>NC_041392.1:602435094-602442024 GCF_002162155.2 Triticum dicoccoides | reverse complement strand
GGGGGCCGGCCCCCTCTCCTTGTCCAATTCGGACCAAGCGGGGGAGGGGCGCGCGGCACATCTCTGGCCACCTCTCCTCTCTTCCACTAAGGCCCACTAAGGCCCATATATCTCCCTGGGGGTTCCGGTAACCTCCCGGTACTACGGTAAAATCCCGATTTCACCCAGAACACTTCCGATATCCAAACATAGGCTTCCAATATATCAATCTTTATGTCTCGACCATTTCGACACTCCTCGTCATGTCCGTGATCACATCCGGGACTCCGAACAACCTTCGGTACATCAAAATGCATAAACTCATAATATAACTGTCATCGTAACCTTAAGCGTGCGGACCCTACAGGTTCGAGAACAATGTAGACATGACTGAGACACATCTCCGGTCAATAACCAAAAGCGGAACCTGGATGCTCATATTGGCTCCTACATATTCTACGAAGATCTTTTATCGGTCAAACCGCATAACAACATATGTTGTTCCCTTTGTCATCGGTATGTTACTTGCCCGAGATTCGATCGTCGGTATCCTATACCTAGTTCAATCTCGTTACCGGCAAGTCTCTTTACTCGTTCTGTAATACATCATCCCGCAACTAACTCATTAGTTGCAATGCTTGCAAGGCTTAAGTGATATGCACTACCGAGAGGGCCCAGAGATACCTCTCCGACAATCAGAGTGACAAATCCTAATCTCGAAATACGCCAACCCAACATGTACCTTTGGAGACACCTGTAGAGCTCCTTTATAATCACCCAGTTATGTTGTGACGTTTGGTAGCACACAAAGTGTTCCTCTGGCAAATGGGAGTTGCATAATCTCATAGTCATAGGAACATGTATAAGTAATGAAGAAAGCAATAGCAACATACTAAACGATCGGGTGCTAAGCTAATGGAATGGGTCAAGTCAATCAGATCATTCAACTAATGATGTGATCCCGTTAATCAAATAACAACTCTTTATCCATGGTTAGGAAACATAACCATCTTTGATTAACGAGCTAGTCAAGTAGAGGCATACTAGTGACACTCTGTTTGTCTATGTATTCACACATGTATTATGTTTCCGGTTAATACAATTCTAGCATGAATAATAAACTTTTATCATGATATAAGGAAATAAATAATAACTTTATTATTGCCTCTAGGGCATATTTCCTTCAGTCTCCCACTTGCACTAGAGTCAATAATCTAGATTACACAGTAATGATTCTAACACCCATGGAGCCTTGGTGCTGATCATGTTTTGCTCGTGGAAGAGGCTTAGTCAATAGGTCTGCAACATTCAGATCTGTATGTATCTTGCAAATCTCTATGTCTCCCACCTGGACTAGATCCCGGATGGAATTGAATCGTCTCTTGATGTGCTTGGTTCTCTTGTGAAATCTGGACTCCTTCGCCAAGGCAATTGCACCAGTATTGTCAAAAAATATTTTCATTGGACCCGATGCACTAGGCATGACACCTAGATCAGATATGAACTCCTTCATCCAAACTCCTTCATTCGCTGCTTCCGAAGCAGCTATGTATTCCGCTTCACACGTAGATCCCGCCACGACGCTCTGTTTAGAACTGCACCAACTGACAGCTCCACCATTTAGTGTAAACACGTATCCGGTTTGCGATTTAGAATTGTCCGGGTCAGTGTCAAAGCTTGCATCAACGTAACCGTTTACGATGAGCTGTTTGTCACCTCCATATACGAGAAACATATCCTTAGTCCTTTTCAGGTACTTCAGGATGTTCTTGACCGCTATCCAGTGATCCACTTCTGGATTACTTTGGTACCTCCCTGCTAGACTTATAGCAAGGCACACATCAGGTCTGGTACACAGCATTGCATACATGATAGAGCCTATGGCTGAAGCATAGGGAACATCTTTCATCTTCTCTCTATCTTCTGCAGAGGTCGGTTATTGAGTCCGACTCAACTTCACACCTTGTAACACAGGCAAGAACCCTTTCTTTGCTTGATCCATTTTGAACTTCTTCAAAATCTTGTCAAGGTATGTGCTTTGTGAAAGTCCAATTAAACGTCTTGATCTATCTCTATAGATCTTTATGCCTAATATGTAAGCAGCTTCACCGAGGTCTTTCATTGAAATACTTTTATTCAAGTATCCCTTTATGCTATCCAGAAATTCTATATCATTTCCAATCAGTAATATGTCATCCACATATAATATCAGAAATGCTACAGAGCTCCCACTCACTTTCTTATAAATACAGGCTTCTCCAAAAGTCTGTATAAAACCAAATGCTTTGATCACACTATCAAAGCGTTTATTCCAACTCCGAGAGGCTTGCACCAGTCCATAAATGGATCGCTGGAGCTTGCACACTTTGTTAGCTCCCTTTGGATCGACAAAACCTTCTGGTTGCATCATATACAACTCTTCTTCCAGAAATCCATTCAGGAATGCAGTTTTGACATCCATCTGCCAAATTTCATAATCATAAAATGCGGCAATTGCTAACAAGATTCGGACAGACTTAAGCATCGCTACAGGTGAGAAGGTCTCATCGTAGTCAATCCCTTGAACTTGCCGAAACCCTTTTGCAACAAGTCGAGCTTTGTAGACAGTAATATTACCGTCGGCGTCAGTCTTCTTCTTGAAGATCCATTTATTCTCAATTGCTTGCCGATCATTGGGCAAGTCAACCAGAGTCCATACTTTGTTCTCATACATGGATCCCATCTCAGATTTCATGGCTTCAAGCCATTTTGCGGAATCTGGGCTCACCATCGCTTCTTCATAGTTCGTAGGTTCATCATGATCTAGTAGCATGACTTCCAGAACAGGATTACCATACCACTCTGGTGCAGATCTCACTCTGGTTGATCTACGAGGTTCAGTAGTATCTTGTTCTGAAGTTTCATGATCATTATCATTAGCTTCCTCACTAATTGGTGTAGGTGTCACAGAAACAGTTTTCTGTGATGCACTACTTTCCAATAAGGGAGTAGGTACAGTTACCTCGTCAAGTTCTACTTTCCTCCCACTCACTTCTTTCGAGAGAAACTCCTTCTCTAGAAAGTTTCCGAACTTAGCAACAAAAGTCTTGCCTTCGGATCTGTGATAGAAGGTGTATCCAATAGTCTCCTTTGGATATCCTATGAAGACACATTTCTCCGATTTGGGTTCGAGCTTATCAGGTTGAAGCTTTTTCACATAAGCATCGCAGCCCCAAACTTTCAAAAACGACAACTTTGGTTTCTTGCCAAACCATAGTTCATAAGGCGTCATCTCAACGGATTTTGATGGTGCCCTATTTAACGTGAATGCGGCCGTCTCCAAAGCATAACCCCAAAATGATAGCGGTAAATCAGTAAGAGACATCATAGATCGCACCATATCTAGTAAAGTACGATTATGACGTTCGGACACACCATTACGCTGTGGTGTTCCGGGTGGCGTGAGTTGCGAAACTATTCCGCATTGTTTAAAATGTACACCAAACTCGTAACTCAAATATTCTCCTCCACGATCAGATCGTAGAAACTTTATTTTCTTGTTACGATGATTTTCAACTTCACTCTGAAATTCTTTGAACTTTTCAAACGTTTCTGACTTATGTTTCATTAAGTAGATATACCCATATCTGCTTAAATCATCTGTGAAGGTGAGAAAATAACGATATCCACCACGAGCCTCAATATTCATCGGACCACATACATCTGTATGTATGATTTCCAACAAATCTGTTGCTCTCTCCATAGTACCGGAGAACGGCATTTTAGTCATCTTGCCCATGAGGCACGGTTCGCAAGTACCAAGTGATTCATAATCAAGTGGTTCCAAAAGTCCATCAGTATGGAGTTTCTTCATGCGCTTTACACCGATATGACCTAAACGGCAGTGCCACAAATAAGTTGCACTATCATTATCAACTCTGCATCTTTTGGTTTCAACATTATGAATATGTGTGTTACTACTATCGAGATTCAATAAGAATAGACCACTCTTCAGGGGTGCATGACCATAAAAGATATTACTTATATAAATAGAACAACCATTATTCTCTGATTTAAATGAATAACCGTCTCGCATCAAACAAGATGCAAATATAATGTTCATGCTTAACGCTGGCACCAAATAACAATTATTTAGGTCTAATATTAATCCTGAAGGTAGATGTAGAGGTAGCGTGCCGACCGCGATCACATCGACTTTGGAACCGTTTCCCACGCGCATTGTCACCTTGTCCTTAGCCAATCTTCGCTTAATCCGTAGTCCCTATTTCGAGTTGCAAATATTAGCAACAGAACCAGTATCAAATACCGAGGTGCTACTGCGAGCATTAGTAAGGTACACATCAATAACATGTATATCACATATACCTTTGTTCACCTTGCCATCCTTCTTATCCGCCAAATACTTGGGGCAGTTCCGCTTCCAGTGACCAGTCTACTTGCAGTAGAAGCACTCAGTTTCAGGCTTAGGTCCAGACTTGGGTTTCTTCTCTTGAGCAGCAACTTGCTTGCTGTTCTTCTTGAAGTTCCCCTTCTTCTTCCCTTTGCCCTTTTTCTTGAAACTAGTGGTCTTGTTGACCATCAACACTTGATGCTCCTTTTTGATTTCTACCTCCGCAACTTTCAGCATTGCGAAGAGCTCGGGAATAGTCTTATTCATCCCTTGCATATTATAGTTCATCACGAAGCTCTTGTAGCTTGGTGGCAGTGATTGGAGAATTCGGTCAATGACGCAATCATCTGGAAGATTAACTCCCATTTGAATCAAGTGATTATTATACCCAGACATTTTGAGTATATGCTCACTGACAGAACTGTTCTCCTCCATTTTGCAGCTATAGAACTTATTGGAGACTTCATATCTCTCAATCCGGGCATTTGCTTGAAATATTAACTTTAACTCCTGGAACATCTCATATGCTCCATGACGTTCAAAACGTCGTTGAAGTCCCGGTTCTAAGCCGTAAAGCATGGCACACTGAACTATCGAGTAGTCATTAGCTTTGCTCTGCCAGACGTTCACAACATTTGGTGTTGCTCCAGCAGCAGGCCTGGCACCCAGCGGTGCTTCCAGGACGTAATTCTTCTGTGCAGCAATGAGGATAATCCTCAAGTTACGGACCCAGTCCGTGTAATTGCTACCATCATCTTTCAACTTTGCTTTCTCAAGGAACGCATTAAAATTCAACGGAACAACAACACGGGCCATTTATCTACAATCATACATAAACAAGCAAGATACTATCAGGTACTAAGTTCATGATAAATTTAGGTTCAGTTAATCATATTACTTAAAGAACTCCCACTTAGATAGACATCCCTCTAATCATCTAAGTGATTACGTGATCCAAATCAACTAAACCATGTCCGATCATCACGTGAGATGGAGTAGTTTCATTGGTGAACATCACTATGTTGATCATATCTACTATATGATTCACGCTTGACCTTTCGATCTCCATGTTCCGAGGCCATATCTGTATATGCTTGGCTCGTTAAGTATAACCTGAGTATTCCGTGTGTGCAACTGTTTTGCACCCGTTGTATTTGAACGTAGAGCCTATCACACCCGATCATCATGTGGTGTCTCAGCACGAAGAACTTTCGCAACGGTGCATACTCAGGGAGAACACTTCTTGATAATTTAGTGAGAGATCATCTTATAATGCTACCGTCAATCAAAGCAAGATAAGATGCATAAAAGATAAACATCACATGCAATCAATATAAGTGATATGATATGGCCATCATCATCTTGTGCTTGTGATCTCCATCTCCGAAGCACCGTCATGATCACCATCGTCACCGGCGCGACACCTTGATCTCCATCGTAGCATCGTTGTCGTCTCGCCAATCTTATGCTTCCACGACTATCGCTACCACTTAGTGATAAAGTAAAGCATTACAGCGCGATTGCATTGCATACAATAAAGCGACAACCATATGGCTCCCGCCAGTTGCCGATAACTCAGTTACAAAACATGATCATCTCATACAATAAAATTTAGCATCATGTCTTGACCATATCACATCACAACATGCCCTGCAAAAACAAGTTAGATGTCGTCTACTTTGTTGTTGCATGTTTTACTTGGCTGCTATGGGCTTAAGCAAGAACCAATCTTACCTACGCATCAAAACCACAACAATAATTTGTCAAGTTGGTGCTGTTTTAACCTTCGCAAGGACCGGGCGTAGCCACACTCAGTTCAACTAAATTTGGAGAAACTGTCACCCGCAAGCCACCTATGTGCAAAGCACGTCGGGAGAACCGGTCTCGCGTAAGCGTACGCGTAATGTTGGTCCGGGCCGCTTCGTCCAACAATACCGCCGAACCAAAGTATGACATGCTGGTAAGCAGTATGACTTATATCGCCCACAACTCACTTGTGTTCTACTCGTGCATATAACATCAACATATAATACCTAGGCTCGGATGCCACTGTTGGGTTTCGTAGTAATTTCAAAAAAATTCCTACGCTCACGCAAGATCATGGTGATGCATAGCAACGAGAGGGGAGAGTATGATCTACGTACCCTTGTAGATCGACAACAGAAGCATTTGGTTGATGTAGTCGTACGTCTCCATGGCCCGACCGATCAAGCACCGAAACTACGACACCTCCGAGTTCTAGCACACGTTCATCTCGATGACGATCCCCGGACTCCGATCCAGCAAAGTGTCGGGGAAGAGTTCCGTCAGCACTACGGCGTGGTGACGATCTTGATGTACTACCGTCGCAGGGCTTCGCCTAAGCACCGCTACAATATTATCGAGGACTATGGTGGAAGGGGGCACCGCACACGACTAAGAATATGATCACGTGGATCAACTTGTGTCTCTAGGGGTGCCCCTGCCTCCGTATATAAAGGTTCAAGGGAGGGGGGCCGGCCGGCCAAGGTGTGGTGCGCCAGGAGGAGTCCTACTCCTTCTGGGAGTAGGACTCCCCCCTT
>NC_041392.1:602396462-602434849 GCF_002162155.2 Triticum dicoccoides | reverse complement strand
GGAAAGAGGAGAGAGAGGAGGAAGGGGGGCCGGCCCCCTCTCCTTGTCCAATTCGGACCAAGGGGGAAGGGGCGTGCGGCCCATCTCTGGCCACCTCTCCTCTCTTCCACTAAGGCCCACTAAGGCCCATATACCTACCGGGGGGTTCCGGTAACCTCCCGGTACTCCGGTAAAATCCCGATTTCACCCGGAACACTTCCGATATCCAAACATAGGCTTCCAATATATCAATCTTTATGTCTCGACCATTTCGAGACTCCTCGTCATGTCCGTGATCACATCCGGGACTCCGAACAACCTTCGGTACATCAAAATGCATAAACTCATAATATAACTGTCATCGTAACCTTAAGCGTGCGGACCCTACGGGTTCGAGAACAATGTAGACATGACCGAGACACATCTCCGGTCAATAACCAATAGCAGAACCTGGATGCTCATATTGGCTCCTACATATTCTATGAAGATCTTTTATCGGTCAGACCACATAACAACATACGTTGTTCCCTTTGTCATCGGTATGTTACTTGCCCGAGATTCGATCGTCGGTATCCTATACCTAGTTCAATCTCATTACCGGCAAGTCTCTTTACTCGTTTTGTAATACATCATCCCGCAACTAACTCATTAGTTGCAATGCTTGCAAGGCTTAAGTGATGTGCACTACCGAGAGGGCCCAGAGATACCTCTCCGACAATCGGAGTGACAAATCCTAATCTCGAAATACGCCAACCCAACATGTACCTTTGGAGACACCTGTAGAGCTCCTTTATAATCACCCAGTTACGTTGTGACGTTTGGTAGCACACAAAGTGTTCCTCTGGCAAATGGGAGTTGCATAATCTCATAGTCATAGGAACATGTATAAGTCATGAAGAAAGCAATAGCAACATACTAAACGGTCGGGTGCTAAGCTAATGGAATGGGCCATGTCAATCAGATCATTCAACTAATGATGTGATCCCGTTAATCAAATAACAACTCTTTTCCATGGTTAGGAAACATAACCATCTTTGATTAACGAGCTAGTCAAGTAGAGGCATACTAGTGACACTCTGTTTTTCTATGTATTCACACATGTATTGTGTTTCCGGTTAATACAATTCTAGCATGAATAATAAACTTTTATCATGATATAAGGAAATAAATAATAAATTTATTATTGCCTCTAGGGCATATTTCCTTCAAAGAGCAGAGCTTTGAGCTCTGCAAATGCTGCATCAGCTTCAGGAGTCCACTCGAACTTGTCTGACTTCTTCATCAATCGGTAAAGAGGCAATGCCTTTTCACCGAGACGAGAGATGAAACGACTTAAAGCGGCCAAGCAACCAGTAAGCTTCTAGATGTCGTGCACTCGCACAGGACGTTTCATCCGGAGTATAGTACCGACTTTTTCTGGATTGGCATCGATTCCCCGTTCGGAAACGAGAAAACCGAGTAACTTTCCGCCAAGAACTCCGAATGTGCACTTTGATGGATTAAGCTTGATATCATACCTCCTGAGGTTGGCAAAGGTTTCAGCAAGGTCAGTCAGCAGGTCGGAACCCTTCCGTGACTTGACCACAATATCATCCATGTATGCTTCCACATTCCGACTTATTGAGTGAGCAAACACTTCTGAATCATCCTCATGAATGTGGATCCGGCATTCTTGAGGCTGAATGGCATGGTAACATAACAGAAGCACCCGAATGGAGTGATGAAAGCTGTTTTGATCTCGTTAGGTCCATACAGACGGATTTGATGGTACCCGGAATAGGCGTCTAAAAAAGACAGTCGCTCACATCCCGTAGTCGAGTCGACTATCTGGTCGATGCGGGGGAGAGGAAAATGATCTTCCGGGCAGGCCCGATTGATATGTTTAAAGTCAATGCACATGCGAAGTGACCCGTCCTTCTTGGGGACCATGGCAACGTTGGCGAGCCACTCGGAGTGGTAAATCTCTCGGATGAACTCCGCTGCTAAGAGCCGAGCCACCTCCTCACCAATAGCCTTTCTCTTCTGGACGGTGGACCGTCGGAGATGTTCTTTGACAAGTTTCACTTTTGAGTCAACTCGTAGGCGGTGGTCAGCCAGCCCCCTGGGAACACCCGGCATGTCAGAAGGCTTCCATGCGAAGATGTCCCAGTTCTCACGGAGGAACTGGATGAGCGCTTCTTCCTATTTGGAGTCGAGCGTTGTTGAGATATGGGTCGGAGCAGCACTGGGATCGGTCGAGTGAATGTGAACCGGCTTCATTTCACCAGATGACTGAAAAGCTGATTCTGTAGCGGGCTTCTTGGCTCGCAACAAATCACTCGGGTCTGCAGTCTTCTAGTACTCCTGTAGCTCCACCACTGCCATCTGAGCATCAGTGATCTTTGAGCCTTTCTGAAAACACTCTTCTGCTTTCTTCCGATTGCCCGTAATAGTGATCACACATTTGGGACCAGGCACCTTCAATTTGAGATACACATAACATGGTCGAGCCATGAAGCGTGCATAAGCTGGCCTGCCCAAAATAGCGTGATAAGCACTCTGGAAATCCACAACTTCGAACGTCAACTTTTCTTTGCGGTAATTCTTGGAATCACCGAAAACCACATCGAGAGCAATTTGGCCGAGTGACTCAGCCTTCTTCCCAGGAATGACTCCATGGAAACTCATGTTGCTGGTACTGAGTCTGGACATTGGAATGCCCATCCCTTTCAACGTCTCAGCATACAGTATGTTCAAACCACTGCCACCATCCATCAAGACTTTGGTCAGTCGAGTGCCTTCGACAACTAGGTCGACCACCAAAGCTTGCCTCCCAGGGGTGGCAATGTGCGTTGGGTGATCGGACTGGTCGAATGTGATGGCAGTCTGAGACCACTTCAGATAACTGGGTGTCGTCGGAGCAACCATATTCACCTCACGGTTGATAACTTTCAGTCGACTTTTGCTTTCAACATCGGCAAAAATCATCAAGGTGGAATTGACCTGGGGGTATCCATCATCACTGTCTTCCTTGTCCTCAACTTTGTCTGACTCCTTTTCCTTATCTTTGGGTTGTTTGCCCTGGAACTGCTGGATCAAGAGCCGACACTGTCGAGTGGTATGTTTCAGGTAAATGAGCTTACCCTCTTCGTCTTTCTTGGTGTAGATGTGACATGGCAAATCCAACACATCATTTCCGTCTTGGTCTTTAACTTTCTTGGGGTTCCAAGGCCCTTTGGGTTTCCTCTTAAACTTTCCTTGAGTTACAGCCAAGGCTTCCCCGGGAGCAGCTGGCTCGGCTTTCCGCTTCTGTTTCCGATTGGAATTTCCTCCTCCGGTTTCTTGGGCGACTGACTTATGCTTGCCACTCCGGAGTCGATCCTCATCTTCACCATTAGCATACTTGGTGGCAATCTCCATCATCCAATTCAGAGACATGTCTCTGGTTCGACCGAATTTCAGATTCAGTTCTCTGTACTTGACGCCTTCTTTGAAGGCACAGACTGCTTGGTGATCAGGCACATTCTCTATCGTGTGATGTAACGTGATCCATCTCTGGATGTAATCCCTCAAAGTTTCATTCGGCTTCTACACGCAAGACCGCAGTTCCGTCAGCCCTGCTGGTCGCTTGCATGTTCCTTCAAATGTGGTGACAAACACTCGGGCGAGATCTTTCCAAGTGTAAATGCTGCTGGGTGCTAACTGATTCAGCCATGCTCTGGCCGAGCCCTCCAACATGAGAGGCAGGTGCTTCATGGCCACTTCATTATTGCCACCGCCAATCTGGACAGCCACTCGGTAGTCTTCAAGCCAAGTATCGGGCTTGGACTCACCAGTGAACTTACTGACTCCAGTCGCCAACCTGAAGTTGGGAGGGATCACAGCAGCCCTGACGGCTCTACTAAAGCACTCTGGCCCCGAAACATGTACTCTGCTGCTGGTAGGTGCATCTCTGTCGTGACCTTCTCGGTGAGCTCTGTTCCTGTCGACCAAACCTTGAACGAGAATGGATCTCGCATCAAAGCCTGGTCCCCTGGGGTCGACTGGAATCCTTCGCCCAACACTATGAGGGCGCCTGTCATCCTGCTATCGAGGCACATACGATCCACTCCTCGGGGGAGGGGTAGGCACTCGACGTCGATCGTCACGATCGAATCGGTGATCATACTGCTCATGGTCTGGGGCGATCTTGGGCTATGAGCCGACTGGACTGTGTTTGCAGCAATGGATCTGCTATGAATCTTGTTCCGTGACTGAGAAACAGCGGAATTCTGGTCTCCTGTTGCCCGGAGTAACGCTCTGATCTGCAGCAAGCCTCTGACTGGGAAGGCTGAATCGACTCTGCTATATGGGCTGCAGCTGCTAAATTCTGAATCGGAGTTTAATATACCTGTAGGGGTGGAAAGAGCTGACGTCGACTGGATTCTGGAACCCATTGTCGCGCACGCTCGTCGAGTGCTCGCTGGAGGTTCTCCAGTCGAGTGCGCTCAGCCAAGTTTGCCAGGCGCGCGTCCTCCAAGGCACGAGCCTCGGGGGTTTCTCCAACGATAGGAGTGTGCAGTGCATCCATGTTCCGGCGGTGAAGTTCTTCTCTCTGCAGCGATGTGAGAGGCTCGGGGAGATATTCCTCATGGGGATGCGACGGGTCGCCTCCACCTGCGCCTCCGTCGGTGCGGGGAAAACCGAGAGGACTGCGCGGTCCATCGACCATCAGAACCTCCGCCGCCGGATCACTGCTGTCGCACTCGGATGCGGTCTCTGCGGAGCCAGTCGACAGGTCAAACAGGCCGTAGAGGGATTCGTCAGGCTCGATCATCGCGACTTGAGGGGTGGCCGACTGGCGTGCCACCGCGTGTCTCACCCACCGCTGAAGTCTCGATCGACCGGAGCGCTTGCGCCGGCGGGAAACAGGGAGGGAGGACAACACAGGGGCCGACCGGTAATGGGTCGACGGTTGCCGCAAGAGGACGCCCCGAATGCACGCGCATAAGTGCATTGCCCCGCGGATAGAGAGTGCGTCGACGTCGAACGGAGCCTCCTGAAGCCAAGCGGAGTCGTCGGCGATGAACGTGAGCGCGCCGAGACGGATCTCATGGCCCTCCACAAAAACTCTGCCCGAAACCATGATGATTTGGATTGGAAAAGATCGCAACTCCTCCAACAAATCGCTAAGACACCGTCCCCACGGTGGGCGCCAACTGTCGTGGTTCTAAGTCTGACAGTAATGTAGGGGGGTAGGTACGGAGAGGCAAGATCTTAGCTATGGAGTAGTTGTAAGCACACGAGGTTTACGAGTTCAGGCCCTTCTCGGAGGAAGTAATAGCCCTACGTCTCGGAGCCCGGAGGCGGTCGACTAGATTATGTGTGTATGAATTACAGGGGTGCGAACCCTCTACACTTAGGAGGGGGGTGGCTTATATAGAGTCCGCCAGACCCCTCCAGCCCTCAGTTATGCAGGGTTTTAAGTACATTAAGGTCGGGCATTACTGGTAACGCCCCTAATAAAGTGCCATGATGACCATAAAAGCTACTTAATGACCGACCGTTAGCGTGTGGAGCGACTTTAGGTCTCCTGGCCGTCGAGTGGTTGGATCCTGGTCGAGTGATTGTTTCTTGGTCGAGTGTCTTCGAGTCTGTCGAGTGGAACACCTCCAAGTCGATTGAAAGGTGATTTCTTCTAGAGATGTCCTTGGGTAGGGTAGTCATGACAGGTCCATGACCCTACCCTAGGTACATAGCTTCATCAATACCCCCCCCCACCTAAGACTATGCTATGCTAACTAATACTATAGGAAAGCTTTTGTATTTTTCATAATACCACAGGAAAGTTCCTGTTTTTCCATGTGCTTCTCGAACCGCTCGGCTTTATGTACAAAGCAACCATCCATACAACCAACATCCAAACTTCATAGCAAATACGACGGCTGGGGCAACAACACAGGCACACCAAAAACGAGACATGAGAAGAAAAAAAAAGCCACCGAGTGGCGACCAACATGCAGCCCTACGAAGAAGATAAGCGATGCGCAGTAGGCAGAAGAGCAGCTAGCAATGAGCCCAAACCGATGCCGGTCACGCTGCCTAGAGAGCAGGTGCCAATGCTACAGAAAAACAAGGACTTTGAAGGAGTCAGAGGCCTGCTGCGGAAAGTCCCGCTCAATCATCATTTTATTATGTGTCGTCACAACGTCCATGACATCGCCACAAAGATTAGTTAGAATAAGCGGCGATGCCGCCCAGGCTGGGTAGCTCTGGCCTGAAGGAACTCCGCAAAGTCTAGGGCCTCCCAGTCGGGCCCTAGTGCCTCACGGATGAAACTCCAGAGAACCCGTGCTGCCGTGCCCGAGAATAGGATGTTGGTCCTGATTTCCAAGACCGCACAAAGGGGGGCAAATGCCATCACCGGGGCCATGCCGCTTAAGCACCTCGGTCCCCTAGGGGATGCGGTCTCGTTGTAGTTGCCACACAAAAATCTTAATCTTCAAGGGAAATGGTTCTTTCCACAGAGGAAGAAGCCAGCGGATGATGCATGACCAGCATAGTGCCTGATATGGCGAGCTCACCGAAAACTCACCCAAACACCTTCCATTGTTGATTCTTGTGTTTTCAATTCTTGCAGGGCCAACATAGCATCTCCTTCCAATCTTATATTTTTTTTCTATCCCGCATTATTAAGAATCCCAGGGACCCAAGAATTGAAAACATCTCCGTCCGTATGCATTGACTAATCCTCACTCCCATACATGCGGAAACAACCCGGAAGCACATGTACCTACCACCATGTAGTATTATACGAACAAATACTCATACAACATTGACTAGCGAATCGACCCACGGTTTTGATGCACTATATGTCACAACATCACCTGCTCCACAATCCACACGATACTATAATGCATGCTTCGCCCGTTGTGCGCCGCGAGGTGCTAGCCGATCAATCTAATGAACGTAATGGGGCCGAATGAGTGCATGCATGGCCAGGGGCCGAACTAGGCGTCGTCGTCCTCCTCCTTCTTCTCAGGGTCGGTGAGGTCGATGAACATCGGGGCAGGGCCGGCCAGGGGAACGCCGTGTTACTGGCGACGGCGATGTAGGCCGCGGGCAGCTATTCCGGCACGGGCAGTGCCGGTGCGGGGGATTGTTCTGGCGCTGGCAGTGACAACGTGGGGGGCTGTGCGGCCACCTGTGCAGCCGCGGTCTGCCGCGCCTCCTCCTCAGCCTCGCGTTGCTCCTCCTTAAGGTCGCGCTCGAGCATCTCCTCGTACTCGCCACAACGACACTCCTCGGCCAGCCGTAGCTAGCGCCACATCTCGAGGTAGGCCACCTCTGGCGCCGGCGTCGCCCCCATCCAAACCAGTGGCGCGGACACCCACTCGCGCAGTACTTCCATCCGGTAGTAGCGCTCGATCGGGGACGGCTCCGGCTCAGGCTCCAGCTGTGGCTCCAGGTCGGCCTTGACACGGCGTCGGGGAGGGGACGGCGGGGCCACCGGAGGCACCACGCAATCGCCGACCGCGGAGAGGGCAATGGCCTGCACCATGGCCGCCTCGTACCGGGCCTCCTCTTCCTCCACCACCTCCACCCTGCACCGCTCGTCCTTCTCGCTCTCGCGGTAGACCGCCACAAGGGCCGCCTGGTAGGCGTCCTCCGCCGCCTGGTCCTCCTTGCGGACGATGAGCGGGGGCAGCGGCAAGCTGTAGTCGACGTCGCGCACGCCGCGGCGCCTCGCCTCCTCGTGCTCGAAGGCGAACCACTGCTTCCAGTTCAGCGAGTCAATGGCCTAGGTGTCGTCGTGGCGCTGCTCTAGCGTCAGTAGCGCCCGCCGGCGCCGCACCTCCTCCGCGTGCGCCCTAGCGGACCGCGACGCCGTCGACACTGGGATCCTCTCTATATCCAGATGACAGTCGTGCGGCAGGGTGACGTCGGGGTACGGCAGAGGCACGCGATGCTGCCAGTGCCACTCCGCCATGCACTGGCACGTTCACGCGCTGCCTCTACCGGCGAGCCGGTGCTGACGGAGGCGGGAGGAGCTCCGATGGGAAAGGGACGGCGGGGGCCTTGCCCTTGGCCTTGCTGCTGCTGGTGCCAGAGAAGAGCCCCATCTCACTATGGTGATGGTGGCTAGGTTTTGCCGACGACGGGAGAGCAGAACTGGCTAGATATGGATGACGAGTTTGGATAAGGACGGCCCCGCCGCATGGTCGGCTTAAAAAAGGATGACCGTCGTTGTTGACGCGTGGGTTCGTGGTCATAAATTAAGTTGACTGCGTGAACAACGGGTAGTTGGACGGCCGCCAGATGGGTACGCGGCGGGCACTGAGAAGGCGCGCGTGGCGTCCGTTCCGCGTCCACGCCAACGCAATTGGAACGCAAATTTGGACCGCAAATGCGTCGGCGCGGACGTGAAGCGAATGTGATTTGGGTTTGAATCGGTAAGTTGTACACCATTTTTGTCTGCGCCGACTCCAATAAATACAGGCGAATGAATGGGTTGCCTCTTTGAAGTTGCTCTAAGTGACCAGCACATTGTGTTGCAAGTCTTCCTGTCGGGATATAAAATTCTCGAGAAAGCGGCATCCTGGTTGGTGAAATGTGACTGCATCTTTGACCATTTGAACCTGCCTCTTTTTCTGATAACAAAGGTCGGGGAATCGTAATCCATCACCACACGGTTGTATAGTTTCTCACGCTATTCTACGGTTCTGCGACAATGGCATCGGGCTCCACCTCACCGTCTTTTCACATACGTGCTCAGGGACGCAAGCTGGGGTGACACGTGCTCACGTGGATATGATGTTCGCCGGCAGTTGCTCCTTGCTCCCTGCATGATCTGGTAAAGTACGGTAGTTGTATTCACCGGTCTGTGATCTGGTTTAGTTATGAGCAGGGTATGGTTAGGTCTCAATCGATTGAGATTTAAATAAATCTTAGTCAAGTAACATAACAAACAAAAGAAAAAAATCTAAAGAAGAAAAATTGCATAGATCTTAATGTAAGATCTCATAAATATGGTACCAATTGACACTTAACGAGATATCAGTCGACTGAGACTTAGTAAAAGTGTATGAATGCCTAGAGTACTTTGAAGTTAAATATTGTCAGGGTCCGGGATCAGAGACATGCAAATCTAACTAATGGATTCAAAGACTCGACATCAGAGGTGGACCCAAGACAAAAATGTCCCATATACTATGTACATGTCAATCTCAAACTATAATATTATAATGTTAATAAGATCAACTCCAACGTGCGACACGTGCTTTGTTCGTTTTTTATTCGTTTGGGTCTGTCGTCCGCTCATTGTCCGTCTATTTTTGCGTTTGGATCCATTTTCGCCCTTGCGGCCGGCCATGCATGTTTTTTCAAACATAATTCAAACAAAATACAAACATCTTACATGGTTTCACAATCAAACAATATAGCAAAGTTTACAAGCCAAATAAATATATCATAGTTTACAGGCCAAATTAAATTGACTCAAATACATTTAAAAAAAGATGCATCTATTGGTTGTCAACGTGAGCCCACATATACTCAACCAAATCATTTTGCAGCTGAATGTGAGTTTTCCAATCACGAATTTGATGATGAAATTGGGTGAACTGTGCAAACATTGTCGGTCCTCCGTGCTCAGGCACGACATTGTCGTCCTGAAACGGAAACCCTTGGTCATAGAGACGTTCCAGGCGCTCGTCCTCTATGATCATATCATGCATGAGCACACAAGCAATCATCTCCCATAGCTTTTTGGTACTCCATGTTCTAGCAGGATAACGAACGATGCCCTATCGAGATCACAGAACACCGAAGGCATGTTCCACATCATTCCTAGCACTCTCTTACTTTTGGGCAAATCTCTTCCTCTTTTCTCCTACATGGTTGGAGATTGTCTTCACCATAGTAGTTTACTCAGGATAGATATCGTCAGCTAGATAGTATCATTTGTTGTAGTTGTGGCTATTGATGTTAACATTGACCTTCAGGCAGTTCCCTTCGGCAGGCCTTGCAAAATCCTGAGAGCCTTGAAGCACGTTGAATCATTGTGTGATCCAGCTATTCCAAAGAAAGAGTGCCAGATACAGAGATCTTGTGAGGCCACGACTGAGGGAGTGCTGGATTATGGGGTCCTCGGGTATCCGGGCTATGTGACATGGGCCGGACTAATGGGTCATGAAGATACAAGGTAGAGGGCCTTCCCCCATGTCCGGATGGGACTCTCCTTTATGTGGATGGCACGATTGGCGTCCAGATGTGTGCTTTCCTTTCTCTGTAAACCGACCATGTACAACCCTAGGTCCCTCTGGTGTCTATATAAACCAAAGGGGTTAGTCCGTAGAGGCTATCAAAATTTACATAGGCAAGACAACTAGGGTTTAGCCATTACGATCTAGAGGTAGATCAACTCTTGTAACCCCTATACTCATCAAAGTCAATCAAGCAGGAAGTAGGGTTTTACCTTCATTAAGAGGGCCCGAACCTAGGTAAACATCGTGTCCCCTTTGTTTCCTCTTACCTTTGATCCTCAGATGCACAGTTTGGGACCCCCTACCCGAGATTGGCCGGTTTTGACATTGACATTGGTGCTTTCATTGAGAGTTCCACTGTGTCATCAGCAGAAGGCTCGATGGCTCGTTCAATCATCAACAACGATGTTGTTTCCGGGGAAACCTTCCTCCCCGGTCAACTTTTTGTGTTCAACGGCTTCGCTCTGCGCGCCAATTCGATTAGTCACCTCGAACAGATCGACAGCTATGCCCCTGGTCATCAGATCAGATTTGGGATCCTGAATTACGTCGCCGACGTCCAGGGAGACTTGATCTTCGATGGGTTCACGGCCTCGGCCATTGTTCCTCTGTTCCAAGAGGGAAACTCATCGGACTCGTCATCAGGCACTTCTCAAGGACCAACTATCATCCCTTCTTAGGCCATAGATCCAGGGAAAACTACTTCATCCGAAGATGGGTATCTAAAACCCACCGGACCCTCTCCTACTATGGAACTTTTCTCCGAAGACCCGGAGGCAGCTATGTCGGCAAGCCTAGAGTCAAACAGTACTCTCCCTATCATCGGACAGCCAAACCCGCCTCAGGATGCAAACTCTGAACTCTCGAGGCCCGCATCTGGTGAGCACAGCCTAGAATCTGCCGTGCCTAGCCCTGCAGGTCCTCGGTCCCTCGTCCGGCCTTCGCTATTAAACGAGGCCTTAGACTTAATGCGATCCCTCGCCATTAAGTAAGCGTAACCTCCAAACTATGACCAACTCGGACTAGGGGCTGAGAGTGGGGAATTTTACGTCTCACGCATCACCCACTTAATAGCCACTGTCGAGGATTTGACCGACATGCTAGATTACACCTCCGAATACATCGACGGTATGGACGTGCCGGAGACAAACAAAGCCAGACCCGTCATTCACTGGATGCTGGACGGCTACCTCCACATATAATGTATATATGGTGGATACACCCAAAGAGGACGACGACGAAGGCCAGAAAGATCCGAGTGAGGACAAGCCCGCGGATGCACCACCGAAACATCGACGTCAGCGACGCCGCTCAAAATCGCGTTGTGAAAAGGACAATAATACCGGCACCGGAGACAATAACACTCCAAACAATGCCGAGGATCCCGAAGAACCCGTCGAGCCTATGTTCGAACATGATGATTGGGAGGAGGGAAAAATCAACCCCGATGAGCCGGTCGGGAATGAGGATTCGGAAGATAGTAACTATCTACCAATCTCCGAGGATGATGTCAGCCTCGGCAACAAAGACTTCATCGTGCCAGAGGAACCCCTCGAGCAACAGCGCTTTAAGCGTCAGCTAATCGCAACTGCGTGAAGCCTAAAGAAGAAGCAGCAACATCTCCAAGCCGAATAGGATACCCTCAATGAAAAATGGACCAAGTCCTAGCTACCGAAGAATACGGCTTCGAGCGCCCAACAAAGAGTTATCCGAAGCGTCGGCTACTACCACAATTCGACGACGAGGTCCTTGAGCCAATACCGTCGAGATACGACTGCGCTGATGAACCAGACCGACCACCACGTGGGCGAGATAAAGCGGCTACTTATGCCGAACACCAGGCCCTACCACCTTGATACGTCTCCAACGTATCTATAATTTTTGATTGTTCCATGCTATTATATTATCTGTTTTGGATGTTAATGGGCTTATTTATACACTTTTATATTATTTTTGGGACTAACCTACTAACCCAAGGCCCAGTGCAAATTGTTGTTTCTTTGCCTATTTTAGTGTTTCGCAGAAAAGAAATATCAAACGGAATCCAAACGGAATGAAACCTTCGGGAGAGTTATTTTTGGAACAAACGTGATCCAGGGGACTTGGAGTGGATGTCAAGAAAGCAACAAGGAGGCCACGAGGCAGGGGGCGCGCCTACCCCCCTGGGCGCGCCCTCCACCCCTCGTGGGTCCCTCGTGGCTCCACCGACCTACTTCTTCCTCCTATATATATACATATACCCCGAAAACATCCAGGAGCATCACGAAACCCTATTTCCACCGCCGCAACCTTCTGTACACAATAGATCCCATCTTGGGGCCTTTTCCGGAGCTCCACCGGAGGGGGAATCAATCACGGAGGGCTTCTACATCAACACCATAGCCTCTCCGATGATGTGTGAGTAGTTTACTTCAGACCTTTGGGTCCATAGTTATTAGCTAGATGGCTTCTTCTCTCTCTTTGGATCTCAATACAATGTTCTCCTTGATCTTCTTGGAGATCTATTTGACGTAACTGTTTTTGCGGTGTGTTTGTCGAGATCCGATGAATTGTGGGTTTATGATCAAGTTTATCTATGAACAATATTTGATTCTTCTCTGAAATCTTTTATGTATGATTGGTTATCTTTGCAAGTCTCTTCGAATTATCAGTTTGGTTTGGCCTACTAGATTGATCTTTCTTGCAATGGGAGAAGTGCTTAGCTTTGGGTTCAATCTTGCGGTGTCCTTTCCCAGTGACAGCAGGGGAAGCAAGGCACGTATTGTATTGTTTCCATCGAGGGTAAAAAGATGGGGTTTATATCATATTGCTTGAGTTTATCCCTCTACATCATGTCATCTTGCCTAATGCATTACTCTGTTCTTATGAACTTAGTACTCTAGATTCATGCTGGATAGCGGTCGATGTGTGGAGTAATAGTAGTAGATGCAGAATCGTTTCGGTCTACTTGTCTCGGACGTGATGCCTATATACACGATCATGCCTATATATTCTCATAATTATGCACTTTTCTATCAATTGCTCGACAGTAATTTGTTCATCCACTGTAATACTTATGCTATCTTGAGAGAAGCCACTAGTGAAACCTATGGCCCCCGAGTCTATTCTCCTTTACATTAATCTCCCGTCAACAAGCTATTTCTATTGCCATTTATTTTGCAATCTTCATTTTCCAATCTATATCATAAAAAAACCAAAAATATTTATCTTATTATTATTATCTCTATCAGATCTCACTCTCGTAAGTGACCGTGAAGGGATTGACAACCCCTTTATCACGTTGGTTGCGAGGTTCTTATTTGTTTGTGT
This sequence comes from Triticum dicoccoides, assembly GCF_002162155.2. Taxonomy (NCBI): domain Eukaryota; kingdom Viridiplantae; phylum Streptophyta; class Magnoliopsida; order Poales; family Poaceae; genus Triticum; species Triticum dicoccoides. The sequence continues at coordinate 602,421,338 of NC_041392.1, read as the reverse complement.
AGATACGAGGGACTTGCGTGTAGTCTCCTACTAGATTGATACCTTGGTTCTCAAAAACTGAGGGAAATACTTACGCTACTTTGCTGCATCACCTTTTCCTCTTCAAGGGAAAACCAACGCAGTGCTCAAGAGGTAGCAAGAAGGATTTCTAGCGCCGTTGCCGGGGAGATCTACACACAAGTCAAGACATACCAAGTACCCATCACAAACTCTTATCCCTCGCATTACATTATTTGCCATTTGCCTCTCATTTTCCTCTCCCCCACTTCACCCTTGCCGTTTTATTCGCCCTCTTTTTCCATTCCCCTCTCTTTTCTAGTTCGTCTCTTTTTGCTTGCTTCTTGTGTGATTGTGTTTGATTGTTTATAATGATGGCTCAAGATAATACTAAATTGAGTGACTATTCGAATACCAACAATAATGATTTTGTTAGCACTCTGATTACTCCTCTTACCTATACTGAATCTTGTGAAATTGATACTGCTTTGCTGAATCTTGTCATGAAAGATCTGTTTTCCGGCCTTCCTAGTGAAGATGCCGCTACCCATCTAAACAACTTTGTTGATTTGTGTGATATGCAAAATAAGAAAGATGTGGATAATGATATTGTTAAATTGAAGCTATTCCCATTTTCTCTTAGAGATCATGCTAAAACCTCGTTTTCGTCTTTGCCTAAAGATAGTATCGATTCATGGAATAAGTGCAAAGATGCTTTTATCTCTAAGTATTTTCCTCCCGCTAAGATCATCTCTCTTAGAAATGATATTATGAGTTTTAAGAAACTTGATCATGAACATGTTGCACAAACATGGGAGAGGATAAAATTAATGATGCGTAATTGCCCTACACATGGTTTGAATCTTTGGATGATTATACAAAAAATTTATGCCGGATTGAATTTTGCTTCTAGAAATCTTTTAGATTTGGCCGCGAGAGCCACTTTTATGGAAATCACTTTAGGAGAAGCTACCAAACTCCTAGATAATATTATGGTTAATTATTCTCAATGACACAATAAAAGATCTACTAGTAAAAAGGTGCATGCAATAGAAGAAATGTAACACCCCGGATGTAACTTTCCCAATTTGTACTCCAACTCTTGTCGTTTCCGGCGTTAAGTTATATTTATTTCCTCGGGTTCGGGTTTTGTCTCCGTGTGTTGTTATCGTTGTCTTGCATCTCATATCATGTCATCATGTGCATTGCATTTGCATAAGTGTTCATCTCATGCATTCGAGCATTTTCCCTGTTGTCCGTTTTGCATTCCGGCGCTTCGTTCTCCTCCGGTGGTCATTTCTAGCCTTCTTTCGAGTGTGGGGATTAAACATTTCCAGATTGGACCGAGACTTGCCAAGCGGCCTTGGTTTACTACCGGTAGACCGCCTGTCAAGTTTCGTACCATTTGGACTTCGTTTGATACTCCAACGGTTAACCGAGGGACCGAAAGGCCTCGTGTGTGTTGCAGACCAACACCCCTCCAATTTGGCCCAAAACCCACCAAACTCTACTCCATCATCTAGATCGTTCGATCACGATCGCGTGGCCAAAAACCGCACCTCATTTGGACTCTCCTAGCTCCCTCTATGCCTATAAATATCACCCCCTCCGAAATTCACGGGTCTCCCCTCCCCCTAAACCCTAGATCCATCCACGCGCCGCCGCCGGACGTGTCCGGACGAGGACGGACAGCATCCGCCTCCGCGTGTCGCCGCCTGCCACGTGGCCTTCCGCCGCTCGCCGCCGCTCTGGCCCGGGAGGCCCGGATCGGGCCCCCGCGAGCCCGAAGCCTCCGCCGCCCAGCGCCGCGCCCCCTCCGCCCTCGTCCTCGCGCCCGGTGGCCGGCGCCGCCGCCCCGCCATCTCCGGTCGCCGGAGCTCCGGTCGCCCGAGCCGCCGGCGTTCCCCGCCGCCTCCACGCGCCACCACCGCGCCACCGCGGCCGCCCCGCGTCTCCACCGGCCGGCGCCGCCCCGCCCCGGCCTCTCCTCTCCTTCCCGGGCGAGTCCCTCCTACTCCGGCCACCACCGCGGCCATTGCCGGCCATCGAACCTCAGGACGCGTGCCTGCTACAGTAACCTCTCAGATCTGAGATCTGATAAACCCTAGGGTTGACTTTTCCCCTCTCCCCCTAATTTTTTGTGCATACTTTGACCGGCCATATCTCCGCATCCGTAGCTCCGATTTGGTCATATAGTATATCAAAATGTTCATCTCGACGAGTACATCATTTCATTCCATTGCATCATTTTCATTTGAGTTAATCTTGATGCCCGAAATGCTGTTAGAAGGAGGCTTCGTGAGTTAATTGTCAGATCTGCTAGTTCATCTTAGACTTTTGTCATTTTTGCCATGATTGTTGTGTGCATGATATGCCTGTGAGTCCTTCATATGTTTTGTTAAGGGTTTTGTCATCTATCCAGAGGTGCAACCCATGTATTTTTAGGATGTGATTGGTGGCTTGTGCAAGCTTGTAAAGTGAGGCACCCGGTAATTCTGTTTTCAGGGACTTAGTGATTTCACTAAGTCCTGGGATTGTTTATCTCACGATGCCATATGTTCTTGTTGTTTCCTAGTGATCCGTGCCTCTTTTGAGGATGATCAGTAAGGAAGTTTTGTTAATCTTGTAGTGCTCTATCCATCCATGTCTTTGTTTGCAATTATGGAGCACCCTAGCTTGAGTCAATCGAGCTCTACTTTTGCTTCGTTGTGAATCTGGGCAGATCGTCAACTTGTTTGCGAATTTGCCGATGTTATTGTAGTTGATCTGTGCATGCTATGCCATTGTTCTTGCCATGTCTAGCTTGTATTTTGTGCCTTCTTTATGGGTGTATGCTTGTCTTGCCATGACTTGCACCGTAGTGAGTGCATCGAGCCCGTAAACATGCCTTCGTCAGTTATGTTTCAGCAAGTCCCAGTTTTCACTGTCTGAAAACTGATTATGTTTTTTCTATGTTCGGGTGCTTGTTAGTATATTTTGTGATCCCTTTTGGCTCAAGGTCACTAAGGGACTTTTGTTAAGCTTGTTGAGTAGCTCCATGCCATGTCTTTCTTTGTCATGTTCCGGTCCTGTAGCATGTTGTTTTGTTGCAACGAAGAGGGCTATATGATCTAAAATTTCAGACAAGTGATAATTTCACTAAGAAGATATTCCCAAGACATCATTCAGAACAAGCTTTGGTTCATATGAATACACTGTCATGTCTTTTGGCCTTCCCAACGCTCCTCCGACGTTCTCTTGCGTGATGAACTTCATCTTCAATGCCTACACCAATGACTTCATTTTGGTCTATCTCGACGATATTCTGGTTTTCTCGAAGAACAAGGAAGACCATGCCAAGCACTTGCGTTTGGTTCCCGATATGCTCAGGGAACATCAGTTCTATGCCAAGTTCTCCAAGTGTGAATTTTGGCTTGATGAGGTTCTTTATCTTGGTCATATCATCTCTGCCAAGGGCATTGAAGTGAATCCTGAGAAGGTGTCTGCAATTGTGAATTGGGAACCTCGTCAGAACGTGAAGCAACTCCGCAGTTTTCTCGGTCTCGCAAGCTATTGCCGAAGATTCGTTGAAAACTTTTCTAAGATTGCGAAGCCTCTCTCAAATCTTCTTCAGAAGCACGTCAAGTACATTTGGTCTCCGGAGTGTGATATTGCTTTCAACACTTTGAAAGAGAAATTGATCACTGCTCCAGTTCTGACTCCGCCTGATGAATCCAAACTGTATGAGGTCTTTTGTGATGCCTCTCTCCAAGGTCTTGGCGCAGTATTGATGCAAGAGAAGAAATTTGTTGCTTATACATCTCGCCAGTTGAATCCTAATGAGAAGAACTACCCCACTCATGATCTCTAGTTGGCGGCAGTTGTGCATGCTCTTTTGACTTGGAGACATCTTCTATTGGGAAGAAAAGTGGACATTTTCACTGATCACAAGAGTCTCAAGTATATCTTCACTCAGCCTAATCTCAACCTCAAGCAAACTCGATGGGTCGAAATGATTCAAGAGTATAATCCGAGTATCGAGTATACTCCAGGCAAGGCTAATGTGATTGCTGACGCTTTGAGCAGAAAGGCTTACTGCAACAGTCTGATTATCAAGCCTTATCAACCCGAGCTTTGTGAAGCTTTCCGCAAACTTAATCTGCAAGTTGTTCCTCAAGGTTTCCTCGCCAACCTTCAAGTCTCTCCTACCTTAGAAGACCAGATTCGCCAAGCCCAGCTTCTTGATGCTATGGTGAAAAAGGTGAAGATTGGGATTGCCAAGAGTCAGTCCAAGTACAAGTGCTACCGCCTTGATGACAAGGACACTCTTTTCTTCGAGGATCGTATTGTTGTGCCCAAAGGTGAACTTCGTAAAGTGATCATGAACGAGGCTCACAATTCTCTCCTCTCCATCCACCCTGGGAGCACGAAGATGTATCAGGACCTTAAGCAAGCTTATTGGTGGCCTCGAATGAAGCGCAAGATCGCTCAATTCGTGAATGAATGTGATGTCTGCAGAAGAGTGAAGGCAGAACACCAAAGGCCAGCGGGTCTCCTCCAACCTCTTGCCATTCCAGAATGGAAGTTTGACCACATTGAAATGGACTTCGTGACTGGGTTTCCAAAGTCCAAGCATGGCAATGATGCTATATTTGTTGTCATCGACAAACTCACCAAAGTGGCTCACTTTCTGCCTATCAAAGAGTCGATCACTGCAGCTCAATTGGCGGAACTCTATACCTCTCGAATTGTCTCTCTTCACAGTATTCCTCAAGTGATCTCTTCAGACCGTGGCAGCATCTTTACCTCGAAGTTTTGGGATTCTTTTCAGAAGGCCATGGGCATGAACATCTGCTTCAGCATAGCTTTCCATCCTCAAACAAGCGGTCAAGTCGAGCGTGTCAACCAGATTCTTGAAGATATGCTCAGGGCTTGTGTGATCTCCTTCGGCATGAAGTGGGAGGATTGTCTTCCTTATGCTGAATTCTCCTACAACAACAGTTTTCAAGCAAGTTCGGGCAAGGCCCCTTTTGAAATTCTATATGGCAGGAAGTGTCGTACCCCTCTCAACTGGTCTGAAACCGGTGAACGTCAGCTTTTGGGTAATGACTTAATCACAAAGGCAGAAGAAATGTGCAAAGCCATTCGAGATAACCTCAAAGTAGCCCAATCCCGCCAGAAGAGCTACTATGATAGTAAGCACCGTGATTTGGCTTTTGAGATCGGAGATCATGTTTACCTCCGCGTCTCTCCTATGGAAGGTACTCGTCTCTTCGGTATCAAAGGGAAGCTTGCCCCTAGATACGTGGGACCTTTCAAGATTGTCAGCAAGAGAGGCGACCTCGCCTATCAACTCGAGCTTTCTTCAAACTTTGCAAATGTTCATGACGTGTTCCATGTCTCTCAGCTTCGAAAGTGCTTCAAGACGCCTGACCGCACTGTGTACTTCGAGGACATTGAGCTCCAAGAAGATCTCTCCTATCGTGAGCACCCAGTTGCTATTTTTGAAGAGACTGAACGCAAGACTCGCAACAAGTCAATCAAATTTCTCAAAGTCAAGTGGTCACACCATTCCGACCGTGAAGCTACCTGGGAACGCGAGGATCACCTCCGTTCTGAGTACCCGGTGTTCTTTCAGTCCTAGATCTCGAGACGAGATCCTTTCATAGTGGTGGAGTGTTGTAACACTCCGGATGTAACTTTCCCAATTTATACTCCAACTCTTGCCGTTTCCGGCGTTAAGTTATAGTTATTTCCTCGGGTTCGGGTTTTGTCTCCGTGTGTTGTTATCGTTGTCTTGCATCTCATATCATGTCATCATGTGCATTGCATTTGCATACGTGTTCATCTCATGCATTCGAGCATTTTCCCCGTTGTCCGTTTTGCATTCCGGTGCTTCGTTCTCCTCCGGTGGTCATTTCTAGCCTTCTTTCGTGTGTGGTGATTAAACATTTCCGGATTGGACCGAGACTTGTCAAGCGGCCTTGGTTTACTACCGGTAGACCGCCTGTCAAGTTTCGTACCATTTGGACTTCATTTGATACTCCAACGGTTAACCGAGAGACCAAAAAGGCCTCGTGTGTGTTGCAGCCCAACACCCCTCCAATTTGGTCCAAAACCCACCAAACTCTGCTCCATCATCTAGAGCATTCGATCACGATCGCGTGGCCGAGAACCGCACCTCATTTGGACTCTCCTAGCTCCCTCTATGCCTATAAATATCACCCCTCCAAAATTCACGGGTCTCCCCTCCCCCTAAACCCTAGATCCATCCAGGCGCCCGCCGTCGGACGTGTCCGGACGAGGCCGGACAGCATCCGCCTCCGCCTGTCGCCGCCTGCCACGTGGCCTTCCGCCGCTCGCCGCCGCTTCGGCCCGGGAGGCCCGGATCGGGCCCCCGCGAGCCCGAAGCCTCCGCCGCCCAGCACCGTGCCCCCTCCGCCCTCGTACTCCTGCCTGGTGGCCGGCGCCGCCGCCCCGCCATCTCCGGTCGCCCGAGCCGCTGGCGTTCCCCGCCGCCTCCACGCGCCACCACCGCGCCACCGCGGCCGCCCCGCGTCTCCACCGGCCGGCGCCGCCCCGCCCCGGCCTCTCCTCTCCTTCCCCGGCAAGTCCCTCCTACTCCGGACACCACCGCGGCCATTGCTGGCCGTCGAACCTCGGGACGCGTGCCTGCTACAGTAACCTCTTAGATCTGAGATCTGATAAACCCTAGGGTTGACTTTTCCCCTCTCCCCCTAATTTTTTGTGCATACTTTGACCGTCCATATCTCCGCATCCGTAGCTCCGATTTGGTCATATAGTATATCAAAATGTTCGTCTCGACGAGTACATCATTTCATTCCGTTGCATCATTTTCATTTGAGTTCATCTTGATGCCCGAAATGCTGTTAGAAGGAGGCTTCATGAGTTAATTGTCAGATCTGCTAGTTCATCTTAGACTTTTGTCATTTTTGCCATGATTGTTGTGTGCATGATATGCCTGTGAGTCCTTCATATGTTTTGTTAAGGGTTTTGTCATCTATCCAGAGGTGCAACCCATGTATTTTTAGGATGTGATTGGTGGCTTGTGCAAGCTTGCAAAGTGAGGCACCCGGTAATTCTGTTTTCAGGGACTTAGTGATTTCACTAAGTCATGGGATTGTTTATCTCACGATGCCATACGTTCTTGTTGTTTCCTAGTGATCCGTGCCTCTTTTGAGGATGATCAGTATGGGGTTTTGTTAATCTTGTAGTGCTCTATCCATCCATGTCTTTGTTTGCAATTATCGAGCACCCTAGCTTGAGTCAGTCGAGCTCTACTTTTGCTTCGTTGTGAATCTGGGTAGATCGTCAACTTGTTTGCGAATTTGCCGATGTTATTGTAGTTGATCCGTGCATGCTATGCCATTGTTCTTGCCATGTCTAGCTTGTATTTTGTGCCTTCTTTATGGGTGTATGCTTGTCTTGCCATGACTTGCACCGTAGTGAGTGCATCGAGCTCGTAAACATGCCTTCGTGAGTTATGTTTCAGCAAGTCCCAGTTTCACTAAGTCTGAAAACTGATTATGTTTTTGCTATGTTCGTGTGCTTGTTAGTATATTTTGTGATCCCTTTTGGCTCAAGGTCACTAAGGGACTTTTGTTAAGCTTGTTGAGTAGCTCCATGCCATGTCTTTCTTTGTCATGTTCAGGTCCTGTAGCATGTTGTTTTGTTGCTCCGAAGAGGGCTATATGATCTGAATTTCTAGACAAGTGTTAATTTCACTAAGAAGATATTCCCAAGACAGCATTCAGAACAAGCTTTGGTTCATATGAATACACTGTCATGTCTTTTGGCCTTGCCAACGCTCCTCCGACGTTCTCTCGCATGATGAACTTCATCTTCAATGCCTACACCAATGACTTCGTTTTGGTCTATCTCGACGACATTCTGGTTTTCTCGAAGAACAAGGAAGATCATGCCAAGCACTTGCGTTTGGTTCTCGATAAGCTCAGGGAACATCAGTTCTATGCCAAGTTCTCCAAGTGTGAATTTTGGCTCGATGAGGTTCTTTATCTTGGTCATATCATCTCTGCCAAGGGCATTGCAGTGAATCCTGAGAAGGCATCTGCAATTGTGAATTGGGAACCTCCTCAGAACGTGAAGCAACTCCGCACTTTCTCGGTCTCGCAAGCTATTGCCGAAGATTCGTTGAAAACTTTTCTAAGATTGCGAAGCCTCTCTCAAATCTTCTTCAGAAGCACGTGAAGTACGTTTGGTCTCCAGAGTGTGATATTGCTTTCAACACTTTGAAAGAGAAATTGATCACTGCTCCAGTTCTGACTCCGCCTGATGAATCCAAACCGTACGAGGTCTTTTGTGATGCCTCTCTCCAAGGTCTTGGCGCAGTATTGATGCAAGAGAAGAAAGTTGTTGCTTATACATCTCGCCAGTTGAAGCCTAATGAGAAGAACTACCCCACTCATGATCTCGAGTTGGCGGCAGTTGTGCATGCTCTTTTGACTTGGAGACATCTTCTATTGGGAAGAAAAGTGGACATTTTCACTGATCACAAGAGTCTCAAGTACATCTTCACTCAGCCTAATCTCAACCTCAGGCAAACTCGATGGGTCGAAATGATTCAAGAGTATAATCCGAGTATCGAGTATACTCCAGGCAAGGCTAATGTGATTGCTGACGCTTTGAGCAGAAAGGCTTACTGCAACAGTCTGATTATCAAGCCTTATCAACCCGAGCTTTGTGAAGCTTTCCGCAAACTTAATCTGCAAGTTGTTCCTCAAGGTTTCCTCGCCAACCTTCAAGTCTCTCCTACCTTAGAAGACCAGATTCGCCAAGCCCAGCTTCTTGATGCTATGGTGAAAAAGGTGAAGATTGGGATTGCCAAGAGTCAGTCCAAGTACAAGTGCTACCGCCTTGATGACAAGGACACTCTTTTCTTCGAGGATTGTATTGTTGTGCCCAAAGGTGAACTTCGTAAAGTGATCATGAATGAGGCTCACAATTCTCTCCTCTCCATCCACCCTGGGAGCACGAAGATGTATCAGGACCTTAAGCAAGCTTATTGGTGGACTCGAATGAAGCGCGAGATCGCTCAATTCGTGAATGAATGTGATGTCTGCAGAAGAGTGAAGGCAGAACACCAAAGGCCAGCGGGTGTCCTCCAACCTCTTGCCATTCCAGAATGGAAGTTTGACCACATTGAAATGGACTTCGTGACTGGGTTTCCAAAGTCCAAGCGTGGCAATGATGCTATATTTGTTGTCATCGACAAACTCACCAAAGTGGCTCACTTTCTGCCTATCAAAGAGTCGATCACTGCAGCTCAATTAGCGGAACTCTATACCTCTCGAATTGTCTCTCTGCACGGTATTCCTCAAGTGATCTCTTCAGACCGTGGCAGCATCTTTACCTCGAAGTTTTGGGATTCTTTTCAGAAGGCCATGGGCACGAACATCCGCTTCAGCACTGCTTTCTATCCTCAAACAAGCGGTCAAGTCGAGCGTGTCAACCAGATTCTTGAAGATATGCTCAGGGCTTGTGTGATCTCCTTCGGCATGAAGTGGGAGGATTGTCTTCCTTATGCTGAATTCTCCTACAACAACAGTTTTCAAGCAAGTTCGGGCAAGGCCCCTTTTGAAATTCTGTATGGCAGGAAGTGCCGTACCCCTCTCAACTGGTCTGAAACCGGTGAACGTCAGCTTTTGGGTAATGACTTAATCACAGAGGCAGAAGAAATGTGCAAAGCCATTCGAGATAACCTCAAAGTAGCCCAATCCCGCCAGAAGAGCTACTATGATAGTAAGCACCATGATTTGGCTTTTGAGATCGGAGATCATGTTTACCTCCGCGTCTCTCCTATGAAAGGTACTCGTCGCTTCGGTATCAAAGGGAAGCTTGCCCCTAGATACGCGGGACCTTTCAAGATTGTCAGCAAGAGAGGCGACCTCGCCTATCAACTCGAGCTTCCTTCAAACTTTGCAAATGTTCATGACGTGTTCCATGTCTCTCAGCTTCGAAAGTGCTTCAAGACGCCTGACCGCACTGTCAACTTCGAGGACACTAAACTCCAAGAAGATCTCTCCTATGTGAGCACCCAGTTGCTATTCTTGAAGAGATTGAACGCAAGACTCGCAACAAGTCAATCAAATTTCTCAAAGTCAAGTGGTCATACCATTCCGACCGTGATGCTACCTGGGAACACGAGGATCACCTCCGTTCTGAGTACCCGGCGTTCTTTCAGTCCTAGATCTCGGGATGAGATCCTTTCGTAGTGGTGGAGTGTTGTAACACCCCAGATGTAACTTTCCCAATTTGTACTCCAACTCTTGCCGTTTCCGGCGTTAAGTTATATTTATTTCCTCGGGTTCGGGTTTTGTCTCCGTGTGTTGTTATCGTTGTCTTGCATCTCATATCATGTCATCATGTGCATTGCATTTGCATACGTGTTCATCTCATGCATTCGAGCATTTTCCTCGTTGTCCGTTTTGCATTCCGGTGCTTCATTCTCCTCCGGTGGTCATTTCTAGCCTTCTTTCATGTGTGGGGATTAAACATTTCCGGATTGGACCGAGACTTGCCAAGCGGCCTTGGTTTACTACCGGTAGACCGCCTGTCAAGTTTCGTACCATTTGGACTTCGTTTGATACTCCAACGGTTAACCGAGGGACCAAAAAGGCCTCGTGTGTGTTGCAGCCCAACACCCCTCCAATTTGGTCCAAAACCCACCAAACTCTGCTCCATCATCTAGAGCGTTCTATCACGATCGCGTGGCCGAAAACCGCACCTCATTTGGACTCTCCTAGCTCCCTCTATGCCTATAAATATCACCCCCTCCGAAATTCACGGGTCTCCCCTCCCCCTAAACCCTAGATCCATCCACGCGCCGCCGCCGGACGTGTCCGGACGAGGTCAGACAGCATCCGCCTCTGCTTGTCGCCGCCTGCCACGTGGCCTTCCGCCGCTCGCCGCCGCTCCGGCCCGGGAGGCCCGGATCGGGCCCCCGCGAGCCCGAAGCCTCCGCCGCCCAGCGCCGCGCCCTCTCCGCCCTCGTCATCGCGCCCGGTGGCCGGCGCCGCCGCCCCGCCATCTCCGGTCGCCGGAGCTCCGGTCGCCCGAGCCGTCGGCATTCCCCGCCGCCTCCACGCGCCACCACCGCGCCACCACGGCCGCCCCACGTCTCCACCGGCCGGCGTCGCCCCGCCCTGGCCTCTCCTCTCCTTCACCGGCGAGTCCCTCCTACTCCGGCCACCACCGCGGCCATTGCCGGCCGTCGAACCTCGGGACGCGTGCCTGCTACAGTAACCTCTCAGATCTGAGATCTGATAAACCCTAAGGTTAACTTTTCCCCTCTCCCCCTAATTTTTTGTGCATACTTTGACCGGCCATATCTCCGCATCCGTAGCTCCGATTTGGTCATATAGTATATCAAAATGTTCGTCTCGACGAGTACATCATTTCATTCCATTGCATCATTTTCATTTGAGTTCATATTGATGCCCGAAATGCTGTTAGAAGGAGGCTTCGTGAGTTAATTGTCAGATCTGCTTGTTCATCTTAGACTTTTGTCATTTTTGCCATGATTGTTGTGTGCATGATATGCCTGTGAGTCCTTCATATGTTTTGTCAAGGGTTTTGTCATCTATCCAGAGGTGCAACCCATATATTTTTAGGATGTGATTGGTGGCTTATGCAAGCTTGCAAAGTGAGGCACCCGGTAATTCTGTTTTCAGGGACTTAGTGATTTCACTAAGTCCTGGGATTGTTTATCTCATGATGCCATATGTTCTTGTTGTTTCCTAGTGATCCGTGCCTCTTTTGAGGATGATCAGTAAGGGAGTTTTGTTAATCTTGTAGTGCTCTATCCATCCATGTCTTTGTTTGCAATTATGGAGCACCCTAGATTGAGTCAATCGAGCTCTACTTTTGCTTCATTGTGAATCTGGGCAGATCGTCAACTTGTTTGCGAATTTGCCGATGTTATTGTAGTTGATCCGTGCATGCTATGCCATTGTTCTTGCCATGTCTAGCTTGTATTTTGTGCCTTCTTTATGGTTGTATGCTTGTCTTGCCATGACTTGCACCGTAGTGAGTGCATCGAGCTCGTAAACATGCCTTCGTGAGTTATGTTTCAGCAAGTCCCAGTTTTCACTAAGTCTGAAAACTGATTATGTTTTTGCTATGTTCGTGTGCTTGTTAGTATATTTTGTGATCCCTTTTGGCTCAAGGTCACTAAGGGACTTTTGTTAAGCTTGTTGAGTAGCTCCATGCCATGTCTTTCTTTGTCATGTTGAGGTCCTGTAGCATGTTGTTTTGTTGCTCCGAAGAGGGCTATATGATCTGAAATTCCAGACAAGTGTTAATTTCACTGTCTGAGATCTGTTTTACCATTTGCGTTTTTGCCATGCTTGTTTGAACCTGTTAATGGATGAATTGGCCGTGGCTCAGTGCTAGTCTTTTGTTAAGCATCTTGAATGCTTCCCTGCCATGTATTTTGTTGTCTTGTTTGGTGGCTGTAGCATGTTCATTTCGTTGCATTTAGAGGCCTACTTGTTGTAAATCGCAGACCGGTGTCATTCTTAAATCGCTTGCCATTTCCAAACCGTAACTCCGATTCCGATGATCCTTATATCGTTTTCAAGCGATTTCATCCCATCTTTCCAGTGGCACACTTGGTTTTCCAAGTGGAGGCCAGGTTCATGCATTTCCTGTCATATCTTGCATTTTGCATCCCGCATCGCATCCCGCTTAGCATGTCATCATTGCATCTTTTTGTTTGAGTTTGCACGTGGTTGGTTGTATCCTTGTTGCTTGTTTGTCTTGTTTGGGTAGAGCCGGGAGACAAGTTCGCTAACGAGGAGCCCGTTGAGTTTGCTCTTGAGGATCAAGTCAACTCTGACAACTGTGCAGGCAAGATGGTCATACCCTTGAAATCACTACTATCTTTGCTATGCTAGTTTGCTCGCTCTTTTGCTATGCCGTTGCTACGATGCCTAACACTTGCTTGCAAGCCTCCCAAATTGCCATGTCAAACCTCTAACCCACCATTGTCCTAGCAAACCGTTGATTGGCTATGTTACCGCTTTGCTCAGCCCCTCTTATAGCGTTGCTAGTTGCAGGTGAAGATTGGAGGCCGTTCCTTGTTGGAACATCTTTTATTTACTTGTTGGGATATCATTACATTGCTATGTTATCTTAATGCATCTATATACTTGGTAAAGGGTGGAAGGCTCGGCCTCTCGCCTAGTGTTTTGTTCCAGTCTTGCCGCCCTAGTTTCCGTCATATCGGTGTTATGTTCCCGGATTTTGCGTTCCTTACGCGGTTGGGTTATAATGGGAACCCCTTGATATTTCGCCTTGATTAAAGCTTTTCCAGCAATGCCCAACATTGGTCTTACCATTCGCCACCTAGCCTTTTCTTTCCCTTGGGTTCTGCAGACTCAAGGGTCATCTTATTTTACCCCCCCCCCGGGCCAGTGCTCCTCTGAGTGTTGGTCCAACCGAGCGATGTCCGGGGCTACCAGGGGCAACTCTGGGATGGCCTACCCGACGTCTGGCTCATCTGAGTGTGCCCTGAGAAAGAGATATGTGCAGCTCCTATCGGGATTTGTTGGCACATTCGGGCGGTGTTGCTGGTCTTGTTTTAACCTGTCGAGGTGTCTTGAGTTACCGAGATACCGAGTCTGATTGGAACGTCTTGGGAGGAGGTCTATTCCTTCGTTGACCGTGAGAGCTTGTCATGGGCTAAGTTGGGACTCCCCTGCAGGGATTGAACTTTCGAAGTTGTGCCCGCGGTTATGGGCAGATGGGAATTTGTTAATGTCCGGTTGTAGATAACTTGAACCTTAATTAAATTAAAATGAATCAACCCAGTGTGTTACTGTGATGGCCTCTTCTCGGTGGAGTCCGGGAAGTGGACACGGTGTTGGAGTAATGTTTGCGCAGGTTGCTCTCTAGTTTCTCGCTCGCGCTTTGCCTCCTCTTCTCGCTCTCCTTTGCGAATAAGTTAGCCACCATACTTGCTAGTCGCTTGCTGCAGCTCCACTCATATTTTACCTTGCCTTACCTATGAGCTTAAATAGTCTTGATCGCGAGGGTGCGAGATTACTGAGTCCCTGTGGCTCACAGATTACTATTACACCAGATGCAGGGCCCGATGATTCCGCTCCAGGAGACGCGTATGAGCTCAAGTGGGAGTTCGACGAAGACTCTCAACAATACTATGTTTCCTTTCCCGATGATCAGTAGTGGTGCCCAGTTGGGGGTGATTGGGACCGTGTCGCATCTTGGGTTCTCTTTTATTTTGGCGCCGTAGTCGGGCCATGAGTGTTTGGATGATGTAATGTTATTTATGTTCTTGATTGACATGGCGAGTGTAAGCCAACTATGTTCTCCCCTTTATTATTAATATTACATGGGATGTTGTGAAGATTGCCTAACTTGCGACATATGCCTTCAATGCGATTATGCCTCTAAGTCGTGCCTCGACACGTGGGAGCTATAGTCGCATCGAGGGTGTTACAAGAAATTAATGTTTTAAGTGGAAAGATGGATGAACTTATGAAATTGTTTGCTAATAAGACTGTTTATTATGATCCTAATGATATGACTTTGTCTACTTTGATTGAGAATAATAATGAATGTATGGATGTGAATTTTGTTGGTAGGAACAATTTTGGTAATAACGCGTATAGAGGTAATTTTAATCCTAGGTCGTTTCCTAGTAATTCCTCCAATAATTATGGTAATTCCTACAACAATTCTTATGGAAATTATAATAAGATGCCCTCCGATTTTGAATTTAATATTAAAGAATTTATTAGTTCGCAATAGAGTTTCAATGCTTTGATTGAAGAAAAACTGTCTAAGATTGATGAGTTGGCTAGGAACGTGGATATAATTTCTCTTGATGTTGATTCTTTGAAACTTAGATATATTCCACCTAAGCATGATATCAATGAGTCTCTCAAAGCCATGAGAATTTCCATTGATGAGTGCAAAGAAAGAACCGCTAGGATGCGTGCTAAAAAGATTGCTTTATAAAAGTGTGTTCTTCTAGTTTTGATGATAATAAGGATGAACTTCTAAAAGTGATTGATGTGTCTCCTATTAAATCTTTGTTTTGCAATAAGAATCTTGATAATGATGGTACTGGAGATGAGTCAACTTTAGTTAAAAGGCGTCCCAATGACTCGGAGTTTTTAGATCTTGATGCAAAAATTGGTAAAAGTGAGATTGATGAGGTTAAAACTTTAGATAGCAATGAATCCACTATTTTGGATTTCAAGGAATTTAATTATGATAAAATTGTTCTTTAATAGATTGTATATCCTTGTTGCAATCCGTGCTAAATTCTCCGCATGCTTATAATCAAAATAAAGCTTTCACTAAACATATCGTTGATGCTTTAATGCAATTTTATGAAGAAAAGCTTGAATTGGAAGTTTTTATCCCTAGAAAACTTTATGATGAGTGGGAACCCACTATTAAAATTAAAATTAAATATTATGAATGCTACGCTTTATGTGATTTGGGTGCTAGCATTTCCATGACTCCAAAAACTTTATGTGATGTGTTAGGTTTCCATGAATTTGATGATTGTTCTTTAAATTTGCACCTCGCGGATTCCACTATTAAGAAACCTATGGGAAGAATTAGAGATGTTCTTATTGTTGAAAATAGGAATTATGTGCCCGTATATTTCATTGTTCTTGATATAGATTGCAATCCTACATGTCCCATTATTCTTGGTAGACCTTTGCTTAGAACGATTGGTGCAATTATTTATATGAAGGAAGGAAATATTAGATTCCAATTTCCATTAAGGAAATGCATGGAACACTTTCCTAGAAAGAAATTTAAATTACCTTATGAATCTATTATGAGAGCCATTTATGGATTGCATAAGAAAGATGATAATACCTAGATCTATTCTTGCTTTTATGCCTAGCTAGGGGCGTTAAACGATAGCGCTTGTTGGGAGGCAACCCAATTTTATTTTTGTCTCTTGCTTTCTGGTTCTGTTTAGTAAATAAATATTTAATCTAGCCTCTGTTTAGATGTGTTTTTATGCTTTTAATTAGTGTTTGTGCCAAGTAGAACCTTTGGGAAGGCTTGGGGAAAGTCTTTGCGATCTCGCTGTAAAAAACAGAAACTTTAGCGCTCACGAGATTTGCTGCCATTTTTTACTGGAGAGCGCGATTAGGTTTATTCTTTTTGAAGATGATTAATAGATTAATTCCTCACGCCCAGCAATTTATTTTAGAATTTTTAGGGTTACATAAGTATTCGAAACCTACATATTACTACATACTGTTCTGTATTTGACAGATTCTGTTTTTCGCGTGTTGTCTGCTTATTTTGATGAATCTATGGCTAGTATCGGAGGTTATGAACCACAGAGAAGTTGGAATACAGTAGGTTTAACACCAAAATAAATAAAGAATGAGTTCATTACAGTACCTTAAGTGGTGGTTTTTTTTTCTTATACTAACGGAGCTCATGAGATTTTCTGTTTAAGTTTTGTGTTGTGAAGATTTCAAGTTTTGGGTAAAGATTTGATGGATTATGGAATAAGGAGTGGCAACAGCCTAAGCTTGGGGATTCCCAAGGCACCCCAAGGTAAAATTCAAGGACAACCAAAAGCCTAAGCTTGGGGATGCCCCGGAAGGCATACCCTCTTTTGTCTTCTTCTATCGGTAACTTTACTTGAGGCTCTATTTTTATTCACCACATGATATGCGTTTTGCTTGGAGTGTCTTGTATGATTTGAGTCTTTGTTTTCTAGTTTACCACAATCATCTGCAACCTCTTGAGCACTATGTTGGTTTTCCTTTGAAGAGGAAAGGGTGATGCAGCAAAGTAGCGTAAGTATTTCCCTCAATTTTTAAGAACCAAGGTATCAATCCAGTAGGAGGCCACGCACGAGTCCCTCGCACCTACACAAACAAATAAAATCCTCGCAACCAACACAATAAAGGGGTTGTCAATCCCTTCACGGTCACTTACGAAAGTGAGATCTGATAGATATGATAAGATAATATTTTTGGTATTTTTATGATAAAGATGCAAAGTAAATAAAGCAAACTAAAACGGCACTAGAAATAGCTTGTTAATGGGAGATTAATATGATGGAAAATAGACCCGGGGGCCATAGGTTTCACTAATGGCTTCTCTCGAGAGCATAAGTATTACGGTGGGTAAACAAATTACTGTTGAGCAATTGACAGAATTGAGCATAATTATGAGAATATCTAGGTATGATCATGTATATAGGCGTCACATCCGAGACAAGTAGACCGACTCCTGCCTGCATCTACTACTATTACTCCACAGATCGACCGCTATCCAGCATGCATCTAGAGTATTAAGTTCAAAAGAACAGAGTAACGCTTTAAGTAAGATGACATGATGTAGAGGGATAAACTCATGCAATATGATATAAACCCCATCTTGTTATCCTCGATGGTAACAATACAATACGTGCCTTGCTGCCCCTACTGTCACTGGGAAAGGACACCGCAAGATTGAACCCAAAGCTAAGCACTTCTCCCATTGCAAGAAAGATCAATCTAGTAGGCCAAACCAAACTGATAATTCGAAGAGATTTGCAAAGATAACCAATCACACATAAAAGAATTCAGAGAAGATTCGAATATTGTTCATAGATAAACTTAATCATAAACCCACAATTCATCGATCTCAACAAACACACCGCTAAAGAAGATTACATCGAATAGATCTCCATGAGAAACGTGGATAACTTTGTATTGAGATCCAAAAAGAGAGAAGAAGCCATCTAGCTAATAACTATGGACCCGAAGGTCAGAGGTAAACTACTCACACATCATCGGAGAGGCTATGGTGTTGATGTAGAAGCCCTCCATGATCGATGCCCCCTCCGACGGAGCTCCGGAAAAGGCCCAAAGATGGGATCTCACGAGTACAGAAGGTTGCAGCGGTGGAATTAGGTTTTTGGATCCGTATCTGGTAGTTTGGGGGTACGTAGGTATATATAGGAGGTAGAAGTACGTCGGTGGAGCAACATGGGCCCCACGAGGGTGGAGGGCACACGTGGGGGGTAGGCGCGCCCCTACCTCATGCCTTCCTGATAGCTTTCTTGACGTAGGGTCCAAGTCCTATGGATCACGTTCATTCCAAAAATCACGTTCCCGAAGGTTTAATTCCGTTTGGACTCCGTTTGATATTCTTTTTCCGCGAAACTCTGAAATAGGCAAAAAACAGCAATTCTGGGCTGGGCCTCCGGTTAATAGGTTAGTCCCAAAAATAATATAAAAGTGTATAATAAAGCCCAATAATGTCCAAAACAGAATATAATATAGCATGGAACAATAAAAAATTATAGATATGTTGGAGACCTATCAAGCATCGCCAAGCTTAATTCCTGCTCGTCCTCGAGTAGGTAAATGATAAAAACAGAATTTTTGATGTGGAATGCTAATTGGCATAATTTCAATGTAACTCTCTTAATTGTGGTATGAATATTCAGATCCGAAAGATTCAAGACAAAAGTTTAATATTGACATGGAAATAATAATACTTCAAGCATAATAAATAAGCAATTATGTCTTCTCAATATAACATGGCCAAAGAAAGTTATCCCTACAAAATCATATAGTCTGGCTATCCTCTATCTTCACCACACAAAGTATTTAAATCATGCACAACCCCGATGACAAGCCAAGCAATTGTTTCATACTTTTGGTGTTCTCAAACTTTTTCAATCTTCATGCAATACATGAGTGTGAGCCATGGACATAGCACTATATGTGGAATAGAATGGTGGTTGTGGAGAAGACAAAAAAAGAGAAGATAGTCTCACATTAACTAGGCGTATCAACGGGCTATGGAGATGCCCATTAATAGATATCAATGTGAGTGAGCAGGGATTGCCATGCAACGGATGCACTAGAGCTATAAGTATATGAAATCTCAACAAACGGAACTAAGTGGGTGTGCATCCAACTCGCTTGCTCATGAAGACCTAGGGCATTTTGAGGAAGCCCATCATTGGAATATACAAGCCAAGTTCTATAATGAAAAATTCCCACTAGTATATGAAAGTGATATCATAGGAGACTCTCTATCATGAAGATCATGGTGCTACTTTGAAGCACAAGTGTGGTAAAAGGATAGTAGCATTGTCCCTTCTCTCTTTTTCTCTCATTTTTTTAGTCCGGAGTCTCATCCCGACTTGTGGGGGAATCATAGTCTCCATCATCCTTTCCTCACTTGGGACAATGCTCTAAAAATGATGATCATCACACTTTTATTTACTTACAACTCAACAATTACAACTCAATACTTAGAACAAAATATGACTCTATGTGAATGCCTTCGGCGGTATACCGGGATATGCAATGAATCAAGAGTGACATGTATGAAAGAATTATGAACGGTGGCTTTGCCACAAATACAATGTCAACTACATGATCATGCAAAGCAATATGACAATCATGGAGCGTGTCATAGTAAACGGAACGGTGGAAAGTTGCATGGCAATATATCTTGGAATGGCTAGGGAAATACCATAATAGGTAGGTATGGTGGCTGTTTTGAGGAAGGTATATGGTGGGTATATGATACCGGCGAAAAGTATGCGGTATTAGAGAGGCTAGCAATGGTGGAAGGGTGAGAGTGCGTATAATCCATGGACTCAACATTAGTCATAAAGAACTCACATACTTATTGCAAAAATCTATTAGTTATCAAAACAAAGTATTACACGCATGCTCCTAGGGGGATAGATTGGTAGGAAAATACCATCGCTCGTCCCCGACCGCCACTCATAAGGAACACAATCAATAAATAAATCATGCTCCGACTTCATCACATAATGGTTCACCATACGTGCATGCTACGGGAATCACAAACTTCAACACAAGTATTTCTCAAATTCACAACTACTCAACTAGCATGACTCTAATATCACCATCTCCATATCTCAAAACAATTATCAGGTATCAGACTTCTCATAGTATTCAACACACTCATAAGATTTTTTTTACTAATCTTGAATGCCTATCATAATTAAAGC
The DNA here is from genome assembly GCF_002162155.2 of Triticum dicoccoides. Taxonomy (NCBI): domain Eukaryota; kingdom Viridiplantae; phylum Streptophyta; class Magnoliopsida; order Poales; family Poaceae; genus Triticum; species Triticum dicoccoides. The sequence continues at coordinate 602,401,327 of NC_041392.1, read as the reverse complement.
AAATTATCATGCTGTTTTGTAGGACTCTCAAAATAATCTAAGTGAAGCATGAGAGAACAATAGTTTCTATAAAACAAATCCACCATCGTGCTCTAAAAGATATAAGTGAATCACTAGAGCAAAAACCATATAACTCAAAAGATATAAGTGTAGCACATAGAGTATTCTAACAATTTTCAAATCATGTGAGTCTCTCTAAAAAGGTGTGTACAACAAGGATGATTGTGGTAAACTAAAAAGCAAAGACTCAAATCATACAAGACGCTCCAAGCAAAACACATATCATGTGGTGAATAAAAATATAGCTGCAAGTAAAGTTACCGATAGACGAAGACGAAAGAGGGGATGCCTTCCGGGGCATCCCCAAGATTAGGCTTTTGGGTGTCCTTGAATTTTACCTTGGGGTGCCATGGGAATCCCCAAGCTTAGGCTCTTTCCACTCCTTGTTCCATAATCCATCAAAACTTAACCCAAAACTTGAAAACTTCACAACACAAAACTCAAAACAGAAAATCTCGTGAGTTCGGTTAGTGAAAGAAAACAAAACACCACTTCAAGGTACTGTAATGAACTCATTATTTATTTATATTGGTGTTAAACCTACTGTATTCCAACTTCTCTATTGTTTATAAACTATTTTACTTGCCATAGATTCATCAAAATAAGCAAACAACACACGAAAAACAGAATCTGTCAAAAACATAACAGTCTGGAGTAATCTGTAGCTAACACTAACTTCTGGAACCCCAAAAATTATAAAATAAATTGCTAGACGTGAGGATTTATATATTAATAATCTTAAAAAACAATTAACTAAATATCACTTTCCAAATAAAAGTGGCAGCAATTCTCGTGAGCGCTAAAGTTTCTGTTTTTTACAGCAAGATCAAAAAGACTTTCCCCAAGTCTTCCCAACGGTTCTACTTGGCACAAACACTAACTAAACACAAAAAACACAACCAAAGCAGAGGCTAGACAAATTATTTATTACTAAACAGGAGCAAAAAGCAAGGAATAAAAATAAAATTGGGTTGCCTCCCAACAAGTGCTATCGTTTAACGCCCCTAGCTAGGCATAAAAGCGAAGATAGATCTAGGTATTGCCACCTTTGGTAGGCAATTCTTTAAGTGGCTCTCATAATAGATTCATAAGGTAATTTTATTTTCTTTCTAGGTAAGTGTTCCATGCATTTTCTTAACGGAAATTGGAATCTAATATTCCCTTCCTTCATATCAATAATTGCACCAATCGTTCTAAGGAAAGGTCTACCAAGAATAATAGGACATGAAGGATTGCAATCTATATCAAGAACAATAAAATCTATGGGCACATAATTCCTATTTGCAACAATAAGAACATCATTAATTCTTCCCAATGGTGGAATCTGCAAGGTGCAAGTTTAAAGAGCAAGCATCAAAATTACAGAAACCTAGCAAATCACACAAAGTCTTTGGAATCGTGGAAACACTAGCACCCAAATCACGCAAAGCATAGCATTCATGATCTTTAATTTTAATTTTAATATTAGGTTCCCACTCATCATAAAGTTTTCTAGGGACAGAAACTTCCAACTCAAGTTCTCAAGTTTTTCTTCATAAGATTGCATCAAAGCATCAATGATATGTTTGGTAAAGGCTTTATTTTGACTATAAGCATGTGGAGAATTTAGCACGGATTGCAACAAGGAAATAAAATCTATCAAAGAGCAATTATCATAATTAAAATCCTTGGAATCCAAGATAGTGGGTTCATTAATATCTAGGGTTTTGATCTCTTCAATCCCACTTTTACCAATTTTTGCATCAAGATCTAAAAACTCCGAATTTTTGGAACGCCTTCTAGGTAAAGGTGGATCATATTCAGTCCCATCATTATCAAGATTCATATTGCAAAAAAATATATTTAATAGGGGACACATCAATAACTTTTAGATCTTCATCTTTATTTTCATAGAAACTAGAAGAACACGCTTTCACAAAACAATGTTTCTTAGCACGCATCCTAGCGGTTCTTTCTTTGCACTCATCAATGGAAATTCTCATGGCCTTGAGAGACTCATTGATATCATGCTTAGGTGGAATAGATCTAAGTTTCAAAGAATCAACATCAAGAGAAATTCTATCAATGTTCCTAGCCAATTCATCAATTTTAAGCAATTTTTCTTCAAGCAAAGCATTGAAATTCTTTTGCGAATTCATAAACTCCTTAACACTAGTCTCAAATTCAGAGGGAATCTTATTAAAATTTCCGTAAGAATTGTTGTAGGAATTCCATAATTATTAGAGGAATTACTAGGATACGGCCTAGGATTAAAGTTTCCTCTATACGCGTTGTTACCAAAATTATTTCTACCAACAAAATTCACATCCATAGATTCATTATTATTCTCAATCAAAGTAGACAAAGGCATATCATTAGGATCAGAAGAAACACTTTTATTAGCAAATAATTTCATAAGTTCATCCATCTTCCCACTCAAAACATTAATTTCGTCTATCGTATGCACTTCCTTATTAGTAGATATTTTAGTGTGCCATTGAGAATAATTAACCATAATATTATCTAGGATTTAGTATCTTCTCCTAAAGTGATTTCCCTAAAAGTGCCTCCCGTGGCTGAATCTAAAAGATTTCTAGAAGCAAAATTCAATCCGGCATAAATTTTTTGTATAATCATTCACAAATTCAAACCATGTGTAGGGCAATTATGTATCATTAATTTCATACTCTCCCAAGCTTGTGCAACATGTTCATGCTCAAGTTGCTTAAAATTCATGATATCGTTTCTAAGAGAGATGATCTTAGCGGGAGGAAAATACTTAGAGATAAAAGCATCTTTGCACTTATTCCAAGAATCAATACTATTTTTAGGCAAAGACGAAAACCAAGCTTTAGCACGATCTATAAGTGAAAAGGGAAATAGCTTAAATTTAACAATATCATTGTCCACACCTTTCTTATTTTGCATATCACACAGATCAACGAAGCTATTAAGATGGGTAGCGGCATCTTCACTAGGAAGGTCGGCGAATTGATCTTTCATGACAAGATTCAACAAAGCAGCATTAATTTCACAAGATTCGGTATCGGTAAGAGGAGCAATCGGAGTGCTAACAAAATCATTGTTGTTGGTATTAGTAAAGTCACACAATTTGGTATTATCTTGAGCCATAGTGATAAGCAAGCAATCCAACACACAGGCAAACGAGAAGCGAGCGAAAAAGAGGCGAACGGAAGAGAGAGAGGGCAAATGAAAAAGAGGGCGAATAAAGCGGCAAGGGTGAAGTTGGGAAGAGGAAAAACGAGAGGCAAATGGCAAATAATGTAATGTGGGAAATAAAGGTTTGTGATGGATACTTGATATGTTGACTTTTGTGTAGACTCCCCGGCAACGGCGCTAGAAATCCTTCTTGCTACCTCTTGAGCACTGCGTTGGTTTTCCCTTGAAGAGGAAAGGGTGATGCAGCAAAGTAGCGTAAGTATTTCCCTCAATTTTTGAGAACCAAGGTATCAATCCAGTAGGAGTCCACGCACGAGTCCCTCGCACCTACACAAACAAACAAAATCCTCGCAACCAACGCAATAAAGGGGTTGTCAATCCCTTCACGGTCACTTACGAAAGTGAGATCTGATAGATATGATAAGATAAATTTTTTGGTATTTTTATGATAAAGATGCAAAGCAAATAAAGCGAAATAAAAATGGCACCAGAAATAGCTTGTTAACGGGAGATTAATATGATGGAAAATAGACCCGAGGGCCATAGGTTTCACTAGTGGCTTCTCTCGAGAGCATAAGTATTACGATGGGTAAATAAATTACTGTTGAGCAATTGACAGAATTGAGCATAGTTATGAGAATATCTAGGTATGATCATGTATATAACCATCACGTCCGAGACAAGTAGACCGACTCCTGCCTGCATCTACTATTATTACTCCACACATCGACCGCTATCCAGCATGCATCTAGAGTATTAAGTTCAAAAGAACAGAGTAACGCTTTAAGTAAGATGACATGATGTAGAGGGATAACTCATGCAATATGATATAAACCCCATCTTGTTATCCTCAATGGCAACAATACAATACGTGCCTTGCTGCCCCTACTGTCACTTGGAAAGGACACCGCAAGATTGAAACCAAAGCTAAGCACTTCTCCCATTGCAAGAAAGATCAATCTAGTAGGCCAAAACAAACTGATAGTAAAGAGACTTGCAAAGATAACCAATAATACATAAAAGAATCCAGAGAAGATTCAAATATTGTTCATAGATAAACTTGATCATAAACCCATAATTCATCGGTCTCAACAAACACACCGCAAAAGAAGATTACATTGAATAGATCTCCACGAGAATCGTGGAGAACTTTGTATTGAGATCAAAAAAGAGAGAAGAAGCCATCTAGCTAATAACTATGGACCCGAAGGTCTGAGGTAAACTACTCACACATCATCGGAGAGGCTATGGTGTTGATGTAGAAGCCCTCCGTGATCGTTGCCCCCTCCGGCGGAGCTCCGGAAAAGGCCCCAAGATGGGATCTCACGGGTACAGAAGGTTGCGGTGGTGGAATTAGGTTTTTGCCTCCGTATCCAGTAGTTTGGGGGTACGTAGGTATATATAGGAGTAAGAAGTACATTGGTGGATGATACGTCTCCGTCGTATCTACTTTTCCAAACACGTTTGCCCTTGTTTTGGACTCTAACTTGTATGATTTGAATGGAACTAACCCGGACAGACGTTGTTTTCAGTAGAATTGCCATGGTGTTGTTTTATGTGTAGGAATTAAATATTCTCGGAATGACCTGAAACTCCACGGAACATCTTAGAAAAAACAATAAAAAATCCCCGCCGAAGATGTAGAC
>NC_041392.1:602325110-602396110 GCF_002162155.2 Triticum dicoccoides | reverse complement strand
AGGGCGCGCCCCCTTCCTCGTGGGACCCTTGGAAACCCTCCGACGCCAACTCCAACTCTATATATTTGCTTTCGGAGAGAAAAAATCAGAGAGAAGAAATCATCGCGTTTTACGATATGGAGCCGCCGCCAAGCCCTAAAACCTCTCGGGAGGGCTGATCTGGAGTCCGTTCGGGGCTCCGGAGAGGGGGATTCGTCGCCGTCGTCATCATCAACCATCCTCCATCACCAATTTCATGATGCTCACCATCGTGCGTGAGTAATTGCATCGTAGGCTTGCTGGACGATGATGGGTTGGATGAGATTTATCATGTAATCGAGTTAGTTTTGTTAGGGTTTGATCCCTAGTATCCATTATGTTCTGAGATTGATGTTTCTATGACTTTGCTATGCTTAATGCTTGTCACTAGGGCCCGAGTGCCATGATTTTAGATCTGAACCTATTATGTTTTCATGAATATATGTGAGTTCTTGATCCTATCTTGCAAGTCCATAGTCACCTACTATGTGTTATGATCTGGCAACCCTGAAGTGACAATAATTGGGACCACTCCCGGTGATGACCATAGTTTGAGGAGTTCATGTATTCAGTATGTGCTAATGCTTTGTTCCGGTTCTCTATTAAAAGGAGGCCTTAAAATCCCTTAGTTTCCAATAGGACCCCACTGCCATGGGAGGGTAGGACAAAAGATGTCATGCAAGTTCTTTTCCATAAGCACGTATGACTATATACGGAATACATGCCTACATTACATTGATGAATTGGAGCTAGTTCTGTGTCACCCTATGTTATGATTGTTACATGATGAACTGCATCCGGCATAATTATCCATCACTGATCCGGTGCCTATGAGTTTTCCATATACTGGTTTACGCTTATTTACTTTCCCGCTGCTACTGTTATAATCACTACAAAATACCAAAAACATTACTTTTGTTGTCTTTACTTTTGTTGCTGCTACCACCACTATCATATTACTTTGCTACTAAACACTTTACTTTTGAGTCACTTGGGATTTATATCTGTTGGACACTATGAAGAACTTGAGAGATCCGAAAACCAAGATCTATCCCTCAACTACGAGGGGAGGTAAGGAACTGACATCTAGCTCTGCACTTGATTCACCTTCTGTTATGAGTAAGTTTGCGACACCTACACCTGCTTCTGCTATTCATTCTGATATGTCTCATGTTATTGATGATGCCACTTCTGCTATGCATGATACTTATGATGAAACTGCTTCTATGCCTGATACTACTATTCCCCTTAGTGAATTTCTTGATGAACAAATTTCTATGGCTAGAGAAAAAGAAATTATTGAATCTGAATACGATGATGAAAGTGATGATGAAAATATGCCTGTTATTCCCGAGGGTTATCTTTTTGATGTGGAATCTTCTACCGCTATTTTAGCTTGCAAGGATAGATATGAGCTTAAGAGGTTATTAGTTAAATGGAACAAAGAATCATTTAGAGATAAAATGAGGCCCGACCCTGCTTTTGCTACTTCACCTATATGTGTTCCTGATAAGGACTATGAATTCTCTGTTGATCCTGATATAATTACTTTGGTTGAATCTAATCCGTTTTATGGCTATGAATCTGAAACTGTTGTGGCACATCTTACTAAGTTAAATGATATAGCTGCCCTGTTCACTAATGATGAGAGATCGTGTTACCTTTATATACTCAAAATATTTCCGTTCTCATTAAAGGGTGATGCTAAGATATGGTTTAATTCTCTTGATCCTGATTGTGTGCGTAGTCCCCAGGATATGATTTATTACTTCTCTACTAAATATTTCCCTGCTCATAAGAAACAAGCTGCTTTAAGGGAAATATACTACTTCATGCAAATTGAAAAGAGAGTCTCCCACAAGCTTGGGGGAGGCTTCTCAAGTTACTTAATGCTTTGCCTGATCATCCTCTTAAGAGACCTGAAATACTTGATATTTATAATGGACTAACCGATGCTTCGAGAGATTACCTGGATAGTTCTGCTGGTTCTCTTTTCAGGGAAAAACACCGAATGAAGCTGAAATTCCATTGCATAATATGTTGACAAATGAAAATAATTGGGCACCTGCTGAGCCAGCTCCTGCTCCAATTACTGAGTCTATTCTTGAACCAACTCCAAAGAAGAGAGGTGTTCTATTTCTCAGTCCCAAAGATATGCAAGAGGCAAAGAAATCTATGAAAGAAAAAGGTATTAAAGCTGAAGACGTTAAGAATTTACCTCCTATTGAAGAAATACATGGTCTTAATTCACCGCCTGTTGAAGAAACATATGATCTCAATTCTTTATTTACTGAAGAACCTCCTGATCCCGATATCCCGACACAGGTAGTAAAGGTAAATTCTCTCTATAGATTTGATGAAGGTGATATCCCTCACTATAAGCCTGCTAGGCAATGCTTTGATGAGTTTGATAATTTTATTGTTAAACAAGAAAATTTCAATGCTTATTTTGGTAGACAATTGAAATGTGATTCCGATATGCTTAAATACTTGGGTGATTATATGGCTAATATTAAAGGTGAACTTAAACTTGTTAGCAAACATGCTTCTATGGTTACCACTCAAGTAGAACAAGTACTTAAGGCTCAAAAAGAAGTGCTTGACGAAATGAATAGTAAGAAAAATGATTATGCTGTTAGAGTGGCTACTAGATCTGGTAGAATGACTCAGGAACCTTTGTATCCTGAAGGCCACCCTAAGAGAATCAAGCAAGATTCTCAAAGAAATAATATTGATGTTCCTAGTTCTTCTAAAAAGAAGAAGAAGAAAAAGATAGAACTGTGCAAACTTCTAGTGAACCTATTGCTGAACCACCTGATAATCCAAATAATATTTCTATGTCTGATGCTGAAACACAATCTGGTAATGAACATGAACCTAGTAAAAATATTAATGATGATGTTCATGATGATGCTCAACCTAGTAATGATAATGATGTAGAAATTGAACCTGTTGTTGATCTTGATAACCCACAATCAAAGAATCAACGTTATGATAAAAGAGACTTTGTTGCTAGGAAACATGGTAAAGAAAGGGAACCTTGTGTTCAGAAACCCATGCCTTTTCCTCCGAAACCATCCAAGAAAAAGGATGATGAGGATTTTGAGCGCTTTGCTGAAATGATTAGGCCTATCTTTTTGCGTATGAGATTAACTGATGTGCTCAAAACAAATCCTTATGCTAAATATATGAAGGATATCATTACTAATAAAAGAAAGATACCGGAAGCTGAGATTTCCACCATGCTTGCTAATTATGCTTTTAAGGGTGGAATACCAAAGAAACTTGGAGACCCCGTAGTACCTACTATACCTTGCTCCATTAAAAAGAATTATATTAAAAATGCTTTATGTGATTTTGGAGCCGGTGTTAGTGTTATGCATCCGGCATAATTATCCATCACTGATCCGGTGCCTACGAGTTTTCCATATACTGGTTTACGCTTATTTACTTTCCCGCTGCTACTATTATAATCACTACAAAATACCAAAACCATTACTTTTGCTGTCTTTACTTTTGTTGCCGCTACCGCCACTATCATATTACTTTTCTACTAAACACTTTGCTGCAGATACTAAGTTTCCAGGTGTGGTTGAATTGACAACTCAGCTGCTAATACTTGAGAATATTCTTTGGCTCCCCTTGTGTCGAATCAATAAATTTGGGTTGAATACTCTACCCTCAAAAGCTGTTGCGATACCCTATACTTATGGGTTACCAGTGGAGCAACATGGGCCCCACGAGGGTGGAGGGCGCGGCTGGGGGGTAGGCGCGCCCCCTACCTCGTGCCTTCCTGGTAGCTTTCTTGAGGTAGGGTCCAAGTCCTCTGGATCACGTTCGTTCCAAAAATCATGTTCCCGAAGGTTTCATTCCATTTGGACTCCGTTTGATATTCTTTTTCTGCGAAACTCTGAAATAGGCAAAAAAACAACAATTCTGGGCTGGGCCTCCGATTAATAGGTTAGTCCCAAAAATAATATAAAAGTGTATAATAAAGCCCAATAATGTCCAAAACAGAATATAATATAACATGGAACAATAAAAAATTATAGATACTTTGGAGACATATCATAATCCAACGTATCTATAATTTTTGATTGTTCCATGCTATTATATTATCTGTTTTGGATGTTAATGGACTTTATTTTACACTTTTATATTATTTTTGGGACTAACCTATTAACGAGAGGCCCAACCCAAATTGCTGTTTTCTTGCCTATTTTAGTGTTTTGAAGAAAAGGAATATCAAAGTGAGTCCAAACGGAATGAAACCTTCGGGAGAGTTAGTTTTGGAACGGAAGCAATCCAGAAGACTTACAGTAGACATCAGGGAAGCTTCGAGGTGGCCACGAGGCAGGGAGGTGCGCCCTACCCCCTGGGCGTGCCTCCCACCCTCGTGGCTCCCCTAGCCGACTTCTTTCGCCTATATATGTCCATATACCCTAACAACATCGGGGAGCAGAATAGATCGGGAGTTCCATCGCCAGAAGCCTCCGTAGCCACCGAAAACCAATCTAGACCCGTTCCGGCACCCTGCCAGAGGGGAGAATCCCTCTCTGGTGGCCATCTACATCATCCTGACGCTCTCCATGACGAGGAGGGAGTAGTCCACCCTCGGGGCTGAGGGTATGTACCAGTAGCTATGTGTTTGATCTCTTTCTCTCTCTCTCTCCCGTGTTCTTGAGGTGGTACGATCTTGATGTATCGCAAGCTTTTCATGACCCACAAGTGTAGGGGATCTATCGTAGTCCTTTCGATAGTAAGAGTGTCAAACCCAACGAGGAGCATAAGGAAATGATAAGCGGTTTTCAGCAAGGTATTCTCTGCAAGCACTGAAATTATAGGTAACAGATAGTTTTGTGATAAGATAATTTGTAATGAGTAACAAGTAACAAAAGTAAATAAAGTGCAGCAAGGTGGCCCAATCCTTTTTGTAGCAAAGGACAAGCCTGGACAAACTCTTATATGATGTAAAGCGCTCCCGAGGACACATGGGAATATCGTCAAGCTAGGTTTCATCACGTTCATATGATTCGCGTTTGGTACTTTCATAATTTGGTATGTGGGTGGACCGGTGCTTGGGTACTGTTCTTACTTGGACAAGCATCCTACTTATGATTAACCTTTATTGCAAGCATCCGCAACTACAACAAAAGTATTAAGGTAAACCTAACCATAGCATGAAACATGTGGATCCAAATCAGCCCCTTATGAAGCAACGCATAAACTAGGGTTTAAGCTTCTTTAACTCTAGCAACCCATCTGAAAGGATCGAGAAGAGGTGTCTAGAGGGGGGTGATTAGACACTAAGTGCTAAAAGTTGCAGTTTTTAATTTCTTTAAGTTAAAGTGGAGCTTTGGCACAAGTTTAACAAACACAATACATATCAAGCAAGCATGCAAAGAGTATATGAGCAGCGGAAAGTAAAGCATGCAACTTGCAAGAATGTAAGGGGAAGGGTTTGGAATATTCAATCGCAATTGGAGACACGGATGTTTTTGTCATGGTTCCGATAGGTGGTGCTATCGTACATCCACGTTGATGGAGACTTCAACCCACGAAGGGTAATGGTTGCGCGAGTCCACGGAGGGCTCCACCCACGAAGGGTCCATGAAGAAGCAACCTTGTCTATCCCATCATGGCCATCGCCCACGAAGGACTTGCCTCACTAGCGGTAGATCTTCACGAAGTAGGCGATCTCCTTGCCCTTACAAACTCCTTGGTTCAACTCCACAATCTTTGTCGGAGGCTCCCAAGTGACACCTAGCCAATCTAGGAGACACCACTCTCCAAGAAGTAACAAATGGTGTGTTGATGATGAACTCCTTGCTCTTGTGCTTCAAATGATAGTCTCCCCAACACTCAACTCTCTGTCACAGGATATGAATTTGGTGGAAAGAAGATTTGAGTGGAAAGCAACTTGGGAAGGCTAGAGATCAAGATTCATATGGTAGGAATGGAATATCTTGGCCTCAACACATGAGTAGGTGGTTCTGTCTCAGAAAATGTGTATTGGAAGTGTAGGTATGTTCTGATGGCTCTCTCCACGAATGAAGAGTGGGTGGAGGGGTATATATAGCCTCCACACAAAATCTAACTGTTACACACAATTTACCAATCTCGGTGAGACCGAATTGAGAAACTCGGTCGGACCGATTTAGCAAACCTAGTGACCGTTAGGATTTTCGGTGGGACTGAGATGCAACTCGGTAGGACCGATATGGTTAGGGTTAGGGCATAACGTAATCTCAGTGTGACAGATTACACAAACTCGGTGGGACCGATTTTGGTAATAAGCTAACCAGAGAGTTGGTCAGGTAAACTCGGTGGGACTGATCGCTCATTTCGGTGGGACCGAAATGTTACAAAAGGAAAATAGAGAGTTTACATTGCAATCTCGGTGGGACCAATCGCTCATCTCAGTAGGACCGAAACGTTACGAAGGGAAACAGAGAGATTACAACCCCATCTCGGTGTGACCGAAATCCCTATGGGTGAGACCGATTTGCCTAGGGTTTGTGGCAGTGGCTATGACATCTGAAACTCGGTGGCTCTGGATAGAAAGAATCGGTGGGGCCGAGTTTGACTTTTGGTTTAGGTCATATGTGGATGTGAGAAGGTAGTTGAGGGTTTTGGAGCATATCACTAAGCACTTTGAGCAAGCAAGCTATTAAGCAACACCTCATCCCTCCTTGATAGTATTGGCTTTTCCTATAGACTCAATGTGATCTTGGATCACTAAAATATAAAATGTAGAGTCTTCATCTTGAAGCTTGAGCCAATCCTTTGTCCTTAGCATCTTGAAGGGTTTCCACATCCTTTAGTCCATGCCACTTAATTTGTTGAACTTGTCTGAAACATACTAGGTAAAAGTATTAGTCCAACAAGAGATATGTTGTCATTAATTACCAAAATCACCCAGGGAGCACTTGTGCTTTCAATCTCCCCCTTTTCGGTCATTGATGGCAACATACATCAAGGCTTTAGATAAAGATATAGAGAGTAGCAGGTAAAGCTTTGGAAAGACATGTAACAAGCATAGGCTCCCCCTACATGTATGCAATCATGTGAATATGGAATATATAAGCATGTGAGAGCATACCCATGACAGAGTAGGCAATGTGTTACATGTATCTTGGCTATATGCATCAAGGCAAAAGATATGAATATGGGAAATGTACCTTCATGCCCATGAGTCCTTCTTGCAAACAGTATGTACATCAGCAAGAATTTCTCATACACATGACTATGATGCATATACTTACCTTGTGGTCTTGAGTTGGCTAGGATGGGATGAGCCTGCGTAAACAAGGATAGATAACACAGATGCACCCACTAGCTAGAGCAAACAAAAGAAACACAAGAGTACCAAGACTGGGATGACATGTAGAGTGAGTACAGAGTACCACGATAGATATTGACATGTCCCCAAAGAGAAAGATATGCAATGAATTTAAGAATTCTCTTTCCCTTGGAAGTCTTGCTTCCCCTGAATCTAGCATGGGATACTGGGAGAAGATAGGGAACAGAAAAACAGAGCTGATGCAAATAAGCACATATGAACATGTCTTTCCCCCAAGAAGACAGGTGGCATCTCTCCTCTTGAACATCAAGCATCTGGGATCCTCGAAGATTACTCTTTCCTGGAGTATTCCCTCCCCCTAGAGATATTATTAAGCTTGATGTGATCTCTCTCTCCCCCTTTGACATCAATTTCCAAGAAGGGTCTTCTAGAATTTGTTGTGAATGGGTTCGGTCCTTGAATCATAGTAGAAAGCATTAAGGTAAATGTGATGCTTGTAGAGGACAAGATTCATTGAGTGGAGCTGGATCAAGAATAAAGCAGGAATAAATGGCAAAATGTTTTTCCTGTAGTGAAATCGGTGTCACCAAGTTGTATGCTTCGGTTGCTCCGAAAATCTTCGGTTAGACCGGAAACATGAAACCGGTGGAACCGAGTTCATCACAGAGAAAAAGACTTGTCACCTCAACTCACTAGACAGATAAGATCACACAGAGATTTGCAAAGAATTGGTTGCAGAAAATGCAAAACAAAAAGCAACGAAAAGAAACTAAAAGATCTAGATGAAGTTTTTATTGAAAGGGGAAACAAATATGAATGAGACAAATGCAAGAGCACGGAAAAGAACACAAGAGAACTTCATTGAAAGTTGGGTGGCGATAAAGTCACCTATGTTAGAGTACATTGACTTAGGAGTCAAGTGAGATCACTTGATCATAGGTCGTACTCATCGTTTAAGCTCAAAATGGGGTTACCATTTTTCGTTTAAGTATCTTGATGTATTCACATCTTGTCGAGTTGCTTTGACTCATGACTTGGAGTAAAGCTACTCTAAGATGGAATAACATACCTTGGGTGGTGGTGGTGATCTTGATCATGTAGTTGAACTTCTGTGGGTTCCTCAAGGTTGATGTAGCCCATCAAGAGTTGGGAGCGCCCTTTGGACTTTGAGTTCATCTACCTACATGGGTTAGTTTTCGCAAGGAAGAGCACTTGTGTATCCAACATGACAATCATGAAACTCAACATAGAATTTGTCAAAGGATATGTTTGAGAGGTTTCGTGCTTCCTTGTCATCAACCACCATTGTGTAGAGACTTGGTGACGTAGAGATTGCTCAAGATGTGAGTGAGTTGCAATGTCATAGATTAGATTCATCCAAGTACCTACAAGGGTTAGATAACATGCAAGATGCAAATTTTCAAGACATAAGATAATCATCATAGGATAAATATCAAGAGATTAGTCGTAAGGTCAAGTCTTGCATGTATCCAATGGAGTTCCTACTCCAAGTTTGAAGCATCAATGATGTTCAATTCACCTCTTAACCTGCAAAACACTTTCTCATCAAGTGGTTTAGTGAATATATCCGCTAATTCCTTATCGGTGCGAACATGCTTAAGGTTTATGTCACCCTTAGCAACATGATCTCGAATGAAATGATGACGAACTTCAATATGCTTAGTTCGAGAGTGTTGCACGGGATTGTGAGCAATCTTTATAGCACTTTCATTGTCACAAATTAATGGAACATGTTTCACATATATCCCATAATCTTTAAGAGTTTGGGTCATCCAAAGTAATTGAGCACAACATGAACCAGCGGCAATGTATTCCGCTTCGGCGGTGGATAAGGATACCGAGTTTTGTTTCTTGGAAGACCAAGACACACGAGATCTACCAAGGAATTGACAAGTACCCAAAGTGGACTTTCTATCAACCTTGTCACCGGCATAGTCCGAGTCGGAGTAGCCAACAAGATCAAAGGAAGCCCTCTTTGGATACCAAATGCCAAAATTTGGTGTATGTATCAAGTATCTCACTATCCTCTTCACGGCCTTAAGATGACATTCCTTAGGAGCAGCTTGATATCGTGCACACATGCACACACTTAGCATGATATCGGGACGCGAAGAACATATATATAATAATGAACCAATCATAGAGTGATAAACTTTTTGATCGACCGGTTCACCATCTTTGGTCAAATCAAGGTGTCCACTAGTAGGCATGGGTGTAGTCATACCTTTGCATTCTTGCATATTTAACTTCTTGAATAATTCCTTGGTGTACTTCGTTTGAGAGACAAAGGTGCCTTCCTTAGTTTGCTTGATTTGCAAACCAAGAAAGAATTTGAGTTCACTCATCATAGACATCTCAAACTTCTCCGACATTAGCTTCCCAAACTTTTCACTAAAATGAGGGTTAGTTGATCCAAATATAATATCATCGACATAAATTTGGCATACAAATAGTTCTCCATTAACCCTTTTAGTAAAAAGAGTAGAATCTATTTTTTCCAATTTCAAAGCCTTTTTCAATAAGAAACTTGGTCAAGCATTTATACCATGCTCTAGGAGCTTGTTTAAGACCATAAAGGGCTTTCTGAAGTTTGTAAACATGATTAGGTTTCTTAGGCTTGACAAAGCCGGGAGGTTGCTTAACATAAACTTCCTCCTCAATTTCGCCATTTAGAAAATCACTTTTAATGTCCATTTGGTACAAAGTGATATCATGGTGATTAGCATAGGCAAGTAAGATGCGAATGGACTCAAATCAAGAAACGGGAGCATATGTCTCACCATAGTCCATACCTTCGACTTGTGTGTAGCCTTGGGCGACGAGACGCGCTTTGTTGCGAACCACTTGTCCATCTTCATCTTGCTTGTTGCCAAACACCCATTTGGTACCGATGATGTTGTGGTTGTTGTCAAGCTTTTCAACCAACGTCTACACTTGATTTCTCTCAAAGTTGTGTAGCTCTTCATGCATAGCGTTTATCCAATCCGGATCTTCCAATGCTTCTTCAACCTTCATAGGTTCAATGCGAGAGACGAATGAATAGTGTTCACAAAAGTTAGCTAAACGAGTTTTTGAGCGAGTGATTCTCCTGGTTTGGATATCATTGTAGATTTGCTCCACGAGATGATCTTTAGCAATTCTTGCTCGAACTTGTGAAAGCTTTTGATTGGGTCTTTGTTGAACATCTTCTTCATCTTGTTCTTCTTCTTGGCCTTCTTCATTGTTAGCGTTGTCGTTCTCTTGTCGTGGTGGAGAAGGAGGTTGTTAACGTTCGTCTTGGTGCACTTCCTCGTTTTCTTCATCTTGGTGTGTCCCACTCGTGGATGCTTCTGTATCAACTCTTCGTTCACCTTGTCGTGAGGTAGATGTTTCCACTTGGACGGACGAGGTACTCTCCTTTATCTCCATTGGATGAATCTTGCCAATAGACAAGTCTTGGATTGCTTCAGAGGGATCTTTGTCTCCTACATCAATTGGCAATTGCTCTACTTGCGAGCCGTTAGATACATAAAACTTCACATCTACCGTTTCTTCAACCTTTCGGGTGA
Source organism: Triticum dicoccoides (assembly GCF_002162155.2). NCBI lineage: Eukaryota > Viridiplantae > Streptophyta > Magnoliopsida > Poales > Poaceae > Triticum > Triticum dicoccoides. The sequence goes on along the minus strand of NC_041392.1, from coordinate 602,385,220 downwards.
AATTGTTGTAGACACGGTATGTGTGAGAGTTTGAGCCATAACCAAGTAGGAAACCTTCATGAGACTTAGGAGCAAATTTAGAACGACGATGCTTATCAAGAATGTAGCACTTTGAGCCGAATACTCGAAAGTATCCAACTTGGGGTTTGTTACCGGTGAGGAGCTCGTATGCCGTCTTGCCGAGTAGTTTGTGAAGATACAAACGATTTGTTGCATGACAAGCTGTCTCAACCGCTTCCGCCCAAAAGTGTTTCGGCATCTTGTACTCATCAAGCATCGTTCTTGCCATCTCGATAAGAGTCCGGTTCTTCCTCTCAACAACTCAATTTTGTTGAGGTGTGTACATAGCCGAGAACTCATGTGTAATCCCTTCTTCGTCAAGAAAGGTGTCCACATTTGTGTTCTTGAACTCCGTTCCGTTGTCGCTCCGAACCTTCTTGATCTTCACGTCAAATTGATTTTGGGCCTTCCTAGCAAAGTTCTTGAAGATCTTTTGGACTTGCGATTTGTCATCAAGAAAGAAGACCCACATAAATCTTGAAAAATCATCAACTATGACCATACCAAATGAGTTACCACCGAGACTCTTGTAGGCGTTTGGACCAAAGAGATCCATGTGAATTAGCTCGAGTGGTCTTCTTGTGGTCATGATGTTCTTAGCACGATGACTTCCTCCAACTTGTTTCCCTGCTTGACAAGCACTACAAAGTCTATCCTTGTCAAATATGACATCGTTAACGCCAAGGATATGATTTCCTTTAATGAGTTTGTCAAGGTTTCGCATGCCCACATGGCCTAGCCTTCTATGCCACAACCAGCCTTTAGAAGATTTAGCAATTAAGCAAGTTTTAGGTTGAGCCTTTTTAGTGAAATCAACAATGTAAAGATCTCCTCTACGTATACCGGTAAAGACCATTTTATGATTATCTCTACGAAACACTTGGTAGTCTACTTCAGTAAATAGGACATTGAAACCGAAATCAGCAAGTCTAGATACTGAAAGTAAGTTGTAGCCAAGAGATTCAACGAGCATGACATTTTGTATGGAGCTATCATGTGAGATGGCCACCTTACCAAGGCCAACCACCTTACCCTTTGAATTATCACCAAAAGTGACATACTTTCGAGGGCCGTCATTTTCATCAAGCTCACGGAACATGTCTTTATCTCCGGTCATATGATCAGTACATCCACTATCAAGGACCCATTCCTTTCCTCCAGCCATGTAGCCGCGAAGATTTGCCATAAGACCAAAGTGTCTCATCGCATAATCGAGATCATAGTCACTATCATCATCATCATCCTCATCAGAGTATCCATGTTCAACATCATATTGTGATTGGTCAATTCCTAAAGAGGGTAATTCATTAGATAAATGATCATTTCTATAGTTATCTTTATGAATTCTAATAGCTCTGGAAATGATATTGCTAATGATTCCAACATCTCCTTTGGCACTCGTAAGATTAGTAAGCTCAAATAAGCAGTCACCAAATTTGGGATCATTGGAACTCATCTTAATCAAGGCAATAGACTTACGGAGGATTTCATCTAGATCTTTCAAGGAATAATTTGGAAAGAGTTCCTCAAGAAATTTCCATATGGTGTAGGCACACCTAAGAGTAGGCAAACATCCAATCAAGTTTCTAGGCAAGCCTCTAGTGATAAGATTAACAGTTCTAAGATTGCGAATCATGTCAATTGACTCATCAAGGGTAGGATGCATGGGATCAACATGAGGTGCACAAGGGCTAGCAATATACTTGTTCAAGTGATATTCATTGAAAATCTCAAGCATTTCATTTTTCCACTCATGAAAATATTCTCCATCAAGAATAGGCACTCTATGTCTAAGACTCCCCAAAGTAGACTCATCCATCTTCCTCCAATGGTGTTTAAACCAAGGCAATGGAGACCAATGCTCTAATACCAATTGAAAAGATCGAGAAGAGGTGTCTAGAGGGGGGGGGGTGATTAGACACTAAGTGCTAAAAGTTGCAGTTTTTAATTTCTTTAAGTTGAAGTGGAGTTTTGGCACAAGTTTAACAAACACAATACATATCAGGCAAGCATGCAAAGAGTATATGAGAAGCGGGAAGTAAAGCATGCAACTTGCAAGAATGTAAGGGGAAGGGTTTGGAATATTCAAACGCAATTGGAGACACGGATGTTTTTGTCGTGGTTCCGATAGGTGATGCTATCGTACATCCACGTTGATGGAGACTTCAACCCACGAAGGGTAACAGTTGCGCGAGTCCACGGAGGGCTCCACCCACGAAGGGTCCACGAAGAAGCAACCTTGTCTATCCCATCATGGCCATCACCCATGAAGGACTTGCCTCACTAGCGGTAGATCTTCACGAAGTAGGCGCTCTCCTTGCCCTTATAAACTCCTTGGTTCAACTCCACAATCTTTGTCGGAGGCTCCCAAGTGACACCTAGCCAATCTAGGAGACACCACTCTCCAAGAAGTAACAAATGGTGTGTTGATGATGAACTCCTTGCTCTTCTGCTTCAAATGATAGTCTCCCCAACATTCAACTCTCTCTCACGGGATATGAATTTGGTGGAAAGAAGATTTGAGTGGAAAGCAACTTGGGAAGGCTAGAGATCAAGATTCATATGGTAGGAATGGAATATCTTGGCCTCAACACATGAGTAGGTGGTTCTCTCTCAAAAAATGTGTTTTGGAAGTGTAGGTATGTTCTGATGGCTCTATACACGATTGAAGAGTGGGTGGAGGGGTATATATAGCCTCCACACAAAATCTAACCGTTACACAAAATTTACCAATCTCGGTGAGACCGAATTGAGAAACTCGGTCGGACCAATTTAGCAAACCTAGTGACCGTTAGGATTTTCGGTGGGACTGAGATGCAACTCGGCAGGACCGATATAGTTAGGGTTAGGGCATAATGTAATCTTGGCGTGACCGATTACACAAACTCGGTGGGATCGATTTGGTAATAAGCTAACCAGAGAGTTGGTCAGGTAAACTCGGTGGGACCGATCGCTCATTTCGGTGGGATCGAAATTTTACAAAAGGAAAACAGAGAGTTTACATTGCAATCTCAGTGGGACCGATCGCTCATCTCGGTAGGACCGAAACGTTACGAAGGGAAACAGAGAGATTACAACCCCATCTCGGTGTGACCGAAATCCCTATGGGTGAGACCGATTTGCCTAGGGTTTGTGGCAGTGGCTATGACATCTGAAACTCGGTGGCTCCGGATAGAAAGAATCGGCGGGGCCGAGTTTGACTTTTGGTTTAGGTCATATGTGGATGTGAGAAGGCAGTTGAGGGTTTTGGAGCATATCACTAAGCACTTTGAGCAAGCAAGCCATTAAGCAACACCTCATCCCTCCTTGATAGTATTAGCTTTTCCTATAGACTAAATGTGATCTTGGATCACTAAAATATATAATGTAGAGTCTTGATCTTGAAGCTTGAGCCAATCATTTGTCCTTAGCATCTTGAAGGGGTTCCACATCCTTTAGTCCATGCCACTTAATTTGTTGAACTTGTCTGAAACATACTAGGTAAAAGTATTAGTCCAACAAGAGATATGTTGTCATTAATTATCAAAATCACCCAGGGAGCACTTGTGCTTTCACCATCATCTACTTATTACTTCCCAATGCCTTCCTCTAGGCCCAAATAATGGTGAAGTGTCATTTAGTCGACGTTCACATAACACAACTAGAGGAGAGACAAGATACATCTCATCAAAATATCGACCGAATACCAAATTCGCATGACTACTAATAGCAAGACTTCTCCCATGTCCTCAGGAACAAACGTAACTACTCACAAAGCATATTCATGTTCATAATCAGAGGGGTATTAATATGCATAAAGGATCTGAACATATGATCTTCCACCAAGTAAACCAACTAGCATCAACTACAAGGAGTAATTAACACTACTAGCAACCCACGGGTACCAATCCCAGACTTGGAGACAAGAATTGGATACAAGAGATGAACTAGGGTTTTGAGAGGAGATGGTGCTGGTGAAGATGTTGATGGAGATTGCCCTCTCCTGATGAGAGGAGCGTTGGTGATGACGATGGCGATGATTTCCCCCCTCCCGGAGGGAAGTTTCCCCGGTAGAATAGCTCCGCCAGAGCCCTAGAATGGTTCCGCCAAGGTTCCGCCTCGTGGCGGCGGAGTCTCATCCGGAAAGATGGCTTATGATTTTTTTTCTCATCGAAAGACTCCATATAGAAGAATATGTTCATCGGAGGGCCACCAGGGGGCCCACGAGGTAGGGGGGCACGCCCAGGGGGGTAGGGCATGCCACCCACCCTCGTGGGCAGGGTGTGGCCCCCCTGGTGAACTTCTTGCGCTCAGTATTTTTTATATATTCTGAAAACGTCTTCCGTGAAGTTTCAGGACTTTTGGAGCTGTGCAGAATAGGTCTCTAATATTTGCTCCTTTTCCAGCCCAGAATCCCAGCTGCCGGCATTCTCCCTCTTTATGTGAACCTTGTAAAATAAGAGAGAATAGGCATAAGTATTGTGACATAATGTGTAATAAGAGCCCATAATGCAATAAATATCGATATAAAAGCATGATGCAAAATGGACGTATCAACTCCCCCAAGGTTAGACCTCGCTTGTCCTCAAGCGAAAGCCGAAATCGAAAAATTTGTCCACAGGTTTAGAGATAGAGGTGTCAATAAAAATAACATACGGACATGAGGGCATCATGATCATTCTTAGAACAACAACTTATTTAATTCTTGTCATATGATCTCTTATGCTAAAGTAACAATTCAATCACAATTTCAAGTATGAATCATAAACTTCATTGAAAAACTAACAAACTATAAGCTCAGTCATTGGAGAAATTGCAATTTATCATAACATAGGAAAGAGTCAATATGAGAGCTTTTCAGCAAGTCCACATACTCAACTATCATATAGTCTTTCACAATTGCTAACACTCACGCAATACTTATGGGTATGGAGTTTTAATCGGACATAGAGAAAGATAGGGGCTTATAGTTTTGCCTCCCAACGTTTTACCTCAAGGGTAATGTCAACAATGATAGTTCATGAAAACTCACATCCAATTAGCCATATATACCAGGATCTTTCCAACATGTTGTGCTTGCCAAAAGACAAAATGTAAAAATGAAGGGTGAAGATCACCATGACTCTTATGTAAGGTAGGAGATAAAGGTAAAAGATAGGCCCTTCGCAGAGGGAAGCAGAGGTTGTCATGCGCTTTTATGGTTGGATGCACAAAATCTTAATGCGAAAAAACGTCACTTTATATTGCCACTTGTGATAGGGACCTTTATTATGCAGTCTGTCGCTTTTATTTCTTCCATATCACACGATCGTATAAAGCTTATTTCCTCCACACCAATAAATCATACATATTTAGAGTGCTTGCACCGATGACAACTTACTTGAAGGATCTTACTCAATCCATAGGTAGATATGGTGGACTCTCATGGCAAAACTGGTTTAAGGGTGTTTGGAAGCACAAGTAGTATCTCTACTTGGTGCAAAGAATTTGGCTAGCATGAGAGGGAAAGGCAAGCTCAACCATGTTGGATGATCCATGACAATATAATTTATCTCAGATGTAAGAAAACATAACCCATTACGTTGTCTTCCTTGTCCAACATCAACTCTTTAGCATGTCATATTTTAATGAGTGCTCACAATCATAAAAGATGTCCAAGATAGTATATTTATATGTGAATACCTCTCTTTCTTTATTACTTCCTATTAATTGCAATGATGACCAAAACTATGTTTGTCAACTCTCAACAACTTTTATTCATCATACTCTTTCTATGTGAGCTCATTACTCTCCATAAGATCCATATGATCTATTTGTTTCTTTTTATTCTTTCTCTTTTCTTTTATTCACTTAAGATCATGGCAGAATAATCAGGCCCTTGACTCAACACTAATCTTTATTATATATAGCTCACAGACTCGATTACATAGAAGGATCATAAAGCAAAACTCACAACTAGATCATACTAAAAACTCTATACTACTAGATCAAGATATTACCAAAAGGATCAAACTAAGAAAAGCGGTGAAGATAAATGTGATGGTGATACGATACCGGGGCACTCCCCCAAGCTTGGCAGTTGCCAAGGGGAGTGCCCATACCCGATGCTCAGTTCTTCTTTGTTGGTGAAGAAGATGGTGGTTTTGTTGATGGCGTAGGCTTCTTCCTTAATTTGCGCTTGAGGACAGAATTTTGGTCCCTTAGGTCCTCGATCTCCTTCTTCAGTCTTAGTATCATTTTTTGCATAGTTCCTGTTTGTTTTCCTGCAAGAGGCGAAAAGGGATAAACTCGATCTTAGGTTTCTTTACTCTATTAGGGAGGCTTGACTTTTTGAACTCCACATGCATGTCCCCAGGTGTAACGCCCTCGATGCGGCTATATCTCCCACGTGTCGAAGCACGACTTAGAGGCATAACCGCATTGAAAGCAATCTCCCAAGTGAGGTAATCTTCACACAACCCATGTAATACATAAGGGAAGAGATACATAGTTGGCTTACAATCGCCACTTCACACAAATACATGAATAAAGCATTACAACCACCAGATACAATCAAGGTCCGACTACGGAACCAAAATAAAAGAAGACTACCCCAAAAGCTACACAGATCCCCGATCAACCCCAACTGGGCTCCACTACTGATCAACTAGAAAACGGAACAACATAAAGGACAAGATCTTCATCGAGCTCCTCCTTGAGCTTGGTTGCGTCATCTGCACGGTTCAACGGCACCTGCAAGCTGGTTTTGGAAGTATCTGTGAGTCACGGGGACTCAGCAATCTCACACCCTCGCGATCAAGACTATTTAAGCTTATAGGTAAGGCAAAGGTATGATGTGGAGCTGCAGCAAGCGACTAGCATATATGGTGGCTAACTTATTCGCAAAAGAGAGCGAGAAGAGAAGGCAAAAGCACGGTCGAACAACTATGATCAAGAAGTGATCCTAGAACAACCTACGTCAAGCATTACTCCAACACCGTGTTCACTTCCTGGACTCCGCTGAGAAGAGACCATCACGGTTACACACGCGGTTGGTGCATTTTAATTAAGGTCAACTTCAGGTTTTCTACAACCGGACATTAACAAATTCCCATCTGCCCATAACCGCGGGCACGGCTTTCGAAAGTTCAAAACCCTGCAGGGGTGTCCCAACTTAGCCCATCACAAGCTCTCACGGTCAACGAAGGATATTCCTCCTCCCAAGACAATCTGATCAGGCTCGGCATCCAGGTTACAAGACATCCTCGACAATGGTAAAACAAGTCCAGCAACACCGCCCGAATGTGCTGACAAATCCCGATAGGAGCTGCACATATCTTGTTCTCAGGGCACACTCAGATGAGACATCCTACGAGTAAAACCAACCCTCAAGTTACCCCGAGGTGGCCCTGCAGTCTACTCGGTCGGACCAACACTCAGAGGAGCACTGGCCCGGGGGTTAGAATAATGATGACCCTTGAGTCTGCAGAACCCAAGGGAAAGAAAAGGCTAGGTGGCGAATGGTAAAACCAATGTTGGGCATTGCTGGAGGAGTTTTATTCAAGGCGAACTGTCAAGGGGTTCCCGTTATAACCCAACCGCGTAAGGAACGCAAAATCCGGGAACATAACACCGATATGACGGAAACTAGGGCGGCAAGAGTGGAACAAAACACCAGGCATAAGGCCGAGCCTTCCACCCTTTACCAAGTATATAGATGTGTTAATTAAAATAAGAGGTATTGTGATATCCCAACAAGTAAACCTATTCCAACAAGGAACAATATCTCCATGTTCCAACAAGAAAAGAAAACTTCAATCTTCACCTGCAACTAATAACGCTATAAGAGGGGCTGAGCAAAGCGGTAACATAGCCAAACAACGGTTTGCTAGGACAAGGTGGGTTAGAGGCTTGGTTCAACAATAGGGGAGGCATGATAAGCAAGTGGTAGGTATAGCAGCATAGACATAGCAAAAGAGCGAGCAACTAGCAAGCAAAGATAGAAGTGATTTTGAGGGTATGGTCATCTTGCCTGAAATCCCACAAGGAAGAAGAACGAGTCCATGAAGAATCCAAATGGACGTAGTCGAACGGATCCTCACAAACACGACATTACCGGAACCAACCCGAAGAAGCAACACCGGAAAGAAGCACACAACATAGTAAACAACCACCACATAAACATGGCATGATGCGCAATCAAGTATGATGCATGTCCGGTTTAATGAGGCATGGCATGTCAAAGTGCAAAAACAATCCTACAAATTAAGTGGAGCTCATTATGCAACGGAGTTGCATATTGAAGAAAACACCACAAGACTTATTTAGTTCACTCTGGTTTATATACCCAACAAGATTAAATGTTGATTAACATGGCAAGAGGGTGAAGCATAATAAAACTACCTGACTAGTCAAGTTTAAATGAGGCCGGAAATAACAAACAACAATTCCGGAAACTCCTCATGTGCATATTTTAAGATTTGGTACTGTTCTGCCCTAAACCATGTTTTAGAGTTGTTAAACATGCAAAGTAAGGCCACCATGTTAAACTAGGCAAAATTCTACCCCATTTACATATAAAGTTTATTAGAAACCGAGCTACGGTTATTTAGTTATGAATTAAAGCATTTTAACATGGCACAGGAGCAAATTTAACCAAACAGCATATTAAACATTTCAAACGTGCATGAAAGTTGCATATTATTAAACTAGACAAAATTCTAAGCAAGTTTCATATAAAGTTTGTTTAATATGGATGCACGGTTTGAGAGTTATTAAATTCATGAACAGCCAGGGGTAATCTGTAAATATGCAGTTTTCTGTAAATAGCAAAATTCGTTCATAGCAGAAAAAAAATACATCAGGTCGAATCTATTCTTGGGCCAATAGAAGGCGTTGGGGAGCAGCTCACCCATTGGGCTGAGGCCCACAACGGAGAGGAGAGGGCGCGCTGGGCCGGGGAAGCAGTAGACCGGCGGATGGGCCTTGGCACTGGAGGCCCATGGCGAAGACGAGGCAGGGGAGCGCTGGCGCGGTCAACGCACGAGGGCAGCGCGCCTGTCTTCGATTCAGAGGAAGCAGGACGTGGCGCTGATCTGCTCGTATCTGAAGAAAAAGAGCAGCGAGGCTTCGGACGACGACGGCATGGGACTTGGCGCGCGGTGGAGCGACGGGAACGGGAGCAGAGGCCTGGCGGCGCTGCTAGTGGAGCTCTCCGGCGGGAGGACGGTGAGCTTGGGGCTGCGGGCGCGCCTCGTGGTCCTGCTGGAAGCAGACGAAGCAAAGGAACGGCGGCACTGGAGTGGCTCGAGGCAGGGGCTTCGTCCTCCTCTCCTCGACAGGTAGAAGACCAGCGGCGGTGTGGGACTTGGCGGCCTCGACAATCACAGGGAGGCGCGGAACGAAGTCAGCGAAAGTCGAAGAGGGGGATCCGGCGCGAATGGAGCTCCGGTGCGAAATCCATGGAGGCCGGCGTGTCTTGTTCTCCCTGTGAAAGAAAAACAGAGGGAGTTGGAGGGAGTTACAGCATGGAAGGAAGAAGGAAGGAACGTAAGGGGAAGACGAAGGGGAGGACGACGTTGAGGCGACCGAGCTCGAGGAGAGGTACAGGAGGGCTCAAGCACTGGTTCCAATCCGCCCTGGTTTGAAGCACGGGAGGAGGGAGGCGGCCAGGAGGGTTGCTTGGCGCGAGGATCTTTCTTCCTTGCTGGATCCTGGTGACGCGGTTGCCGGCAACGGTAGGGGAGCGAGGTCGCTCGGGGCCTGGTTGGTCTCGGGATGAATCCAGAGGAGGTGTGGGAGAGAAAGCAGCGCCTTGATCCATTTGGGATCGAGCGAGGTAGGTGGTGCTACGGGTTGGCTCGGGTAGAGTGGATCGGGAGGTGGAGGCTGGTTGGGTGGCTGAGGAAATCGAGGAGGATTTTGAATGAGCGGCGGCGGCGAGTGAGGGGATGGATGGGACAGCCGTCCGAGATTTTAGGGTTAGGTTGTTTATATAGGTAGGGGAAATAGGGTAAGGGGGTATTCAGTCCGTCCGATCATAATCAGGCGGTCGAGAATAAATTGGTTAGGGAGTCCAATTAACAAAACGGAGACGTTTTGTAGACGTTTGGGGATGATCCGGATCCAACGGTGACGACTGCCCGGTTCGGGTCCGGGATAGCTCTCGGACGCGCGTGCGAGGAGGGCCGTGGGCTGACGAGAGAGCTTAGGCTAGGCCTGGCGGTAGGTAGTGGGCTGTGTAGACGGTCTCGAGCTGAAAGAATAGAAGAGAGGGAGGCCCGGCGACTGTTTCCGGAGACCGAAAACGTCCAACGTGTGCCCAGCTATAATGCCGCTATATTTTAACGGTTGGGCTATCAAACGAACTCCGAATGCGATGAAACTTGACAGGCGGTCTATCTACACTGTAACAAGACCACACGCCAACTTTCATCCCATTCCAAGAACATTTTCCGGCCACTTATTAAAATACTATTTCGGACATGCCGCGGGCGCGTGCAAGTGAGTCTGGCCTCAGAACGGACAACGGAAGGAACTGGGAGACCCGGACGAATGCAAGTATGGAAAACATGATGATGCAATGCACATGATGACATGATAAAATGCAATAAGCAAGCAAATGACATGGCAATGATAGCGAATAACTGGAGGACACCTGGCACGTCGGTCTCGGGGCGTCACACCAGGTTGAGGTAGTGGGACTTCATCTTCATCTGAGCTCGTCCCCTCCTTTCCCTTAGGTTCATAGTTCTCCTCTTATTCCATAGTCCAACCACAATGCTCCACATCCCCATAGACATTAGGATATGCAAGGTAATCAGCCACATAGCTCTCTCCTTCCGAATCCTGGGACGGCATGTTGCTCAAATCTACAGCGGGACAACTCGAAACAAAGACAGGAGATATTTGCGTGATACGGGAGTCAAATCCTCCGGGAGATTATATAATGAATTTTGACCGACCAAAATACGTAATGTGTAAGAAAATGGAGTCCAGAGAGCACATGAGGTGCCCATGAGGTAGGGGGCGCGCCCAGGGGGGTAGGGCATGCCCTCCACCCTCGTGGAGCCCCCATGTCCTTCCCGGAATGCTTCTTATTTTTCTATTTTTCTAAATATTCCAAAACGGAAGAAAAATTGCCATTAGAATGGTTTTGGAGTCGGTTTACTTATCATACCACATACTTATTCCTTTTCGGAGTCTGAAATGTTCCGGAAAGTGTCGCTTATGTATTCCTCTGGGGTTATGGTTTCAATAACATTGGTTTCAACATTTATGGGATTACCTGAGATATAATGTTTAATTCTTTGACCGTTCACCACCTTCGGATTTGTGCCTTCAAAGTTGTTGATTTTTATGGCACTGGAACGATACACCTCCTCGATAACGGAAGGACCTTCCCATTTAGAGAGAAGTTTTCTTGCAAAAAATTTAAACGAGAGTTGTATAATAATACATAATCACCTACATTAAACTCACGCTTTTGTATTCTTTTGTCATGACATCTTTTGACTTTTTCTTTAAACAACTTGGCATTTTCGTAGGCTTGGGTTCTCCATTCATCAAGTGAACTAATGTCAAATAACCTTTTCTCACCAGCAAGTTTAAAATCATAATTGAGCTCTTTAATGGCCCAATAAGCCTTATGTTCTAGTTCGAGAGGTAAGTGACATGCTTTTCCATAAACCATTTTATACGGAGACATACCCATAGGATTTTTATATGCAGGTCTATAGGCCCATAATGCATCATCAAGTTTCTTGGACCAATTCTTTCTAGATCTATTAACAGTCTTTTGTAAAATTAATTTAAGCTCTCTATTGCTCAATTCTACTTGACCACTAGACTGTGGGTGAAAAGGAGATGCAATTGTATGATTAACATCATATTTAGCAAGCATTTTACGGAAAGCACCATGAATAAAATGTGAACCACCATCAGTCATTAAATATCCAGGGACTCCAAACCTTGGAAAAATTACTTCTTTAAGCATCTTAATAGAGGTGTTATCACCACACAAAAAATACACTTCCGTGATGATACGTGTTTGTCACAGTAGGTCGCGTTTTTTGTCATGCATGTACATCCATGACGATTTTATGACAAAATCAAGATAGTCATACCCGTGTTATCGTAGAAGTGTTCCATGACATTACCAAAATTATCATCACAGAAGTGTGCACTTCCATGACGATAAATCGCACGTCACAGAAGTGCTTTCGTCAAGGGTGACCGACACGTGGCATCCACCGTAACAGAACGTCGTTAAGCTCTCGGGTCAGGTTTTGGATCCGATAACCCGTTAAGAGCCCCGACCAATGGGGATTTTCCACGTGTAAAATCATCATTGGCTGGAGGAAACATGTTTCGGCTCATCGTTGGGACAGATGTCATCCACTCATTGGACAGAAGGCGCCTATGATACGTCAACATGTGGCATGGCCCAACAGAGGCCCATTCCTGTGAAAAGGCCGGCCCGTTTGACTTGGCAAAAGGTGGCGGGCGGGCCCATGGAAAGCATGTTAACGGCATGTTCGCATATAGCCCATTTACAGCCCGCTAACCCAATGCCCGTTACGCCCTATCCGAATTAGGCCCAGTAGCGTCATCAGGGCCATCCAATATGATTCCAGCCCATTTTCACTTCTGGCCCATGTATGGCCCATGACGTCTTTCAGCCCATATGAGGCCCTATGTAACTCTTGGCCTATTAACGGCCCATGGTGAAACTGGCCCGTAATGAACAGTGTATCACTTTATACCCATTAACGGCCCGTTATTCCGTTGGTCTGTTTCCAGCCCATGTTATCTTTCGGCCTTCTCAGAGCCCATTTATTCTTGGGCTCATTTCTAGCATTCGTTTACTTATGGCCCGTTACTGTCATTTTCTGCTTGTGGGCCAAATTCAGCCTGTGGTTACAGTCGGCCCTTTTGTGGTCCGTTAATACGTTGGGCCGTTTTCATAGCGTCATCAAATACGGCCTATTAACGATGGCCCGTTATGGTCGGCCCATGAACGGACGATTCCAACTCTAGCCCGTTTACGGCCATAATGCGGCCTATTATTGGCCCATGTTTGGCCAATCGATCATACGGCCCGTATAAGGCCCATTGATGATACGACCCATAGAAGGCCCATTGTTTCTACATCCCGTAGAAAGCCCATTGTTTCTATGGCCCGTAGAAGGCCTGTTGTTTCTACGGCCCGTAGAAGGCCCATTGTTTCTACGGCCCATAGGAGGCCCAGTGTCACTACAGTAAATATTAGCCCATGGTTATTGTGGCCTAGTTTAAAAAATAGGTTATTGCAGCCACTAGCAAACCGCAGAAAAAGAACTGCACTGACTACAAGCAAACAAATAAACAAGACAACAAGGAAATAAATAAGCAAGGAACTTATGCTAGGCTATCACGACTATTACACATATTACATCCACTGGGCATCAAAGTTCGCCACCAGTGCAAATATAGGGAACAAAGCAGCATATAAACGCCCCAGCAAAACAAGTCCAGAACTGAAACCACTTCAGAAGAGTTCAAGAAACAATATCATGGGTACCCATAATGCTGGCAAGATGCTTAGCAAGCTTATTAACTTTCTCTTGTTTGGCGCTTAAATCCTCCAACGCTTGTTGTTGCACAAGAAAGTACGCATCTGAATTCTGCAGGGACTTCCTCAGTCCTTCGGCTTCTTGCCGCAGCACAGCTGACTGATGCCTTTTAGCTTGTAGCTGAGACTGAAGAAGCCAAAGTGATTCAGGCAGCGAGTTCGAAGAGCTTGTGCTAGTGGTACTGGCCAGTAACTCGAACACTACATTAACGCAGCACTGTGGGGTTTTCTCACTGTCTCCAAGATCGTTTTTATCACCTTTCTTGGAGACCAACAGGGTTGTCTCACTATCTTGAACCTTATCTGCATTACTTTCTCTACCATTGCATAGTGGGGTGCTCTTCTCCAATATTCTGTTTGCATACTACAAGAGAAACAAGTAGACACATCACAGGTTTAGCTTGTAGTATACGAAACACATTTTGGTAAACCGGTTCAGTAGTAAGGTGGACAGGATAACAACATGAAACAAACTTATATCTATGTACTATGGTCACTGTATTGTCCATACCATTATAGTTTATGTTCCCTAATCAAGATAGAGACACAGTTCAACTCATATATTTTTAAGACACAACAGCATAGACAGAATATAAGTGTGAGAAATTACACAGCATTGGCAGCACTTGTAATGTGCATCACATGAGAACATAATTGTTTATACAACTTAAACTAAAATCAACATAGAGCAAGAAGTTAGAACAACAATCCAGTTAAAGAAATAGGTTTAAAACATACCTGTTGCGCCATTGGAGTTTCAATTGGATCCTTCAAATTCGAAAGTAGTTGGTATGAGTAAATACAGTGATGCAACAGCAAAGGAGTATGGACCATAGCTACGGAATTTGACCTAAGAACAGTTGCTCTTCTGCTTTAAATGTGGGGTTTGGGTTAGCTGTGGTGGTCTTCGTGCTTTGGGCACTACAGTAGCTTTACAAACTGCTCGTGTGGGGGTACTCTATGGTGGACATGGTGCTTTGTCAACTATAAGTGGGTTACTATCCGCTGGGGTTGCGGTTAGATGGGTTGTAGCTGGTTCTCTGCCCAATGGTGTAAGTGTGCAATCTGGAAGAGTCTCGATTATGTGTGGTGGGGCTAGTTTGTGGGCCAGTACAACCATGGTTCTATCTGCATTGATGGGTAGCACTGTCTTTTGTGAAGAATGGGTTTTGCTCCCTTAGATACTGCCATCACCCCCTCCAATTCAAATGGCTGATAAACAAGAAAAGAAATTGAACGTACAGACATTGTATGATAGACAGATGTGGTAATTCACATATATGTTGTCTAACCAAACAGGACAGCATGACATAGTTTCACATGTATGATGCCTAACTAAATAGGATAGCATGGCACAATTTCAGATATATGATGGATAACTTAACAGGATATAATGACATAATTCAACATATGATGAGTACCTAAATAGGATGACATGACAAAACTATAGATGTCTTTCTAAAATAGGTTGGGATGAAATAATTCACATACATGTTGTCTAAGTATACATGATGGCATGATATAATTGACATAATTGATTCATATACTAAGCAGCTGGCACTCGCATGTATGATCTCTAAACTAAGAAGATAGAATTCAATATTGTGCATATGATGTCTAAACTAAGCAATGCAAGACACCATATGCATCATATGAGAAATATAAACATTGCCACTTAGAGCATACACCTCAGGTGGGATATAGGACTGGTCATCGGTCTCTGAATCCTCCTCTGAGGAGCTCCCTGTAACCATCAAGATATATGCTTCAACAGGTACCATTGCCTGCTCTAAAGACCTTGTTTTCACTACAGATTTTTCCATAACCGGCTCAAATGGATGATACACATGAAGAGTAGTTCAATATACACAGATTGTCGACAAATAGAATACGTAATGAAAAAAAGAAAATATGAGATAATTCACATATATGATGACTGGCTCCATGGCGGTGCATAATTCACATATATGATAACTGGCTGAAAAACATGGCATTGCATAATTCACATACCTGATATAGAAAGCAAACAGGAGGCATTCACACAAAGCATGTCTAATCTAAGCAGATGGCATGGAAATGCAAGACACCATATGCATGATATGAGCAATATAACCTTGCCAAGTTAGAGCATGCCCCTGGGGGGGATACGACTGGTCATCTCTCTCTGAATCCTCCTCTGAGGAGCTATCTGTAACCAGCAAGAAATCTGCATCGATAGGTAGCACTTACTGCTCAGAAGACCTTGTTTTCACTCCAGATTTTCCCATGACCGACTAAAATGGCTGATGCACAGGAAGAGTAGATGAATGTATAAACATTGTTGACAAATGGAATACATTATGGAAAAAAAATATGGCACGATACAATTCACATACACGATGACTGGCTAAATAGGATGGCATTGCATGATTCACGTATATGATGCCTGGCTAAAGAAGATGGCATTGCATAATTCCCATATACTCCCTCCGTTCCTAAATATTTGTCTTTTTAGAGATTTCAAATGGACTACCACATACGGATGTATATAGACACATTCTAGAGTGTAGATTCACTCATTTTGTTTCGTATGTAGTCACTTGTTGAAATCTCTAAAAAGACAAATATTTAGGAATGGTGGGAGTATGATATAGAAACCAAACATGTGGCATTCACACAAAGCAAATCTAAACTAAGCTGATGACATATAAGATGTATAATGTAAGCAATGCAAGGCGCCATATGCATGATATGACCAACATCAGCATGCGAGGTTAGAGCAAACACCTCAGGTGGTAAACAGGCGTGGTCGGATCCTTCTGAATCTCCATCTGAACAGTTATCTTCCTCTGGAATACAATCTGGAAATGCAGGAGGGGGGCACTTCGCCCACCATGGAGCGGCGTCTGCATGACATTATATTCGCACACAATGGTCTTCTCTTTTTCTCTACATGTTCAGTGCGATTGTGTACAATATCTGACATGCATAATAAAAAATAGTTAGATTTTGTAAGGCCTAAGGGGTGCATGCAAAAATCAAGACTGATGGTAGCAAACGAGTGGATGGATCCAAAACTAATGATAGCAGGTAGATTATAGCTTCAGTTTAAAAAGATAGACAATGGATCATCTATTGTTTGTTGCCCACCCAACATGAACCACATAGAAGACCCTAGATGAACCAGATAGTAGACAGATACTATTCATTGCTGGCTCGATATGAGACCCATGGGCAATTCAAAACTCAAGATTGAACGATAAAGTAGCAGGTAATAATAACCAATGTATAACATAAGCAAACACGAAAGACTGCGACCTCTCTTCTGGAACTTTGTAGTCCTCAGGTTCATCTGCTCAGTCGATGATGGTAATGCAGTTGGCGTGGCTGCCGGGAACGGGGAAGATGATCTGAGGCGGCGAAAGGAAGTCTGCAGGGGGGATCTCTGCTGCAGTGACCGCTTCTGTCGATGGTGCACCTCAGGTGGACTGGATGACGGCACGGCAGGAGAAGGACATAACACACAGAGTTTTCTTTGACGCCTATCTGAAAATGAAGTAAATCTGTAAGGGCTCCTTATAATTGGAGGATTCTATAAACGCAGGGACAGGAAAAACACATGAACAGGATAGGAATGCACGTGCAAAATAGAGCATTTGGAAACATAGGATTTCAGTCAACTTGGGTGTTTGGCTCACATGAATTGGAAGAACAGAGGAATGGAGAAACAAAGTGATGTGACGAGTGTAAAACCTCTTTGGCATAGCCTTGTGGACCTCGACATCATTGGGTTGGACGTGGAGGATGGTGATGATGCTGGTGTGACTGTCGGAGGCGGGGAAGAAGATCCGAGGCCTCTGGAAACAGCGCCGAGGGTACTGCTCCGCTGTGATGGACGGTTTCGTCGTTGGAGCAGCTCCGCAAAGGTGTACGGCGACGAGCCTGAAGCATGACAATACAGACAATGTTAATCTGAAGTGGGACCCTAACATCATCTGCAATAGATGATGTAAAATACATCACCAAAAAGTGCTAGATGTAAAATGCATTAGCCGCGCCCCGACCGCTCCGACAGATGCTGTAAGTACTGTTCACTCTGAACTTAACTGAAGAAAATGAACTTCACAGTCGAAACTGATTGAACTAGTAACAGAGCATTGCAATAGATGTTTAGGGCGTTCGAGCACTGGTAGCAAAGAAACAGTGATCTAAATCAGCAGACGCTTGAGCAGGGAACGCACTAGAAGAGAGCAAGTCATGCAGTAGCACCGCGAGCGAGTGCTAAAGCAGAAACTCCTGTAGCTGCCGGAGGTCATGCAGCAGTAGCAGCAGCAGCGCAAGCGAGAGCAAGAGCAGAGCAGCATCACGAACGAAAGCAGGAGCAGTGCAACAGCGCGACCAACAGCAAGAACAGAGCCGCAGCGCGAGCGAGAGCTGGAGCAGCTGCAGCTAGTGCCGTTGTGGAAGTTTCCACCGAGGAAGCAACGACATGGGGGAGAGACGCCGTGGATGATATGGCCGGCAATGGCGCCGTCGATAGAGACACGCCATGTCTGCTCGGTATCAAGCACCGATAGCCCCGTGAGATCGAATAAAAGATAAAATGCAGCGGCGAATGCAGAACCTCCTTGGTGGCGCCGAGTTGGCCTCGGCTTCATCGGAGGAATTGGTGAGGGTGTTGTGGTTCCGATGGGGCAGGTCAAGATGGCGCTGTGGGGATTGAGGTGGCGCGATAGACGAGGCAAACGTCGGGGCAGCTCCTTGGAAGTGGAGGACGGGGTGGCTGATCCGATAGGATGACGAGATCGACAATGGATCCTCATTAGGTGCGGTGGATGAGGGACGTCGAGCTGTTGCGGTGGACGACGTAGTCGGGGAAGAGTCTCCGGCTGGGCGGCGGTCGGAAGGCCGACGGAGGAGCGTGGAGTTTCGCGGGTTTTGGCGGCCTCGGTGTATGAATGGGGGGCGAAGGGGGAGGGGGAGCCAAGCTTAGGGACGCGCTTGTCTGAAATGTAGGGTAGGTTACCAGCGTACCCCCACCAGTTTTGACACCGCGACATGGAGCTTCATTTTCGGCTGAGGGGTAGAAGGGGGATTTCGCGTGTCTGGGCTGCGGGAGCGATTTCGGATGAGGAGGGAGTTCTCGCGCGCGTCAAATTTCGGGATAACAAGGCGCGGCGGGGGTTGAAGAAGCGGGGGTTTCAAAGCAGGTGAGACAAAAGATACTCGAGCTTGAAAATTTCGGGATAACAAGGTGCAGATTCCTTGTTCGGCAGAACAAACTTAATGTGTAAAAAAACAATTCATACAAGACACAAGAGAGTCATGTCCCCTTTTACTATATTGCAATAGATGCCATTGAAAAAAATACAAGAAAAATGTAAAAACATCGGGAGAACAAGATTACCCTGCACAGTACCAAATCGATTCGCACTTCCCTCAACAACAACAAAAAACAAATCAATTCCCACCAAAGAAAGAGTAATGTCCCTTTTTATATGATTACAAATGCCATGATCTCGAATTTCAATTTTTGAATCCACGTTATGTTGAATTCGAATGTATCGTTAGGTGACCTTGCGGTTTATAATTGATGTAGTCGTACATTTTGATCTTCCATCATATATGAACATTTTACTCCACCATGTGATCATATATATTGTCGTCTACCATATGGACTAAATTTGAATCAATTTTCCTTATTTGAATACGATTGTTGTCAAGTTATACAATATTTTAATTGTTATCTTGATAACAAAAAACATACATATAGCAGTAATCATATTTCACTATGAACTACATGTACCATATGCTCTCCAATTCAAATATTTGTATCCATTTTATGTTGAATTCAAATCATAGTACATTATTGGTCTAGGTAGCGAGATGTTTGGGATAATCTAACCCTGTTTTCATACGTATAATTTTTGGCTGAATTGGGACAAGTTTTGGTATAAGCCTCTTGCAAAACTGGAGATTCTCTCAACAAGCCTCGTGGTTCCGAGAGGGAACGTGTCACCTTTGTGTGTGAAACGATATACGCTGCCTCCCCCTGATTTTATTTACAGAGGCAACATGGAACTATATGAGTGCCCTATTAAATTTTGGAGTTATTTCAGGTTCATTTGGCCTTTTTATACATTAATTGAGTTTCTGGACTTTTAATGTGCATATTCTAAATATGAATTGCATGCACATGCTCCGGTGCACCAAAGTGGGTTGAAAAATCACATGTATGTCCTTGGTTGAATTTCTAGGTCCCATGGAAGAAATGAGAATGAAATTCAAACATCTGGGCGTCATGACTAGGCCGAGAACATCAAGAAACTTTGATTTTAAATTCATGTAAATCCAAAACTCGCCTGGAAATCATGAAACCTGGCATGGTGTCATGTCATGGCACTAACATGTTGTGGTAAAAAATTGGGCCGATTTGGAAGCTCGTGGTTCTAAGAGGGAACATGCCACCTTTGAGTGTGCAACGATATACGCTGCCCCCCTTGAGTTTCTTAACAAAGGC
The DNA here is from genome assembly GCF_002162155.2 of Triticum dicoccoides. Classification (NCBI taxonomy): domain Eukaryota; kingdom Viridiplantae; phylum Streptophyta; class Magnoliopsida; order Poales; family Poaceae; genus Triticum; species Triticum dicoccoides. Next base: position 602,365,091 of record NC_041392.1, on the reverse strand, counting down.
AACATAGAACTACATTAGTGCCCTGTTAAATTTTGGAATTATTCCGGGTTCGTTTGTCATTTTTTATACATTAATTGAGTTTCTTGTCATTTAATGTGCATAAGTCAAATTTGAATTACAAGCACATGCTCTCGTGCACCAAAGTTGGTTGAAAAATCACATTTGTGTCCTCGGGTGAATTTCTAGGTCCCATGCAAGAAATGAGAATAAAATTAAAACATATGGGCATTGTGGCTCGGTCGAGAACATTGAGAAACTTGGTTTTAAAATTCTTGTAAATCCAAAACACGTCTGAAAATCATGAAACTTCGCATGGATGTCATGTCATGGTACTACCATGTTGTGGTAAAAAAATTGGCCGAATAGGAAAATATTTTGGTATAAGCTTTTGCAAACCGAAGCTTCTCTCAAGAAGGCTCATGTTTCTGAGAGGGAACGTGCCACCTTTGAGTGTGAAACAATATACATTGTTCCCCTTGAGTTTATTTACAAAGGCAACATAGCACTACATGAGTGCCCTGTTAAATTTTGGAATTATTCCGGCTTCGTTTGGCCTTATTTACACATTAATTGAGTTTTTGGTCATTTAATGTGCATAATTCAAATTTGAACTACAAGCACATGCTCCCGTGCACCAAAGTTGGTTGAAAAATCACATTTGTGTCCTCGGGTGAATTTCTACTCCCTCCTTCCATCTATATAGGTCCTAATGCGTTTTTCGAGGCTAACTTTGACCAAACGTTAGAACAATAATATATGGCATGCAACTTACACAAAGCATACCTTCAATTTTGTATGTCAAAGGAGCTTCCAATAATATAATTTTCATAGTATACATCTCATGTGCTATTAATCTTGTCAATAGTCAAAGGCTGTCTTCGAAAACACATTAGGCCCTATATAGATGGAAGGAGGGAGTAGGTCCCATGCAAAAAATGAGAATAAAATTCAAACATCTGGGCATCGTGGCTCGGTCGAGAACATTGAGAAAGTTGGTTTTAAAATCATGAACTTGGCATGGTGTCATGTCATGGTAAAAAAATTGGCCGAATAGGAACAAATTTTGGTATAAGCTTCTTGTAAATCGGAGCTTCTCTCAAGAAGGCTCGTGGTTCTGGGAGGGAACGTGTCACATTTGTGTGCATAATTCAAATTTGAAATACAAGCACATGTTCCAGTGCACCAAAGTTGGTTGAAAAATCACATGTGTGTCCTCAGGTAAATTTCTAGGTTCCATGCAAGAAATGGGAATGAAATTCAAAATTCTGGGCGTCGTGGCTGGGTTGGAAACATTGAGAAACTTAGTTTTTTAATTCCTGTAAATCCAAAACACGCATGAAAATAATGAAACTTGGCTTGGTGCCATGACATGGAACCAACATGCTGTGGTAAATTTGCAGTCCGATTTGTGAAGGCGCACACATTAACAATCAACAAAGTCATTTTGGAACAAGTGCTGTCACGTTACAATCGGAAACACAAGTATTATTGAAACCATGGACGTTCTACTTACTAGTACAATTTACGTGCCGCCACACGTCCCCATTTTTTATTAGCTAGGAGGCGCAGTGCAGGGTAGCTATTTGAGTACGAGAGGCGTGTGATCCGACCCCTGCGCGTGCTTACCGGGAGGAGAGCCCTTTGACCTCCATCTGCCGTCTACGTCTCTCCCAAGGTCTCCATTAATGGCGCCCGAGCCTCTGTTTAATGGCTTGGCTATGTCTCACTCAACTGAGATTTAAGAGAGAAAAAAGAAAATCTGAAAGCACGGATCTTGATGTAAGATCCGATGGACCTATATAGCATCTACTGCGACTTATAGAAAGACTGATGTATATATAAGGATGATTAAATTTTTTTTGCTCAAAGAAGGGCTTGCCCCTTCCGATTTTCATTACTGAAAACAACCACAATTCACAAGAAGTTCAGCAGAACTCCAGCCTAACACGAAGGACTAAAAGCTACCAGATTGAAATCGCAACATCCCAAGAGGCCAACAAAGGCCAAACATCCGCGCTAGAACCCAACATTTCACAACCGACGACACAATCTACATCCTAAACCGATTATTACATTAAAAGAAAACAGGAAACTAGTCTCCACGGCGAGCGGCGATGATCTCTTTCGTGTCCTCAAGACGCTGCTTGAGAACATCCACGGATTCCCCCACCAGCTTTTGGCTCTCGTTGCGGAGCATGTCATTCTCGTCCATAAGTTTCTTCAACAAGGCACTGGCCTCCTCCTGCAAGTCTGCACTTCGGACGATCTTCTTCCTCAGCAGGTCGCGCTCGGCCCGGAGCCTCTCATTGCCCTCCCTTAGTTGCCGGATGACGCCGGTAGCCTATTCAAACGAGGCTATCATGTCGTCCTACAACCTCGCCGAGCCAGAGATCTGATCCATCTGGCTATGGACGATTGCATGCATGCGCCTATAACAGTCGTCACCTGCCCACAAGAAATTTTCCCAGGCCGTCACGGCGCGGCGGGACATCTCTGCTGCATTCGTGGCGCGGCGGGACATCTCTGCTGCTTCCGCGGCACGGCCGGACTAGTCTGCTGCATCGACGGCGCGGCTGGACCTCCGTGCTGCTTCAGCGGCACGGCGGGACCTCTGTGCTGCTACTTCCACGCGGCGGGACATGTCGGCAGCTCTCGCAGCGAGGCGGGACATCTCTCGTGCTTCCGCTTCCATGCTCGCCTCTCCCTGGTGGTAATCTCTCGACCCAGAACTCACGCTGGCCATGGCAGACGCAAGGGAAGGATGCTGAATGACTTGTTTGTTTTTGTGTATGAGGAGTTGAGGAGGAATGTGCAGTCATCTTGGCATACTAGTATTTATAACCGAGTACTAATACGCTCCTAAGTGGGAAACCGTTTAGGTTGTCATCGGTGTGAACAGGTTTGCAATTCAATATAGCATGGAGTAATTTGGAATGTGACGAGACGCAACCTCAAAATTTATTGACGGTCTAGTTTCGAAGTGCGGCACTATTCCCGGATGGAGTACTTCTTTTTCTACTCCCTCCTTTCCGATTTTATAGGGCTTATCTCAAAATTTTAGTTTTTCCATTTTATAAGGCTCAATTTGGTTGTTCCCCAACACATGTTCAGATTCCAAGGTGCATTAAATCATTGCATGCAAGTATTAAGAGAAAATTGACCAATGCATGTACTTTATGCATGCATGCATTGCAATTAATGCATTAAACCTATCTCTTGGGACTTCTCACACGCACCATCGTGCCACCCACAAGAACTTGTACTCTGAGTTTAGTAGTACGTTATACAGGAAGAGAAGAGGTGCACGCACACACTCGTCCTCTCACACACGCGTCTGTTTTTTCTCGAAAAGGAGGATGATGACCCCCGGCCTCTGCATCTGGGAGTCACACACGCAAATTATTGAAATATATCGAGTGCAGTGCTTTGATGTGTCGCGTCAACTCGTAAATCAACGAGAAGTTTGATTATCCTCTCCCTCGCGGACTTAACTGCACCTACCTTTGGCTGTATGAAAGGTTGGCCACACACCTGTAGGGCCCACCTGTCATACACGCACAGGCAAGAGCGTCCCTCCCTCGCCCATGAGCGTGGTGGCTGGCAAGACTAGGAGAAGCTTTCGCTACACGCTCTCCCTCCCGCACGCGATGGACATGCAGCAGTTCAATCAGTGTCAGATGGCCAGAAGCGTACTGTAGTACTCCTCCAGTGCAGTAGTATTCCATCAATGTTCGACTTCCCGAAGAGGCGAAGAGCCAAACACAGCCCGGACGATCGTGTGGCAGTTTCATGTGTATCGTAGTCTAGGATAGCGTGTACCGTGCATGTATGCTTAAAATCGTTGGGGTTGGCTCCATGCTATGTGGCCGTCTCGAAGTTTAAAAAAAATTAAAATAGTCTTCTGGCCCTACCCGAAAACTGCCGCGCGTACTGCCCGGGAAAAGCCCCGCCCTCAACTTTTAACTACGCGAAAATAGTTCGAGCTTGTTCGTTCTATATAAATACAGTACTTACTGTATGTTTATTCACCCATGGGGTTGTTCAATGAATGGAGGGGCGGGGAGCACAAGTGAACAATATTGTAGTACTACTAGTAGTAGTAAGTAGGAGTCGTATAGTAGTCACCTTAAATAGAGAGTTTCTTTTCTTTAATGCCACGTACACAAATTGAAACGCTTGTTGTGGGGAGAAAAAAGATAATCACCCCACTATATATGGACGCAGGGGCCTGAGCGCTTGCTTTACTAGGGTTGCTCTCTTCATTCTCTCATCCTCTCCAGATATAAACAAGACATCGGTAGCGACATTTTCTCTCTGCTCACTGCTGGTCACAGATCCGGCCAGATCCCTTCGGCCAGTGTGTGTAGAGGACTAAAAGGTGCATCATTCATGCGGTCATCGCCGCCGAGGGAGGAAACCCACAGCTGCCGGAGGGGCCCGATCCTCTGCCCGTGCTGTTCTCTCCAACACATGGCCGGCTCGGGAGGTCCTCCGACCCTTCTTCCTCCTTGCCGTATTGTCCGCAGATCCGACCTGCCGCCGCCGACATCCCGGCGACCCTTAGGTATAAGTTCTTCGAAAGTGGCCTTGCTCTACTGCCCCAGCTCCCCACGTGTCTGCATGTGCATCTTTTTCTACTCCCATCAGCTCTTCCAAAGCCACCTAAATTTTTAGTATTATTAGAGGTAAAGCTACTTCATGCATTCGAATCTAGGGCTTTGTTCAAACAACGAAGAAAGGGGGAAAGTTGTAGCCTAAATCTAGGACTTGATTCAAAGAGGAAATAATATGGTAAAAGTAGTAGAGGCCGGATACCCAACCAGAATCTTGGTTGAAAAGGGAAATAATGGGAAAACGCAGTACAAACTGGATAAGGAACAGATCTATTATTGGTTGAAAAAAGGATAGAAAGTGGCGGCTGGTGGACAAGTCAACAGAGTATGTCCAGGATTAGATTTGCTGCCATCACATAGTAAAAGGTCTCCAGAATTAGATTTGATGCCCTCACATAGTAAATGGTCTCATGATTAGATTTGCTGCCCTCACATAGTAAAAGGTCTCCAGGATTAGATTTGTTACCCTCACATAGTAAAAGGTCTCTGGGATTAGATTTGCTGCCCTCACATAGTACAATGGCACTCCTGTTGTTTTCCCCAGTATGATAAGTAAGTTGCTCCTTTACGCTGCTGAGTGTCCTGGTGTCCCCACGGTCCCATGCCCTTAAACCAACTCTTTAGCTGCTGTTGATTTACTGTGTCTAGTAAACAAGCAATGCCACCATTAAAGTAATCCCATATTTAAGGAATCTCATTGTTGATTTTAATGCTTCTGGTAACATGAAGCATTGCTGACGTTTTAAAATTTCTACAGTCCTTGCGTGATTGCCATGAACATAATTAAGATGCTTCTTTTCATTTTGTATATGTTTCGTATATTCTTATTGACCAGCAACTGTTTACTTTCTATCTTTGTGTGCAAATATGGATATCCATTTCACCTTGTTGCTATTGTGACCTTTTGGTGAACTGCACAAAACACTTTTTTTGGAATGAGTGTCTTGTGCAGTTCAACTAAAATGTCACATGGGCAACATCTCTCAATTTTGGTGGAACTGGACAAAATGGTGATTGGAGTTTTCAAAATCTCCATCAAGTTCTGCTGATAATCTCGTGCAACATTTTATTAGCCTTTGCAAGATGGAGCCGTCACTGTCACCACAATGACACTTTATTTTAGTGGAACTGCACAAAAGGATAAGAAAATTATAGTTGCACCTTACATGAGCCGGACAGCCAACCTTAATGTTCCTCAATTTTAGTGCAACTACTAAAGAAGAACCTACCAGCTCACAAGAGCAAGTACTTCTTGCTAGCTGAATGATGCAATCTTTGCTTCATTTCAGGTGAACTGCAGAAAAAGGCGCATGAATGAATCATGGAACTCCAGGAAGACCTCATCCAAGTAGAGCTGGAGGTTGAGTTCAAGGAGGCCACTATTAAAGAAAAATCATGCTCTCCTATCTCATTGTTTGTGCTATGCAAACATGTTGTGCAAATAGGAATACTCAACTACAGATGTTGTGACAGTCAAGAGCATTCGCCAAGTTCTTCGATTGTATGACATGGCTAGCCAAGATGGATTTAATCCCAATATTCACTTTATCAAAAGGCTCTAATGAGTTGGTTCTGAATCTTGCAAGCTGGGAATCAGTGAGATGTGTAGGCATCTTTGTTGTACTTATTATTTGAATCTTATTTGTGGGTTCTGAATCTTGCAAGCTGGGAATCAATGAGATGTGTAGGCATCTTTGTTGTACTTATTATTTGGATCTTATTTGTTGGTTCTGAATCTTGCAAGTTGGGAATCAATGAGATGTGTAGGCATCTTTGTTGTACTTATTATTTGGATCTTATTTGTTGGTTCTGAATCTTGCAAGATGGGAAACATGACATGATGATGCAGAGGACAACAACCATAACAAACAGTTCAAACTTGGTAGTATTATCTTTGTGAAAGTGCGACAAATGTGCTGATCATGTGCGTCCTGAGAATAATAATTCTAATTGTTGTGCATGTTGATCCTGTGGCACTGATAGAACGAGCGAATGCATTGCTTGTTTTAAGTACAAATTTCTATTAAAGCTAATTAAATTTAAGTAAAGTGACCACTAACTCCTGTTATTACAGTACCAATACAGACCCGCTCGTGGATGTGTGGCCGAGGGTGCATCTTCTGCCGGGCATGCAACGGACGAGGGAGGGTGTCGGTGTCTAAACCGGTGGATCTCGAGTAGGGGGTCCCGAACTGTGCTTCTAAGGCGGATGGTAACAGGAGGCAGGGGACACGATGTTTTACCCAGGTTCGGGCCCTCTTGATGGAGGTAAAACCCTACGTCCTGCTTGATTTATTCTTGATAATATGAGTAGTACAAGAGTTGATCTACCACGAGATCAGAGAGGCTAAACCGTAGAAGCTAGCCTATGGTATGATTGTCTGTTGTCCTACGAACTAAAACCCTCCGGTTTATATAGACACCAGAGGAGGCTAGGGTTACACAAGGTCGGTTACAAAGGAGGAGGTATGCATATCCGTATTGCCTAGCTTGCCTTCCACGCCAAGTAGAGTCCCATCCGGACACAGGACGAAGTCTTCAATCTCGTATCTTCATAGTCCAACAGTCTGGCCAAAGCATATAGTCCAGCTGTCCGGAGACCCCCTAATCCAAGACTCCCTCAGTAGCCCCTGAACCAGGCTTCAATGACGATGAGTCCGGCGCGCAGTGTTGTCTTTGGCATTGCAAGGCGGGTTCCTCCTCCAAATACACCACAGAAGAGTTTGCATACAAGGATAGTGTCTGACCCTGCAAAATAAGTTCCACATACCACCGCAGAGAGAATAATATTTCCACAAATCTAATCTGCTGACACGTTTTGGCAGCATGACATCACACCATGGCCCGGTAATTATTCGAACCGTTTTTTTTAACCAGCCCCGCACATAACGCGAGGCGGTTTCTTGACACGTCTTGTCAAAGCAGAGATCGTGTTCCCCTTATTACGGGATTTCCATCAATACGGGCGTGGGTAACCCAACCGCGCCTCCAATTACGGCGCTTGGGGGACAAGAGAGTTTTACCAGGCTGGTGGGGCGCATAGTTTTATCCGCCCTTATAAAGGGATAAGGTTTCACCTTTTTCTACCCACGCCTTCTTCCTCCTTGCTCATCCATTCTCGTGCACTCGAGCTCCAACGCCCAAGTCCACAACCTTCTCCTCAACTCTCTCCAAACATGTCCGGAGCGGGAGGCAAGTGGATGGCCTCCTCCGTCACGGAGGGACACATCAAAAAGCTACATGGACCCTGATACTTTGCCACGGGGCAGGTCGTCCCTACCCCGGAACCTAACAAAAGGGTGGTTTTCCTCCCCCACTTCGTCCGCGGACTGGGGTTTCCCCTCCATCCATTCGTGTGAGGCCTCATGTTCTATTATGGGCTGGACTTTCATGATCTGGCCCCGAATTTCATCCTCAACATCTCGGCGTTCATCGTCGTGTGCAAGGCTTTCCTCCGCATCCGGCCCCACTTTGACATGTGGCTGAAGACCTTCAATATCAAGCCGAAGGTGGTGGGCGACCAACAAGCGGAATGCGGCGGAGCCATGGTGGGAAAAATGCCCAACGTTACATGGCTCGAGGGCTCCTTCATGGAGACCATAAAGGGGTGGCAATCGGGGTGGTTCTACACCACCGAGCCGCGCGATGCCAACTGGGTGGCGGCCCCCGAGTTTCGATCCAGAATCCCCACATGGCTCACTTCCTGGAAGGAGAAGAGCCTGTCCTGGGGCTCATCGGTGGAGCTAGACGGACTCCAGCAGTGTATCCGGAACATGACAAGCAAGAAACTTAAGCTTGTCAACATAGTCCAGGTCATGCTCTTCCGCCCGATCCTCCCGTGTCAACAACGGGATTTCAACTTATGGGAGTTCGACCCGGCCCAGCACCAGACTCTGCGCGAGCTCTTTGACACGATGCATAAGGACGTCTGGAAGGTGCTGTTCAAGGGCGCCGAGGTCCCTCCTCTTACCGAGGACCGCGGGCTAAGCGCGAAGTGCCCTGCGAATCCGGTAAGTTCTGTACATCTGGTAGGGTATTTATTTCCCAAAGCTTAACCATGTGCGGGGTCTGAGCTCCCTATGCCTTTGACAGGACTAGGAGGAGACATCAGAGCAGATCAACTGTCCGGCCCCTCTGCCGAAGACCCTGCGGACGCTCTCCTGACGGAGATGCAGACTCCGACACCTTATCAAGTGCCGGAGAAGACCAAGAAGAAGGCCAAGGGAACCCGAAAGAGTTCCCGACGCCAGGTGGTATCGGACTCATCATCCGATAACTCCGAGACGCACTCCTCTCCTGAAAACGAGGAGGAGGAAGATAAAGACTCCCCCCTCCAGCCGGGGGAGACAAGAAAAGGAAGGTCGCCCCAACCGGGGAGGCCTAAGGGTCCAAGAAGGGAAGGACTCTCCTTCCGGACTGCTCCACCACCGCCGCCGTCGGCGAAGACGAGTTGCTGCTCAGGGCCAAGCCCCTGGCGAAGTCGTAAGTATTCGGGTACCAGAGTAACTCATAGCATACCTTTGTTGCACTGCTTCTCCTAACGTCGAATATGATTATGCAGTCCGCCCCGAGCCCGTATCGACGTATCTTCGTCGGACGGTTCCTTGGACTCGTCGGACATGAACAGTGATACACTTCCAACCGCCTCCTCCCCTTGCCCTACGGACAATGTCGAGGTATTGTCTCAAGGGGCACCGAGCTGGGGGGAGATAGTCCCGGAGGCGCCTGAAGGCGACCTTCCAGACTCCAGGAGCAAAGGGAGCAAGGCTCTCGGGGGTTCCAAGTTCGGCCCTCAGCCGGAAACCGCGCCGGAACCTCCAGTGGTTCCGAACTCGGGCAGGCGGCCCTCTTCCAAGAGGGGCAAGCCGCCCGTGCCGGTGACCTCTGTCCATCCAAAGGCACCGGACAACTGCTGGGAGCGCTTCGCGGCGCTTCCATCAACGAAGAGCACCACACTATTATGAGTGCGGTGATCAAGAAGGTTCAGTCCGCCAAGAGCGGACTGACTGAAGCCTGTGCCAGCCTTCTAACAGGCTTTGAGGTAAGTATTTAAAATATAGGAAAATATTACCGCATAGACAGTAGCCCCTGATGCTCTGTTTGGTGTTCACAAAGAAAAGCCGAATAGAGGATCAAATAATATCTCCAGGAGTCTAATATAAGTATGTCTGTATGCGTATGCATGCTTCGCTGATGACATCTGTCGCGCTGACTACGGAGGTCGCCGCACTGAAGCAGGACCTCGAGCGGTCCGAGAAAGAGCTCGGCCTTGCCAAGAGGCAGCTCGAGGAGAACAAAGGTAAGTAATACCTTGTCTATATAAAAAAGAAAATGTGGTTGCGAAATGACAGGATCATCATGAATGTGCCAGGGGCCACGACCGAAGTGGCGACCCTGAAGCAAGCGCTGTCCGAGGCCGAAAACAAAGCGGCCGAGGAGCGCACCGAGCGGGAAAAACAAGAGGCACGGGTGGGCGAGGTGCAGCAAGAGCTCTAGGCTCTTGTGAAGAAGCACAAGTCTTTGGAGCTTGACTCGAAGACGCGAGAGTCTGAGCTTGCCGCAGCCCTCGAGAGCACAAAGCATGCCAAGTTTGAAGCCCAAAAGGCCTCCAGGAAATTGAGGCGATTAGGAAGATAGCGGCGGGTAAGGCATTCAATATGCAAAGCAAGCATGTGAAAGTAAATTACTTGTTACTTACCCGAGTCCGGAGCTCTCCAGGAGCATTCGTAGATTTTCCCCGCAGCATGTCGCATACCGCGAAGTATTACCAGGCCGAGGGAAGCTCAACGGAGAAGTTGTTCTGGTCTCACTATACTGGGACCGAACACCCGATGCCTATGAGCGACCAGCTGAAGCAACTGGTCGAGCTGCACAAGGCGGCCGAACAGGCCATGAAGGGCTTTATAGTCTGGATGTGGCCTGGTGACTCCCTTCCCAACAGCTACTTTAGCCTTGTGAGGCGGCTTGTGGATGCCTGCCCACGGCTGGAAGTCATCAAGCGGTCCGTCTATATCGAAGGTGCCCGCCGGGCTTTTTCCCGTGTAAAGGTGCACTGGGCCAAGATGGATGCCGAGAAGCTGGTGAAGGAGGGGCCGCCGCAGGGCAAGGAGCATCGCCACCCCGAGATGTATTATGAGGGTGTCCTGAAGGGTGCCCGTCTTGTGGCGGACGAGTGTGCGAAGGATGTAATTTTTGAATGAACTTGCTCGTGTGATCCTGTATTATGAAAACTTGTTCATATGCACTATGCAACGCTTGTTTGAATTTAAAATATTACCTTCTGTGCGGTTGTTTATCAAATCTGAGAGATGGCCAGTCGTCGGCTTCTGCCCCCATGCCACGAGTGCTGGGGTGTTCGGGATAAATCTGAGCACTCTTTTTCCCATTGTTGGGTCCTTCGAGGGAGTGTGCTCAGCACAACGAACAAGGCAGTCGGACTATAATGCTTTATCACTCTCACTTAGCCATAGAAGTCTACAATTTTATATTTTGGCGAAGCCCCTAGTATTCGGAAGGCTGAATTCGGGGCGCTATACACGCCTTAAGCTGGACAAAGCCGACTCATTGCTCTAAGCGGCATAAGTCTTTAGGGACTCGAGACCTCTCGAACAGCGACCAGCTCTCGCCTTGTCATGACAGTCAGTTTTAGCTTTCTCTACTGAGGTGCTTAGCCCAGATGAACTAGGGCACAATCGCAGTAGTTCTCCCAGTGCTACCTTAGCTGATATAGCGGAACGTAAGGTACCAAAACATGGGAGCCGGGCAAACCCAATTATTGACCCAAGACATGATTCGGAGCTGATGCATATAATGCTATAAGTTCGAGGTGTCGCACTGTCGAAAGTGTTCGGACTTCTCACGCCGTATTATGGGGTATGCTTAAGCCCCTGGCGTATTGGCCGTACCAGAGTGTACGGGTGCTGGATGTCATGAATGAACATATATATATATATATATATATATATATATATATATATATATATATATATATATATATATATATATATATATATATATAAAGAAGAATAGAGAATGTGATAATAGTCTAGTGCTATGCATTGTTTATTCAATAAGGTGCGTCGAAGCAGAATGATACAAGTAGTGCGATAAGGAAAAAGTAGGACTATTTGACATGTCCCCTCCAAGGGCAACCTGAGGAATGGTATTCAAAGCAAGTATTTCACTCGTTATCAGAGGCCATCTGGGAGTTTTGTGGTGCGACATAGCTTTCTGCCTCCTTGGTTGTTGCATCGTGTGTCCGGCAATCATACTGCCGGACTGGGTTTCCAGAGATTAAAGTCCTGAAAGAGAGAAAAATAACAAAGCGGGAAGCCCCTAGTGCGGTTGAGCCGCGTCTTGGGGCGTGCCGTAGTCATGCCCCCTCCCCACCTGTGCCCATGGTATTTTCAATGCGTAATTACGTACGCATGGCACAGACTTCACCGTTTGGCTGGGACTGGGGCAGGGGCCGCATTGCTATGCGAGCTCGGAACATGCCAGGCGGTCTTGTTGACGATTACTCCGGGCGCGCTTGAAGGTGTCTAGGTCTTTAATAGCCGAACTGGTGGATTGCCTTAAGAGGCTACTTTGCGCTTCTGCTGCGAGGGCCGCAGTGTGCTCCTCCATGCGGAGAGAGCGCTCTATGTTTCCATTGACTGTGATGACCCCCCGAGGTCCTGGCATCTTGAGCTTGAGGTATGCATAATGTGGTACCGCATTGAATCTCGCAAATGCGGTTCGCCCGAGCAGTGCATGATAGCCACTGCAGAACGGGACTATATCGAAGATTAACTCCTCGCTTCGGAAGTTATCCGGGGATCCGAAGACCACTTCCAGTGTGACTGAGCCTGTGCAATGGGCCTCTACACCTGGTATGACGCCATTGAAGGTCGTTTCTGTGGGTTTGATCCTTGAGGGGTCTATACCCATTTTGCCCACTGTGTCCTGATAAAGCAGGTTCAGGCTGCTGCCGCCGTCCATAAGGACTCGAGTGAGGTGAAATCCGTCAATGGTTGGGTCTAGGACTAGTGCGGCGAATCCGCCATGACAGATACTAGTGGGGTGGTCCCTGCGCTCGAAGATGATCGGACAAGAGGACCATGGGTTAAACTTTGGGGCGACTGGCTCGAACGCATATACGTCCCTTAGCGCACGCTTCCGCTCCCTCTTGGGGATGTGGGTTGCGTATATCATGTTCACCGTCCGCACTTGTGGGGGGAACCTCTTCTGTCCTCCGGTGTTCGGCAGCCGGGGGTCCTCCTCGTCATTGCTATGCAACCCCTTATCTTTGTTTTCGGCATTTAACTTGCCAGCCTGCTTGACCACCCAACAATCCCTGTTGGTGCTGTTGGCTGGCTTGTTGGGGGTGCCGTGTATTTGACAGGAGCGATCGAGTGTATGGTCCAAACTGGACGGGCCCGGAGTTCTTATTTTGAATGGCTTTTTCCGCTGACCGTGTTTAGAGCCTTTGAATCCTGCATTGACTGTCGTATCCTCGGTATTATCGATGTTGATGCGGCGCTTGTGTTTGTTGCGACGTGACCTGCCATTGCCATCCTTGGTATCCGAAGTACCATGGTTCTTTGATATATTGTTGCTGCGAGCCAGCCAGCTATCTTCTCCCATGCAAAAGCGGGGCATGAGTGTCGTGAGGGCTGCCATAGATTTCGGCTTTTCCCGGCCAAGGTGCCGAGCGAGCCACTCGTCGCGGATGTTGTGCTTAAAAGCTGCTACGGCATCTGCATCCGGACAGTCGACGATTTGAATTTTCTTTGTCAGGAACCGTGTCCAGAATTGCCTGGCCGATTCCTTTGGCTGCTGAATTATGTGGCTCAAGTCATCGGCATCTGGTGGTCGCACATAAGTGCCCTGGAAGTTGTCGAGGAATGCGACTTCCAGATCTTCCCAACAGCCAATGCATTCTGCTGGCAGGCTGTTGAGCCAATGCCGAGCTGGTCCTTTGAGTTTGAGTGGGAGGTATTTGATGGCGTGTAGATCGTCACCGCGGGCCATGTGGATGTGCAGGAGGAAGTCCTCGATCCATACCGCAGGATCTATTATGCCATCGTATGATTCGATATTTACGGTTTGAAACCCTCTGGGATTTGGTGATCCATTACTTCGTCTGTGAAGCATAGGGGGTGTCCAGCGCCTCTGTACTAGGCTATATCGCGACGCAGCTCAAATGAGTCTTGTCCGCTGTGTTTGGCCCGGCCGGATTTACTTTTACTGTATCCGGTGTGACGGTTATCGTCTCGCATAGTGGCGCGCCCTCGTGATCTGTAGATCGATCTTGCATGTTTTGCTTTGTCCTCCAATACGTCTCGCAGGTCTGGTGTATTTCCCCATGCCTTGACATTTTTATTTGAGTGACGTCGGGGTGCAGGCTGAGCTTTTGGCTGAAATGCCTCTCTGTCGTGGCCACGGGGTGGCCGATCAGCCGCGTCATACGCTGGAGATGTAGGTTTTGGTGCTTCCTCCTCCAATCGGGGTAGCAACCTGCGCTTTGGGTAACTCTTGGAGGGACGTTCGAGTTTATATTCCTCGGCCGCAAGGACTTCAGTACCTCTGTCAACTAGCAAATCTTGATCAGCTTGAAGCCGCTGTTGCTTTTTCTTTAGGCTATTTGCCGTGGCTATAAGCCGGCGCTTGAAGCGCTCTTGTTCGACGGGATCCTCAGGCACGACAAATTTATTATCGTCGAGGCTTGCCTCGTCTTCGGAGGGAGGCATGTAATTATCATTCTCCGCCTCTCCATCTACCGCTCTCTCGGGAGGGCTGGCTTCTCCATCCTCTTGCTCTAAATCTTGCTGGAGGGAATTGTTGTTATCTTCGGCACTGTCCGGAGTGCTATTATCTCCTGTGCCGGTATCACCGCTTTTACCTTGGCGAGACATAGAGCGGTGCCGTTGACGTCGGTGCTTGGGTTGCTTCTTGGAGGGGTCATCCTCCGCTGTCCTGTCGCCATTACCTTCTTTGGGTGTGTCCACCATATATATCATATGATGAGGTGGTTGTCCAGTGCCCTGTGGGCAGTGGTTCTTGTCCGCCTCCTGCACCGTCGTCCATGTCGTTGATGTCTTCGGCGTCGAAGTCGAGCATGTCGGTCAATTCATCGACAGTGGCTACTAAGTGGGTGGTGGGTGGGTGGTGAATTTCTTCGTCATCCGCATCCCAATCCTGCCAGACATAGTTCAGCCAGGACTCTCCTGACAAGGAGAGAGACCTTAATGAGTTCAGTATGTCGCTGAAGGGCGAGTGCTGAAAGATATCCATGGAGGTAAACTCCATGATCGGTGCCCAGTCGGATTCGATAGGCACGGGCGCAGGCGGTTCGGAGTCCGTGGACGGGGAAGGATCCGGCAGTTTGGCATCACGGCTCTCGTGACGGGTAAGGTCGATACTCGGCTCGATCGCCGCTGAGGATACGGCCTCCATGGCGGGGTCTATCCACCCGTCCATGGATGGCGCAACTGGCTCCAAATTGAGGGTCGGAGCGGTTGCTGGTGTGATCTCCTAAACACTGTCCGATGGTAGAGCTAAATCATGCTCATCGTGACCATGTGGTGTACTAGGCAGGGGCTCGAATCCGTCGAAGATCAAGTCTCCGCGGATATCGGCCGTGTAGTTTAAGCTTCCAAACCTGACCTGGTGGCCAGGGGCATAACTCTTGATCTGCTCCAGATGGCCAAGCGAGTTGGCCCGCAGTGTGAAGCCACCGAACACAAAGATCTGTCCGGGGAGAAAAGTCTCACCCTGGACTGCATCGCAATCGATGATCGAAGGAGCCATCAATCCTAATGATGGCAACACAGAGGAACTCTCAATGAAAGCACCAATGTCGGTGTCAAAACCGGCGGATCTCGGGTAGGGGGTCCCGAACTGTGCGTCTAAGGCGGATGGTAACAGGAGGCAGGGGACACGATGTTTTACCCAGGTTCGTCCCCTCTAGATGGAGGTAAAACCCTACGTCCTGCTTGATTCATTCTTGATAATATGAGTAGTACAAGAGTTGATCTACCACGAGATCAGAGAGGCTAAACCCTAGAAGCTAGCCTATGGTATGATTGTCTGTTGTCCTACGGACTAAAACCCTCCGGTTTATATAGACACCGGAGGAGGCTAGGGCTACACAAGGTTGGTTACAAAGGAGGAGGTATGCATATCCGTATTGCCTAGTTTGCCTTCCACGCCAAGTAGAGTCCCATCCGGGCACGCGACGAAGTCTTCTATCTCATATCTTCATAGTCCAACAGTCCGGCCAAAGGATATAGTCCGGCTATCCGGAGACCCCCTAATCCAGGACTCCCTCAGAGGGGTAGTAACTGTTGTTGCCTGTACACACTCAGCTTACTGTTGAATCCAGTTCCCCAAGAGCTGAAAAACGAACTGCTGACGCTGCCTACACACTCATTCACTCGAAGAGACTCCAATGGCGATCTGAGGGGTGAGCCTGCTAGATATGGACTTTAGCAAGGAGTTCCCCTTTGAGTTCGCCGTTCAGTCATATGGCTGCACCAAGTTGAATGTGATGTACACCAACGATACGAACTTGGTGAAGCTCTGCCTCGCCTCAGTCCTATGGCTGCACCAAGTTCTGGAGCATTCGCCCGTTTCATTGGCACGCCGAATGCACCTTCGCTACGGTGGAGAGAAGGAAGAATGCGACGATTCGGCCATCTGGTGCAACAAGCTTGTCGACATCTAGAAGCAATATAAGATCATCAGCAACGGGCAGGAGAAGGACTCCATGGTTGACCTCGCTGAGACCATCATCGACCCCTGTTACGCCAACATGAAAGAAGACGACATGAACACATGGGAGGTACCTCTGAATCTAGCCTACATAACCTACGTGGCCAAGGACGCATACGCATGCTACGACATGTACAGGCAGATCTTGGACATGAGGGAGTGTCTGCTTCCCGTAACCGACGAGTACACGGACAGCCGCAGCGTCATGATCAAGCGTGCCAGAAAGGTCTAGATGTTGTACTTTATCTGTTTATAAGCACCTTTATCATCATAGTGTTTCATGCATTCGCCTATGTGTCATAATTATCTGTTTTGTCCGAAATATTTCTTTTAAGAACACATTAACCTGATTGCTTTTTTCAGTGGCTATTTGCTTATGTATGTAAACTAGTTCACTTTTCCATAAAAAAACAAGTTCACTCGGCTGCCGTGCTTTGAATCTCCTTCCTCCCAACATATTCCCCTCCTCAGGTGGACCCAGCAGGTCTCTGAATTTTCTCCCACTTTCTTTTTCGATGTAAACTGAGTTTTCTCCCAGTACTTTCTCCTAGAACCAACTCAACTGTCCCACGTCTAGCCTAAAAATAATAATACCCCATGTACTATTAACTCATCAAATTAAAATGATATTTTATTTTGTAAGTTGAAAGTTCTTACAAAATAATAATAATAATAATAATTGTTTATATATAACTTGGCAAGTTAACTCCTAGTGATTGCGTACATAAGCTTGCAAAGATTTTTACTGACGTGCAATCATGTGTTTATGTTTTTATAACATTTCTCCGTCTAGCCCAACATGATATTTTCACCCAGCCGAGCAAGTCCGCGGATTTCGAGAAAATGCAAATGGGATTTAAACGGGCTGCATAGATGTTATATCATTGTTTCACCCAGCCCACCAAAAGGACAAAAAAACAAATGGACTGACAGCAGGGTCCACGGCCACAACTCAGTATTTTTGTGATTTGCCAAGTAAGTCGCTTTGTCAAGCATGTTGGGCTGCAAATCTTTCAAGACGAGGAGAGTTTCATTCGGCTGGCCGAGAAAATGGCCTGTTGGTAATGAGAAATGGGTTGTACATTTTTAAAACACATCAAACCGACAATTAGTTTCAAATATCTTTTTTTCATTTCGAGATTTTAAATTACATTAATTTTTATGCATGGAGAATTTGTTGTATTTTATATTGATATACATTTATTTTTAAAATCAGTTTGAATGTGAGTTGAAATTTCGGGATTAAAAATAGTTCGGACCGCACCGAAATATGCAAAATTTCGTATAATTTTTTAACCGTGGCCACAATATGGGTTGTAATGCTAACAAAAAGAATATGTGCTCCAAAAAAACCTTAATAATTAGCAAATGGGCTATAAATTATTAGAAATAATGGCAGATGGGTTGTATGTTGTTTTCCACAGATTTGAGGCTTTCCTAAAAAAGGTTGACGCACAAGCAGTGACTGTTGGATGGCCATCCAACGGTTGTCGTGCTTCTTCAATCTCTGCTCTTCCTGCTCCAGCCGCTCAAACAAGCATCAGCAGGACTACCTGCTCCCTCCTCCCCGCGGCCGGCTCTGCTGCCGCGCAGGCCTCACCGCCCCACCATACTCCCATCGTTGGCCTAGCCATCCCTCTACTCACCCACACCTGCTTTTATTCTCCGGCGACGGCAGACGAACCAGTAAACCCTCGTACAGTCGTACTCCCCTCTGTGTGGGAAAAAACCGCTGAGTCTTCCCTGCCTCCGTGTCGTTCCCTTCCTAGGCCTCGCCGTCGTCCACCGCCCTGGTGCTCTCGGCGCGGCCTGGTCAACGTGGTCAACGACCGACATGCATCTGAAGTGGACTCTACGTGGAGAGGCCGACTGCTGGGTCCACGGCCGCACGCAAGGAAATGCCTCCTTATTACACGCAAAATAATGATTCCTCCACCTGACATCAGGGACCCACCGAAAGGGCATCTGTATTTCGTGAAAAAAAGTTACCGCCGCTGACAGCTCGAACCCACTAACTGTATCTTCGCATGCAAGGAAGTGCCTCCTTATTACACACAAAAAATGAATACTCCCCCTGTTACTTGGGACCCAGTATAGTGGCAGGCTGACTTGAGGGCCTACTAAGTTGACGGGGACGGAGGGCTTTGTCAACTTAGTCAATATGCACGATTCTAGCTCCAGTGACCGTACAATGTCCATCCAACGCCCAGAGTGCTTCTTCAACCTCTGGTCTTCTTGCTCCAGCCGCCCAAACCAACGCCGGTCGTGCCTCCTACTCCTGCCTCCCATGGCCGGCTGCGATGCGGCGGAGGCCTCACCGCCCCTACTACTCCCACCGCTGGCCAGGCCATCCCTCTACTCACCCACACCCCCTGTTATTCTGCGGCGACGACAGCCTCACACCGCAGCAAACCGGTGAACCCTCGTACTCCTCTACGCGTGGGCATCCACTGCCACGTCTTCCCCAGCTCCGCGTCGTCCCCTTCCTAGGCCTCGCCGTCGTCCACCGCCCTGGTGCTCTCGGCGCGACATGGTCAACGTGGTCAAGGAATGGCTTCCATCGGACGTGGACTGTACGTGGAGAGGCTGACAGCTGGGTCCATGGCCACAGCAAGGAAGTGCCTCCTTATTACGTGCAAAATAATTATTCCTCCACCTGACAGCGGGGACCCATCGGACGGGCCACCGTATTTCGCGAAAAAAATGTTTCCCCCTTGACTGCTGGGACCCACCAGCTACATCTTCGCACGCAAGGAAGTGCGTCCGGGCAAAAAAAAACGATTCGCCCCCCTGACTGCTGGGACCCACCAGCTACATCTTCGCAGGCAAGGAAGTGCCTGACAGTCGGGACCCACCTGGTCGAAGCGTACGTAGCGTTGTCATTCTGGTCGCGAACGTGTACCTACATATATACTGGTGGATGTAGAGGCGCGCATGTGTTGTAGTAGAGGCGCGTACGTGTCGTACTAGAGGCGCACACATAGCATGTACACGTACGTACAACGACCAAGGTGCAAGAAAGAAAATACGGCCACATATGTGTACATACGGGCGGGGTCTCGAACGCCTACTCGCGCATACGTACGGCCAGGGCTCGTGTACATGGCTAGGTTGGAATGGAGAAAGAACGTTGTTGTCGTGTTCATGGGGAGGCAACGGAATGCGTCGTGTTCATGGGGAGGCAACGGAATGCGTCGTGTTCATCGGGAGGCAACGGAACGTGTGGGAGCCAACCGGCTGGGTCGGAACGGAATGCATGGTCGTGTTCATTGGGAGGTCTTGGACGGAACATGCGATGGAAACGAGGCCTGGCGTACCGCAAAATAGAGGAAACGGACCTCCTACGGTCGAAACGGGGGTCCTGTTGGTCGGGAGGGGTGTGGCGTACCGCAAAACGGAGGAAACGGACCTCCTACGGTCGAAACGGGGGTCCTGTTGATCGGGAGGGGTTTGGCGTACCGCAAAACGGACGAAACGGACCTCCTATGGTCGAAACGGGGGTCCTGTTCATCGGGAGGGGTGTGGCGTACCGCAAAACGGGACTCCACGGGATACTGTTCATATCCACCGCCGACCTCCTCCAGCCTCCACGGGCTACCGTCGACCTCCTCCAGCCTCCACGGGCTCCTGTTCATCTAGCCTCCACCGCGCGCTACTCCACCGGCTACTATTCAACCACCCCTCCACCGTCTACTATTCATCCATCCCTCCACACCACGGGGTCCTGTTCAACCACCCCTCCACGGGCACCCCTCCACCGTCTACTGTTCATCCAGCCCTCCACCACACCACGGGGTCCTGTTCATCCAGAGGCAACGCCACCGCTCACTGTTCATCCAACGCCCCCATAACGCTCACTGTTCATCCCAGATGCGGCATCGATCGGCTTCAGTTAGCAGCAGTAGCGAAGGAATCACTCGATCGGGTTCAGTTAACATCCATCGATCGATCGCTCGGGTTCAGTAATGTGTAGCCTGCAGTGCAATCGCTCGGGTTCAGTTAGAGCCCAACGCCTCGCTCGGGTTCAGTTAGAGCCAACGCCTCGCACACACACGCGTACGTGTACGAGAGAAACGCGCATTGCTCGGCCCCGACCTCCCACCGTAACCGGGAACTCCCCGAAATTTTCCTCCCCCTCGCTTCTACCATGGTTTTTTCCGTCATGGACGGCCCAAAGAATGTCATGCAGCTGCGTCTCCGGCCCGCCCAGGACGAAAAGCCCATTTTGTGTCATGCTTTTTTGTCATAGAAGTAAGAGCCCACCACATCTATGATGATACCAGGTTTTGTCACAATTATCGTCATAGAAGTGTCATATGTATGAAAAAAAAAATCGTTCGGCCCAAAATGTCATGGATGTGTCTTTTTCTTGTAGTGTATGACCAGCACTACTAGTTGGAATAGCTTCTACCCACTTAGTAACGTAATCAACATCAACTAAAATATGTGTATATCCATTAGAGGCAGGAAAAGGTCCAATATAATCAAAGCCCCAAACATCATCCCGGTCAAAAAAAGCCCAAAACATCAAATGGTTCAATAACAAGTGAATAATTCATAGGCATTTCTTGACGTCTACTAATATTACCAATTCTTTGACATTCATCACAAGATAAGACAAACTTACGGGCATCCTAGAAGAGAGTAGGCCAGTAAAAACCGGATTGTAATACCTTATGTGCAGTTCTATCTCCAGCGTGGTGTCCTCCTTAAGACTCGGAGTGACACTTGTGTAGGATCTGTTCCTGTTCATGCTCAGGTAGACAACGTCTAATAACACCATCTACTCCTTCTTTATAAAGGTGTGGGTCATCCCAAAAGTAATGTCTCAAATCATAGAAGAACTTTTTCTTTTGCTGGTATGTGAAACTAGGTGGTATAAATTTAGCAACAATGTAATTAGCATAATCAGCATACCATGGAGCAGTATGAGAAGCATTTATGACATTTAATTGTTCATCAGGAAAGCTATCATCAATGGGTAGTGGGTCATCAAGAACATTTTCTAACCTAGACAAGTTGTCTACAACGGGGTTCTCAGCTCCCTTTCTATCAATAATATGCAAATCAAATTCTTGTAGCAAGAGAACCCATCTAATAAGTCTAGGTTTAACATCTTTATTTTCCATAAGATATTTAATAGTAGCATGATCCGTGTGAATAGTTACTTTAGAATCAAAAATATAAGGTCTGAACTTATCACAAGCAAATACAACTGCTAAGAATTCTTTTTCAGTAGTAGCATAATTTCTCTGAGCATTGTCTAGAGTTTTACTAGCATATTTAATAACATTTAGTTTCTTATCAACTCTTTGCCCTAGAACAACACCTACAGCATAATCACTAGCATCACACATAATTTCAAAGGGTAAATTCCAATTAGGTGGCTGAACAATAGGTGCAGAGATTAATGCTTTCTTAAGTATTTCAAATGCTTCTACGCAATCATCATCAAAAATAAATGGTATATCTTTTTGTAATAAATTAGTCAGAGGCCGGGAAATTTTTGATAAGTCCTTAATGAACCTCCTATAAAACCCGACATGACCGAGGAAACTTCTTATACCTTTGATGTCCTTGGGACATGGCATCTTTTCAATAGCATCAACCTTGGCTTTATCAACCTCAATACCTCTTTCAGAAACTTTATGCCCCAAGACAATACCTTCATTAACCATAAAGTGGCACTTTTCCCAATTCAAGACAAGATTTGTTTCTTCACACTCTGCAAAACTCGGTCAAGGTTGCTTAAGCAATCATCAAAATAGGACCCATAGATGGAAAAATCGTCCATGAAAACCTCACAAATCTTTTCACAGAAGTCAGAGAATATAGCCATCATGCATCTTTGAAAGGTAGCAGGTGCATTACATAAACCAAAAGGCATACGTCTATAAGCAAAAGTACCAAAAGGGCAAGTAGAACTAGTCTTTGATTGATCATTGGCCGACACAGGTATTTGAGAGAAACCAGAATAACCATCTAGAAAGCAAAAATGTGTATGTTTGGATAATCTTTCTAGCATTTGATCGATAAAAGGTAAGGAGTAATGATCCTTTTTAGTAGCTTTATTTAATGTGCGGAAATCAATTACCATCCTATAACCTGTAATAATTCTTTGCGGGATCAACTCATCTTTATCATTAGGAACGACAGTAATACCTCCCTTCTTAGGGACACAATGGACAAGACTTACCCACTGACTATCAACAACGGGATAAATTATATCTTCCTCAAGAAGCTTTAGTATTTCCTTTCTTACCACTTCCTTCATCTTAGGATTGAGCCGTCATTGATGATCACGAACTGGTTTGGCATCTTCCTCTAAATTTATTTTGTGTTGACACAGAGTGGGACTAATGCCCTTAAGATCATCAAGAGTATATCCAATAGCAGCACGGTGCTTCTTCAGAGTTTTCAATAATCTCTCTTCTTCATGCTCTGAAAGGTTAGCACAAATAATAACAGGATATATCTTTTTCTCATCAAGATAAGCATATTTAAGAGTATCAGGTAACGGTTTAAGCTCTAACACGGGATCACCCTTGGGCGAAGGAGGATCCCCTAGGATTTCAACAGGCAAATTGTGTTTCAGGATGGGTTCCTGTTTAAAGAATACTTCATCTATTTTGCTTCTTTCATTCATAAACATATCATTTTCATGGTCTAACAAATATTGTTCTAAAGGATCACTAGGAGGTACGGCAATAGAAGCAAGACCAATAATTTCATCTTTACTAGGCAATTCCTCTTCACGGTGTTGTCTACGAAATTTAGAGAAATTAAATTCATGAGACATATCACCTAAACCAATAATTACAACATCCTTTTTGCAATCTATCTTAGCATTAACAATGTTCAAGAAGGGTGTGCCAAATATAATGGGACAAAAGCTATCTTGTGGGGAACCAAGAACAACAAAATCAGCAGGATATTTAGTTTTCCCGCACAAGACTTCAACCTCTCTAACAATTCCAATTGGTGAAATAGTATCTCTATTGGAAAGTTTAATTGTGACATCAATATCTTCTATCTCAGCAGGTGCAATATCATGCATAATTTCTTTGTATAAGTCATGAGGTATAGCACTAGCACTAGAACCCATATCACATAAGCCATGATAACAATGATCTCCTATTTTAACAGAAATAACAGGCATGCCTACCAAAGATCTAGGTTTATCTTTAGCACAAGGTTTAGCAATTCTAGCAGTCTCATCACGGAAATGAATAACATGCCCATCAATATTATCAGACAAGAGATCTTTAACAATAGCAATATTAGGTTCAACTTTAATTTGCTCAGTAGGTGTATAAGTTCTAATATTGCTTTCACGAACCATAGTTGAAGCTTTATCATGATCCAATATCCTAACAGGAAAAGGTGGTTTCTCAACATAAGCAATAGGAATAATAGGATCATTATAAGTGACTTTCTTTTCTTCAACTTTAATAGGTGCAGCTACTTTTACTTATATGGGAGGATGATATTTAAACCACTTCTCCCTAGGGAGATCAACATGAGTAGCAAAAGATTCACAGGAAGAAGCTACTATCTCAGAGTCAAGTCCATATTTAGTGCTAAATTTATGGAAAACATCGGTATCCATAAAAGATTTAACACAATCAAACTTAGGTGTCATACCTGACTCCTTACCTTCGTCGAGGTCCCAATCTTCAGAGTTGCGTTTAATTCTTTCCAATAAATCCCATTTGAATTCATTAGTCTTCGTCATAAAAGAGCCAACACAAGAAGTATCGAGCATGGTGCGATTGTTACCAGAAAGCCGAGCATGTAAATTTTGAATAGTCATTTCTCTTGAGAGTTGATACATCTCCAACGTATCTATAATTTTTGATTGCTCCATGCTATATTATCTACTATTTTGGACTATATTGGGCTTTATTTTCCACTTTTATATTATTTTTGGGACTAACCTATTAACTGGAGGCCCAGCCCAAAATTGCTGTTTTTTTGCCTATTTCAGTGTTTCGGAGAAACAGAATATCAAACAGAGCCCAAACGGAATAAAATCTTCGGGAACGTGATTTTCTCACCGAACGTGATCCAGGAGACTTGGACCCTACTCCAGGGGATCAAAGAGGAGTTCACGAGGGTGGGGGCGCCCCCCCTACGGCGCGCCCCCTTGCATCATGGGCCCCTCGGTGCTCCAGACGTACTTATTCCTCCTATATATACACATGTACCCCCAAACAATTAGAACAGCATCCAAAAACCTAATTCCACCGCTGCAACTTTTTGTATCCACGAGATCCCATCTTGGGGCCTGTTCCGGAGCTCCGCCGGAAGAGGGCCGTCATCACGGAGGGCTTCTACATCATCCTAGCCCCTCCGATGAAGTGTGAGTAGTTTACCTCAGACCTTCGGGTCCATAGTTAGTAGCTAGATGGCTTCTTCTCTCTCTTTGAATCTCAATACAAAGTTCTCCCCCTCTCTTGTGGAGATCTATTCGATGTAATCTTCCTTTTGCGGTGTGTTTGTTGAGACCGATGAATTGTGGGTTTATGATCAAGTCTATCTATGAATAATATTTGAATCTTCTCTGAATTCTTTTATGTATGATTGGTTATCTTTGCAAGTCTCTTCAAATTATCCGTTTGGTTTGGCCAACTAGATTGGTAGTTCTTGCCATGGGAGAAGTGCTTAGCTTTGGGTTCGATCTTGCGGTGTCCTTACCCACTGACAGAAGGGGCAGCAAGGCACGTATTGTATCATTGCCATCGAGGATAACAAGATGGGGTTTATACCATATTGCTTGAGTTTATCCCTCTACATCATGTCATCTTGCCTAATGCATTACTCTATTCTTATGAACTTAATACTCTAGATTCATGCTGGATGGCGGTCGATGTGTGGAGTAATAGTAGTAGATGCAGAATCGTTCCGATCTACTTGTCACGGACGTGATGCCTATATACATGATCATGCCTAGATATTCTCATAACTATGCTCAATTCTATCAATTGCTCAACAGTAATTTGTTCACCCACCATAGAATACTTATGCTCTTGAGAGAAGCCACTAGTGAAACCTATGGCCCCCGGGTCTATCCTCATCATATCAATCTCCATCACTTTAATCTTGCTTTGCTTTTTATTTTTCTTTTACTTTTTACTTTGCATATTTATACCAAAAATACCAAAAATATTATATCTATCAGATCTCACTCTCGTAAGTGATCGTGAAGGGATTGCCAACCCCTAATCGCGTTGGTTGCGAGTAGCTATCGTTTTGTGCAGGTACGAGGGATTGAGCGTGGCCTTTGTAACGCCCCGGACATACCCGCCGGTGGTCGTCACTTCTGGCGGGATCTAGACTAGCCCCATAGATCAATACTAGTCTTTTCTGTGCACTTTGTCCTCACTCGTGCGCACCCGGGAGCAACTTCCCGGTCGGTCACCCATCCTGATACTACTCCAAGCTGAGCACGCTTAACTTTGGAGTTCTATCCGAATGGGCTCCCGGAAAAGAAGGAATTCCTTATTGATATGAGTAGTCTATCATCCCTAATAAGCCAGGCTATCACATACACCCCCACTCAGAGGAACCGGCGTCCTCCTCGGGCCACAGGAACGTTCCCTCTTGGCACAAACGTCTGTGCTTCCAGTCCGGTACATGTGACATGTCGGGTGCCACGACGGGTCACAAACGTCATGAACAACAAGACCACGCACCTGTCCGCAACCATCCGTGTAACCGCGAGGGTCGGCTCTGATACCAACTTGTAACGCCCCGGACATACCCGCCGGTGGTCGTCACTCCTGGCGGGATCTAGACTGGCTCCATAGATCAATACTAGTCTTTTCTGCGCACTTTGTCCTCACTCGTGCGCACCCGGGAGCAACTTCCCAGTCGGTCACCCATCCTGACACTACTCCAAGCTGAGCACGCTTAACTTTGGAGCTCTATCCGAATGGGCTCCCGGAAAAGAAGGAATTCCTTATTGATATGAGTAGTCTATCATCCCTAATAAGCCAGGCTATCACAGCCTCCTACTGGATTGATACCTTGGTTCTCAAAAACTAAGGGAAATACTTACGCTACTCTGCTGCATCATCCCTTCCTCTTCGGAGAAAACCAACGCAAGCTCAAGACATAGCAAGAGCTCATGATTGGGGCATGAATATAACATTGATTTAAGCCTCCCCAAGCTTGAGTGATACTTTCTCCTTCGCGAGGCCAGAAATTATATATATAATTGCGATCACGATGAACAAGATGCATAGAATAAAACTTCTGATGAAATTCCAATTTCAATCGTTTGTAGTTCCATGACCCCGTATCATCACATAGCCTATACCATGTCAATCCATCTTCCTTCAAAGATAAAGGAAAGACCTTCTTCTTAATAACATCTCCGGGTACACCTACAAGATTAAATAATCCACAAACTTCATCCACATATATTAGGTGCTCATCGAGATGAATTGTTCCGTCTCCTGCAAACGGATTAGCTAGCAGTTTTTCTATCATACCCGAAGGAATTTCAAAGCAGACATTTTCATTTTCAGTAGGTTCCGTAGGTTGAGGAGCAACTCTTTTCTCTACTGGTCGGGGTGAAGATACCCCGAAGAAGCCCCTCGAAGGATTACTTTCCATAGTAACAAGTGACAGTAAATTTCAGCACACTATATAAATTTTTCCTTACCAAATTCCACCTACCAAAGGCGCTTCACTCCCCGGCAACGGCGCCAGAAAAGAGTCTTGATGACCCACAAGTGTAGGGGATCTATCGTAGTCCTTTCGATAAGTAAGAGTGTCGAACCCAACGAGGAGCAGAAGGAAATGATAATCGGTTTTCAGCAAGGTATTCTCTCCAAGCACTGAAATTATAGGTAACAGATAGTTTTGTGATAAGATAATTTGTAATGAGTAAAAAGTAACAAAAGTAAATAAAGTGCAGCAAGGTGGCCCAATCCTTTTTGTAGCAAAGGACAAGCCTGGACAAACTCTTATATGATGTAAAGCGCTCCCAAGGACACATGGGAATATCGTCAAGCTAGGTTTCAGCATGTTCATATGATTCGCGTTCGGTAATTTGATAATTTGGTATGTGGGTGGACCGGTGCTTGGGGACTATCCTTACTTGGACAAGCATCCAACTTAGGATTAACCTCTATTGCAAGCATCCGCAACTACAACAAAAGTATTAAGGTAAACCTAACCATAGCATGAAACATGTGGATCCAAATCAGCCCCTTACGAAGCAACGCATAAACTAGGGTTTAAGCTTCTCTCACTCTAGCAACCCATCATCTACTTATTACTTCCCAATGCCTTCCTCTAGGCCCAAATAATGGCGAAGTGTCATGTAGTCAACGTTCACATAACACCACAAGAGGAGAGACAACATACATCTCATCAAAATATCGAACGAATACCAAATTCACATGACTACTAATAGCAAGACTTCTCCCATGTCCTCAGGAACAAACGTAACTACTCACAAAGCATATTCATGTTCATAATCAGAGGGGTATTAATATGCATAAAGGATCTGAACATATGATCTTCCACCAAGTAAACCAACTAGCATCAACTACAAGGAGTAATTAACACTACTACCAACCCACAGGTACCATTCCCAGACTTGGAGACAATAATTGGATACAAGAGATGAACTAGGGTTTTGAGAGGAGATGGTGCTGGTGAAGATGTTGATGGACATTGCCCTCTCTCGATGAGAGGAGCATTAGTGATGAAGATGGCGATGTTTTTCCCCCATCCCGGAGGGAAGTTTCCCCGGCAGAACAGCTCCGCCAGAGCCCTAGATTGGTTCCACCAAGGTTCCGCCGCGTGGCGGCGGTGTCTCGTCCGGAAAGATGGCTTATGATTTTGTTTCTCATCGAAAGACTCCATATAGCAGAAGATGGTCATCGGAGGGCCACCAGGGGGGCAACGAGGTAGGGGGCGCGCCCCCACCCTCGTGGGCAGGGTGTGGCCCCCCTGGTGAACTTCTTGCGCTTAGTATTTTTTATATATTCTGAAAACATCTTCCGTGAAGTTTCAGGACTTTTGGAGCTGTGCAGAATAGGTCTCTAATATTTGCTCCTTTTCCAGCCCAGAATCCCAACTGTCGGCATTCTCCCTCTTTATGTGAACCTTGTAAAATAAGAGAGAATAGGCATAAGTATTGTGACATAATGTGTAATAACATCTCATAATGCAATAAATATCAATATAAAAGCATGATGCAAAATGGACGTATCAACTCCCCCAAGCTTAGACCTCGTTTGTCCTCAAGCAAAAGCCGAAATCGAAAAATATGTCCACAAGTTTAGAGATAGAGGTGTCGATAAAAATAAAATACGGACATGAGGGCATCATGATCATTCTTAGAGCAGCAACTTATATAATTCTTGTCATATGATCTCTTATGCTAAAGTAACAATTCAATCACAATTTCAAGTATGAATCATAAACTTCATTGAAAAACTAACAAACTATAATCTCAGTCATTGGAGCAATTGCAATTTATCATAACATAGGAAAGAGTCAATATAAGAGCTTTTCAGCAAGTCCACATACTCAACTATCATATAGTCTTTCACAATTGCTAACACTCACGCAATACTTATGGGTATGGAGTTTTAATCGAACACAGAGAAAGATAGGGGCTTATAGTTTTGCCTCCCAACGTTTTACCTCAAGGGTAATGTCAACAATAATAGTTCATGAAAACTCACATCCAATTAGCCATATATACCAGGATCTTTCCAACATGTTGTGCTTGCCAGAAGATAAAATGTAAAAAGGAATGGTGAAGATCACCATGACTCTTATGTAAGGTAGGAGATAAAGGTAAAAGATAGGCCCTTCGCAGAGGGAAGCAGAGGTTGTCATGCGCTTTTATGGTTGGATGCACAAAATCTTAATGCGAAAGAATTGCCACCTGTCATATGGACCTTTATTATGCAGTCTGTCACTTTTATTTCTTCCATATCACACGATCGTATAAAGCTTATTTCCTCCACACCAATCAATCATACATATTTAGAGAGCAATTTTTATTGCTTGCACCGATGATAACTTACTTGAAGGATCTTACTCAATCCATAGGTAGATATGGTGGACTCTCATGGCAAAACTGGTTTAAGGGTGTTTGGAAGCACAAGTAGTATCTCTACTTGGTGCAAAGAATTTGGCTAGCATGAGAGGGAAAGGCAAGCTCAACCATGTTGGATGATCCATGACAATATAATTTATCTCAGATGTGAGAAAACATAACCCATTACGTTGTCTTCCTTGTCCAACATCAACTCTTTAGCATGTCATATTTTAATGAGTGCTCACAATCATAAAAGATGTCCAAGATAGTATATTTATATGTAACGTGTAAGAAAACAGAGATTATATAATGAATTTTTATCGACCAAAATACGTAACATGTAAGAAAACGGAGTCCGGAGAGCACATGAGGTGCCCACAAGGTAGGGGTGCGCCCAGGGGGTAGGGCGCGCCCTCCACCCTCATGGAGCCCTCGTGTCCTTCCCGGACTGCTTCTTATTTTTATATTTTTCTAAATATTCCAAAATGGAAGAAAAATTGCCATTAGAACTGTTTTGGAGTCGGTTTACTTACCGTACCACATACCTATTCCTTTTTAGAGTCTGAAACGTTCCGGAAAGTGTCCCTTTTGTATTCCTCCGGGGTTACGGTTTCAATAACATTGGTTTCAACATTTATAGGATTACCTGAGATATAATGTTTAATTCTTTGACCGTTCACCACCTTCAGATTTGTGCCTTCGAAGTTGTTGATTTTTATGGCACCGGAACGATAGACCTCCTCGATAACGTAAGGAACTTCCCATTTAGAGAGAAGTTTTCCTGCAAAAAATCTTAAACGAGAGTTGTATAATAATACATAATAACCTACATTAAACTCACGCTTTTGTATTCTTTTGTCATGCCACCTTTTGACTTTTTGTTTAAACAACTTGGCATTTTCGTATGCTTGGGTTCTCCATTCATCAAGTGAACTAATGTCAAATAACCTTTTCTCACCGGCAAGTTTAAAATCATAATTGAGCTCTTTAATGGCCCGATAAGCCTTATGTTCTAGTTAGAGAGGTAAGTGACATGCTTTTCCATAAACCATTTTATATGGAGACATACCCATAGGATTTTTATATGCAGTTCTATAGGCCTGCTACCTCTTGAGCACTGTGTTGGTTTTCCCCGAAGAGGAAGGGATGATGCAGCAAAGTAGCATAAGTATTTCCCTTAGTTTTTGAGGACCAAGGTATCAATCCAGTAGGAGGGTATGCGCGAGTCCCTCGTACCTGCACAAAACAAATAAATCCTCGCAACCAATGCAAATAGGGGTTGTCAGTCCCTATAAGGCCACTTACGAGAGTGAGATCTGATACATATGATAAGATAATATTTTTGGTATTTTTATGATAAAGATGCAAAGTAAAATAAAAGCAAAGTAAAAGCAAAAGGAAATAACTAAGTAGTAGGAGATTAATATGATAAAGATAGACCCGGGGGGCATAGGTTTCACTAGTGGCTTCTCTCGAGAGCATAAGTATTCTACGGTGGATGAACAAATTACTGTCGAGCAATTGACAGAATTGAGCATAGTTATGAGAATATCTAGGTATGATCATGTATATAGGCATCACGTCTGAGACAAGTAGACCGACTCCTGCCTGCATCTACTACTATTACTCCACTCATCGACCGCTATCCAGCATGCATCTAGAGTATTAAGTTAAAAACAGAGTAACGCCTTAAGCAAGATGACATGATGTAGAGGGATAGACTCATGCAATATGAAGAAAACCCCGTCTTGTTATCCTCGATGGCAACAATATAATACATGCCTTGCTGCCCCTACTGTCACTGGGAAAGGACACCATAAGATTGAACCCAAAGCTAAGCACTTCTCCCATTGCAAGAAAGATCAATCTAGTAGGCCAAACCAAACTAATAATTCGAAGAGACTTGCAAAGATAACCAATCATACATAAAATAATTCGGAGAAGATTCAAATATTATTCATAGATAGACTTGATCATAAACCCACAATCCATCGGTCTCAACAAACACACCACAAAAATAAGATTACATCGAATAGATCTCCACAAGAGAGGGGGAGAACATTGTATTGAGATCCAAAAAGAGAGAAGAAGCCATCTAGCTAATAACTATGGACTCGTAGGTCTGAGGTAAACTACTCGCACTTCATCGGAGGGGCTATGGTGTTGATGTACAAGCCCTCCGTGATCGATGCCCCCTCCGACGGAGCTCCGGAACAGGCCCCAAGATGGGATCTCGTGGATACAGAAAGTTGCAGCGGTGGAATTAGGGTTTTGGCTCCGTATATGATCATTTGGGGGTACGTAGGTATATATAGAAGGAGTACGTCAGTGGAGCAACAGGGGGCCCACGAGGGTGGTACTACCATGTTGTGGTAAAAAAATTGGCCGAATAGGAAAATATTTTGGTATAAGCTTTTGCAAACTGAAGCTTCTCTCAAGAAGGCTCATGGTTCTGAGAGGGAACGTGCCACCTTTGAGTGCGTAACAATATACATTGTCCCCCTTGAGTTTATTTACAAAGGCAACATAGAACTACATGAGTGCCCTGTTAAATTTTGGAATTATTCCGGCTTCGTTTGGCTTATTTACACATTAATTGAGTTTTTGGTCATTTAATGTGCATAATTCAAATTTGAACTACAAGCACATGCTCCCGTGCACCAAAGTTGGTTGAAAAATCACATTTGTGTCCTCGGGTGAATTTCTACTCCCTCCTTCCATCTATACAGGTCCTAATGCGTTTTTCGAGGCTAACTTTGACCAAACGTTAGAGCAATAATATATGACATGCAACTTACACAAAGCATACCTTCAATTTTGTATGTCAAAGGAGCTTCCAATAATATAATTTTCATAGTATACATCTCATGTGCTATTAATCTTGTCAATAGTCAAAGGCTGTCTTTGAAAACACATTAGGCCCTATATAGATGGAAGGAGGGAGTAGGTCCCATGCAAAAAATGAGAATAAAATTCAAACATCTGGGCATCGTGGCTCGGTCGAGAACATTGAGAAACTTAGTTTTAAAATCATGAACTTGGCATGGTGTCATGTCATGGTAAAAAAAATTGGCCGAATAGGAACAAATTTTGGTATAAGCTTCTTGTAAATCGGAGCTTCTCTCAAGAAGGCTCATGGTTCTGGGAGGGAACGTGTCACCTTTGTGTGCATAATTCAAATTTGAAATACAAGCACATGTTCCAGTGCACCAAAGTTGGTTGAAAAATCACATGTGTGTCCTCGGGTAAATTTCTAGGTTCCATGCAAGAAATGGGAATGAAATTCAAAATTCTGGGCGTCGTGGATGGGTTGGAAACATTGAGAAACTTAGTTTTTTAATTCCTGTAAATCCAAAACATGCATGAAAATAATGAAACTTGGCTTGGTGCCATGACATGGCACCAACATGCTGTGGTAAATTTGCAGTCCGATTTGTGAAGGCGCACACATTAACAATCAACAACGTCATTTTGGAACAAGTGCTGTCACGTTACAATCGGAAACACAAGTATTATTGAAACCATGGGAGTTCTACTTACTGGTACAATTTACGTGCCGCCACGCGTCCCCATTTTTTATTAGCTAGGAGGCGCCGTGTAGGGTAGCTATTTGAGTACGAGAGGCGTGTGATCAGACCCCTACGCGTGCTTATCGGGAGGAGAGCCCTTTGACCTCCATCTGCCGTCTACCTCTCTCCCAAGGTCTCCATTAATGGCGCCCGAGCCTCTGTTTAATGGCGTGGCTATGTCTCACTCGACTGAGATTTAAGAGAGAAAAAAGAAAATCTGAAAGCACGGATCTTGATGTAAGATGCGATGGACCTATATAGCATCTACTGCGACTTATAAAAAGACTGATGTATATATAAGGATGATTAAATTTTTTTTGCTCAAAGAAGGGCTTGCCCCTTTCGATTTTCATTCTGAAAACAACCACAATTCACAAGAAGTTCAGCACAACTCCAGCCTAACACGAAGGACTAAAAGCTACCAGATTGAAATCGCAACATCCCAAGAGGCCAACAAAGGCCAAACATCCACGCTAGAACCCAACATTTCACAACCGACGACACAATCTACATCCTAAACTGATTATTACATCAAAAGAAACCAGGAAACTAGTCTCCACAGCGAGCGGCCATGATCTCTTTCGTGTCCTCAAGATGCTGCTTGAGAACATCCACGGATTCCTCCACCAGCTTTTGGCGCTCGTTGCGGAGCATGTTATTCTCGTCCATAAGTTTCTTCAACAAGGCACTGGCCTCCTCCTGCAGGTCTGCACTTCGGACGATCTTCTCCCTCAGCAGGTCGCACTCGGCCCGGAGCCTCTCATTGCCCTCCCTTAGTTGCCGGATGACGCCGGTAGCCTGTTGAAACGAGGCTATCATGTCGTCCTGCAACCTCGCCGAGCCATAGATCTGATCCATCTGGCTATGGACGATCGCATGCATGCGCCTATAACAGTCGTCGCCTGCCCACGAGAAATTTTCCCAGGCCGTCGCGGCGCGGCGGGACATCTCTGCTGCATTCGTGGCGCGGCGGGACATCTCTGCTACTTCCGCGGCATGGCCGGACCAGTCTGCTGCATCGATGGCGCGGCGGGACCTCCGTGCTACTTCAGCGGCGTGACAGGACCTCTGTGCTGCTACTTCCATGCGGCGGGACATGTCGGCTGCTCTCGCAGCGAGGCGGGACATCTCTCGTGCTTCCGCTTCCATGCTCGCCTCTCCCTGGTGGCAATCTCTCGACCCAGAACTCACGCTGGCCATGGCAGACGCAAGGGAAGGATGCTGAATGACTTGTTTGTTTTTGTGGATGAGGAGTTGAGGAGGAATGTGCAGTCATCTTGGCATACTAGTATTTATAACCGAGTACTAATACGCTCCTAAGTGGGAAACCGTTTAGGTTGTCATTAGTGTGAACAGGTTTGCAATTCAATATAGCATGGAGTAATTTGGAATGTGACGAGACGCAAGCTCAAAATTTATTGACGGTTCTAGTTTCGAAGTGCGGCACTATTCCCGGATGGAGTACTTCTTTTTCTACTCCCTCCTTTCCGGTTTTATAGGGCTTATCTCAAAATTTTAGTTTTTCCATTTTATAAGGCTCAATTTGGTTGTTCCCCAACACATGTTCAGATTCCAAGGTGCATTAAATCATTGCATGCAAGTATTAAGAGAAAATTGACCAATGCATTAAACCTATCTCTTGGGACTTCTCGCACGCACCATCGTGCCACCCACAAAAACTTGTACTCTGAGTTTAGTAGTATGTTATACAGGAAGAGAAGAGGTGCACGCACGCACTCGTCCTCTCACACACATGTCTATTTTTTCTCGAAAAGGAGGATGATGTCCCCCGTCCTCTGCATCTGGGAGTCACACACGCAAATTATTGAGATATATCGAGTGTAGTGCTTTGATGTGTCGTGTCAACTCGTACATCAACGAGAAGTTTGATTATCCTCTCCCTCGCGAACTTAACTGCACCTGCCTTTGGCTGTATGACAGGTTGGCCACACACCTGTAGGGCCCACCTGTCATACACGCACAGGCAGGAGCGTCCCTCCCTCGCCCATGAGCGTGGTGGCTGGCAAGACTAGGAGAAGCTTTCGCTACACGCTCACCCTCCCGCACGCGATGGACATGCAGCAGTTCAATCGGTGTCAGATGGCCAGAAGTGTACTGTAGTACTCCTCCAGTGCAGTAGTATTCCATCAATGTTCGACTTCCCGAAGAGTCGAAGAGCCAAGAACGGCCCGGACGCTCGTGTGGTAGTTTCATGTGTATAGTAGTCTAGGATAGCGTGTACCGTGCCTGTAAGCTTAAAATCGTTGGGGTCGGCTCCATGCTATGTGGCCATCTCGAAGTTTTTAAAAAAATTAAAATAGTCTTCTGGCCCTACCGAAAACTGCCGTGCATACTGCCCGGGAAAAGCCCCGCCCTCAACTTTTAACTACGCGAAAATAGTTTGAGCTTGTTCATTCTATATAAATACAGTACTTACTGTATGTTTATTCACCCGTGGGGTTGTTCAATGAATGGAGGGGAGGGGAGCACAAGTGAACAATACTGTAGTACTACTACTAGTAGTAAGTAGGAGTCGTATAGTAGTCACCTTAAATAGAGAGTTTCTTTTCTTTAATGCCACGTACACAAATTGAAACGCTTGTTGTGGAGAGAAAAAAGATAATCACTCCACTATATATGGATGCAGGGGCCTGAGCGCTTGCTTTACTAGGGTTGCTCTCTTCATTCTCTCATCCTCTCCAGATATAAACAAGACAGCGGTAGCGACATTTTCTCTCTGCTCACTGCTGGTCACAGATCCGGCCAGATCCCTTCGGCCAGTGTGTGTAGAGGACTAAAAGGTGCATCATTCATGCGCTCATCGCCGCCGAGGGAGGAAACCCACAGCTGCCGGAGGGGCCCGATCCTCTACCCGTGCTGTTCTCTCCGACACATGGTTGGCTCGGGAGGTCCTCCGACCCTTCTTCCTCCCTGTCGTATTGTCCGCAGATCCGACCTGCCGCCGCCGACCCTTAGGTATAAGTTCTTCGAAAGCGGCCTTGCTCTACTGCCCCATCTCCCCACGTGTCTGCATGTGCATCTTTTTCTACTCCCATCAGCTCTTCCAAAGCCACCTAAATTTTTAGTATTATTAGAGGTAAAGCTACTTCATGCATTCGAATATAGGGCTTTGTTCAAACAACGAAGAAAGGGGGAAAGTTGTAGCCTGAATCTAGGCCTTGATTCAAAGAGGAAATAATATGGTGAAAGTAGTAGAGGCCGGATACCCAACCGGAATCTTGGTTGAAAAGGGAAATAATGGGAAAACGCAGTACAAACTGGATAAGGAACAGATCTATTATTGGTTGAAAAAAGGATAGAAAGTGGCGGCTGGTGGACAAGTCAACAGAGTATGTCCAGGATTAGATTTGCTGCCATCACATAGTAAAAGGTCTCCAGAATTAGATTTGCTGCCCTCACATAGTAAATGGTCTCAGGATTAGATTTGCTGCCCTCACATAGTAAAAGGTCTCCGGGATTAGATTTGCTGCCCTCACATAGTTAAAGGTCTCCAGGATTAGATTTGCTGCCCTCACATAGTAAAAGGTCTCCGGGATTAGATTTGCTGCCCTCACATAGTACAATGGCACTCCTGTTGTTTCCCCAGTATGATAAGTAAGTTGCTCCTTTACACTGCTGAGTGTCCTGGTGTCCCCACGGTCCCATGCCCTTAAACCAACTCTTTAGCTGTTGTTGATTTACTGTGTCTAGTAAACAAGAAATGCCACCATTAAAGTAATCCCATATTTGAGGAATCTCATTGTTGATCATAATGCTTCTGGTAACATGAAGCATTGCTGACGTTTTAAAATTTCTACTGTCCTTGCGTGATTGCCATGAACATAATTAAGATGCTTCTTTTCATTTTGTATATGTTTCGTATATTCTTATTGAGCAGCAACTGTTTACTTTCTATCTTTTTGTGCAAATATGGATATCCATTTCACCTTGTTGCTATTGTGACCTTTTGGTGAACTGCACAAAACACTTTTTTGGAATGAGTGTCATGTGCAGTTCAACTAAAATGTCACATGGGCAACATCTCTCAATTTTGGTGGAACTAGACAAAATGGTGATTGGAGTTTCCAAAATCTCCGTCAAGTTCTGCTGGTAATCTCGTGCAACATTTTATTAGCCTTTGCAAGATGGAGCCATCACTGTCACCACAATGACACTTTATTTTAGTGGAACTGCACAAAAGGATAAGAAAATTATAGTTGCACCTTACATGAGCCGGACAGCCAACCTTAATGTTCCTCAATTTTAGTGCAACTACTAAAGAAGAACCTACCAGCTCACAAGAGCAAGTACTTCTTGCTAGCTGAATGATGCAATCTTTGCTTCATTTCAGGTGAACTGTGGAAAAAGGCGCATGAATTGAATCATGGAACTCCAGGCAGACCTCATCCAAGTAGAGCTAGAGGTTGAGTTCAAGGAGGCCGCTATTAAAGCAAAATCATGCTCTCCTATCTCATTGTTTGTGATGTGCAAACATGTTGTGCAAACAGGAATACTCAACTACAGATGTTGTGACAGTCAAGAGCATTCGCCAAGTTCTTCGATTGTATGACATGGCTAGCCAGGATGGATTTAATCCCAATATTCACTTTATCAAAAGGCTCTAATGAGTTGGTTCTGAATCTTGCAAGCTGGGAATCAGTGAGATGTGTAGGCATCTTTGTTGTACTTATTATTTGAGTCTTATTTGTTGGTTCTGAATCTTGCAAGCTGGGAATCAATGAGATGTGTAGGCATCTTTGTTGTACTTATTATTTGGATCTTATTTGTTGGTTCTGAATCTTGCAAGCTGGGAATCAATGAGATGTGTAGGAATCTTTGTTGTACTTATTATTTGGATCTTATTTGTTGGTTCTAAATCTTGCAAGATGGGAAACACGACATGATGGTGCAGAGGACAACAACCATAACAAACAGTTCAAACTT
The DNA here is from genome assembly GCF_002162155.2 of Triticum dicoccoides. Lineage (NCBI taxonomy): Eukaryota > Viridiplantae > Streptophyta > Magnoliopsida > Poales > Poaceae > Triticum > Triticum dicoccoides. The sequence goes on along the minus strand of NC_041392.1, from coordinate 602,327,142 downwards.
GGTAGTATTATCTTTGTGAAAGTGCGACAAATGTGCTGATCATGTGCGTCCTGAGAATAATAATTCTAATTGTTGTGCATGTTGATCCTGTGGCACTGATAGAACGAGCGAATGCATTGCTTGTTTTAAGTACAAATTTCTATTAAAGCTAATTAAATTTAAGTAAAGTGACCACTAACTCCTGTTATTACAGTACCAATACAGACCCGCTCGTGAACTGACGTGTGGCCGAGGGTGCATCTTCTGCTGGGCATGCAACGGACGAGGGAGGGTGTCAGTGTCAAAACCGGCGGATCTCGGGTAGGGGGTCCCGAACTATGCTTCTAAGGCGGATGGTAACAAGAGGCAGGGGACACAATGTTTTACCCAGGTTCGGGCCCTCTTGATGGAGGTAAAACCCTACGTCCTGCTTGATTTATTCTTGATAATATGAGTAGTACAAGAGTTGATCTACCACGAGATCAGAGAGGCTAAACCCTAGAAGCTAGCCTATGGTATGATTGTCTGTTGTCCTACGGACTAAAACCCTCCGGTTTATATAGACATCGGAGGAGGCTAGGGTTACACAAGGTCGGTTACAAAGGAGGAGGTATGCATATCCGTATTGCCTAGCTTGCCTTCCATGCCAAGTAGAGTCCCATCTGGACACGGGACGAAGTCTTCAATCTCGTATCTTCATAGTCCAACAGTCTGGCCAAAGGATATAGTCCAGCTGTCCAGAGACCCCCTAATCCAGGACTCCCTCAGTAGCCCCTGAACCAGGCTTCAATGACGATGAGTCCGGCTCGCAGTGTTGTCTTCGGCATTGCAAGGCGGGTTCCTCCTCCGAATACACCACAGAAGAGTTTGAATAAAAGGATAGTGTCTGACCCTGCAAAATAAGTTCCACATACCACCACAGAGAGAATAATATTTCCACAAATCTAATCTGCTAACACATTTTGGCAGCATGACATCACACCATGGCCCGGTAATTATTCGAACCGTTTTTTAACCAGCCCCGCACATAACACGAGGCGGTTTCTTGACACTACTAGTCAAAGCAGAGATCATGTTCCCCTTATTACGGGATTCCCATCAATACGGGCGTGGGTAACCCAACCGCGCCACCAATTACGATGCCTGGGGGACAAGAGAGTTTTACAAGGCTGGTGGGGCGCATAGTTTCGTCCGCCCTTATAAAGGGATAAGGTTTCACCTTTTTCTACCCACGCCTTCTTCCTCCTTGCTCATCCATTCTCGTGCACTCGAGCTCCAACGCCCAAGTCCACATCCTTCCCCTCAACTCTCTCCAAACATGTCCGGAGCGGGAGGTAAGTGGATGGCCTCCTCCGTCACGAAGGGACACATCAAAAAGCTACGTGGAGCCGGATACTTAGCCGCGGGGCAGGTCGTCCCTACCCCAGAACCTCACGAAAGGGTGGTTTTCCTCCCCCACTTCATCCGCGGACTGGGGTTGTGACGCCCGGGTAATCATGCTACAGTAATTCCACGCTAATGATGCCACGTCACCTTGGTTACTGTTATTAATCTCGCGATGGTTCAAAAACGGTTCGAATTCAAATTTAAAATCAAGTCAAACGATTAAAGTTTTCAAAAGTCAAAACTAAAATGTTATTAATGTGACAAATAAATCATGGATATTATTGGTGGAGTAACAACAGTCATTATAAAATATTTAAATACCCTTAAGTGATTAAAACAACATCAAAACAATTAGTTATACTCCTAATATATTTTACCAAATACTAAACTATTTTTATTCTGAGGTAAAACTTCTTAGATCAGTGGATTAATTTGACACACTATTTTTGGAGCTGTTTTCATATTTTACTAAACCAAAAATATAGTGCAACTAAAATAAAAGAGAAATGGGTAAAAGGTAAAGCAAAAAAAATAACAAAAGTAGGAGGAAACCCCCCTGGCCAACTGGGCCGAACGGCCCAACTGGCCGCCGAACCAGGCTACCCGACCGGCCCACCCTACCCCTGCTTAACCCCCCACTCCCACCGAACCCTAGCCCATATCCCCC
>NC_041392.1:602316462-602323923 GCF_002162155.2 Triticum dicoccoides | reverse complement strand
GGTGCCCGCTCTCGCGCGCTCCGTCCCAGGACTCCTCTCCGCTGCGGTGGCCGCCGGCGCTGCTGCCCCCACCTACCGCGGCCGTCGCCGCCGGCTGTGGCACGCGCTGCTCGCGCCCACTCCGGCCCCGAACCGGCCTCGCCTTGCTATCGGGCAGGGGTGCGGCTTCGCCCGCACCAGCCTGCCCGTATGCCCGTTAGGGGCCTTGGCCTATGACACGGGGCCCCACGCCCAGAACAGTTTTATAAAAAAAAAGAATTAAAAAATATATATTAAATAAATAAATAATAATTAAATTAATTAATTAATTAAGGAATTAATTAAGTTAATTAATCATAATTAGATTAACCTAATTAACTAATTAGTTTAATTAAACAGTAGTTAGATTAGTTAAACAGTGATTAGCCTAAACAGTCTATGACCAGTGGGTCCCACACGTCAGATTGACCAGTCAACACCCCTGTTGACTGCTGACGCCATGCTGACGTCATGGTGACGTCAGCATACACTATTCTGGATAATGTTAGAGTTAAATAATTAAATAAATTCCAGAAAATTCATAAAATCTTTAGAAAATCATATCTTTTAATCCGTAACTCGGATTAAAATATTTTCAACACGAAAGTTGCTCAGAACGACGAGACGATTCCGGATACGCAGTCCGCTCGTCCGCCACACACCCCTAACCTATCGAACTCGCAACTTTTCCCCTCCGGTTCATCTGTCCGAAAACGCGAAACACCGGGAATACTTTCCCGGATGTTTCCCCCCTTCGTCGGTATCACCAACTACCGCGATTGGGCGCACCTAGCATCGTTACTTGTCATGTCATGCATCGATATGCATTTGTTTGCATTGTATTCATTGTTTCTTCCCCCTCTTCTCTCCCGTAGACTACGAGACCGACGCTGCTGCTGCCCAGTTCGACTACGGAGTTGACGACCCCTCCTTCTTGCCAGAGCAATCAGGCAAGCCCCCCCCCCTTGATCACCAGATATCGCCTATTCTACTCTATACTGCTTGCATTAGAGTAGTGTAGCATGTTACTGCTTTCCGTTATACCTATCCTGATGCATAGCCTGCCCTTGCTACACCTGTTGATACCTTACCTGCAATCCTAAATGCTTAGTATAGGATGCTAGTTTATCGTCATTGGCCCTACATTCTTGTCGGTCTGCCTTGCTATACTATTGGGCCGTGATCACTCGGGAGGTGATCACGGGTATATACTATACATACATACATACTATACAGATGGTGACTAAAGTCGGGTCCGCTCGAAGAGTACCCGCGAGTGATTCACGGATTGGGGGCTGAAAGGACCTTTGTCCCGACGGCCCTCTGTGTGGATCTTTGTGGCGGAGCGACAGGGCAGGTTGAGACCGCCTAGGAGAGAGGTGGGCCTGGCCCTGGTCGGCGTCCGTGGTTGCTTCATAATAACACGCTTAACGAGATCTTGGTATTTGATCTGAGTCTGGCTACGAGCCTATACTCACTAACCATCTACGTGGGAGTAGTTATGGGTATCCCGACGTCGTGGTATCAGCCGAAGCACTTCAGACGTCAGCGACGGAGCGGCGCGCGCCGAATTGGACTGGAACGCCACTAGGCTAGGTCTGCTTTCGGCCGCGTACGCAACGTGCAGGTGTGCTATGGGCGATGGGCCCAGACCCCTGTGCGCTTAGGTTTAGACCGGCGTGCTGGCCTCTCTGTTGAGCCTAGGTGGGGCTGCGACGTGTTGATCTTCCGAGGCCGGGCATGACCCAGGAAAGTGTGTCCGGCCAAATGGGATCGAGCGTGTTGGGTTATGTGGTGCACCCCTGCAGGGAAGTTTAATCTATTCGAATAGCCGTGATCTTCGGTAACAGGACGACTTGGAGTTGTACCTTGACCTTATGACAACTAGAACCGGATACTTAATAAAACACACCCTTCCAAGTGCCAGATACAACCGGTGGTCGCTCTCCCTCAGGGATATGAGGAGGGGATCGCCGGGTAGGATTATGCTATGAGATGCTATTTGGATATGCTACTTGGAGATGCTACTTGGAGGACTTCAATCTACTCTCTTCTACATGCTGCAAGACGGAGGCTGCCAGAAGCGTAGTCTTCGACAGGTTTAGCTATCCCCCTCTTATTCTGGCATTCTGCAGTCAGTCCACTGATATGGCCTCCTTACACATATACCCATGCATATGTAGTGTAGTTCCTTGCTTGCGAGTACTTTGGATGAGTACTCACGGTTGCTTTCTCCCCCCTTTTTCCCCTTTCCTTTCTTCCTGGTTGTCGCAACCAGATGCTGGAGTCCAGGAGCCAGATGCCACCGTCGACGACGACCCCTACTACACCGGAGGTGCCTACTACTACGTGCTGCCCGCTGACGACGACCTGGAGTAGTTAGGAGGATCCCAGGCAGGAGGCCTGCGCCTCTTTCGATCTGTATCCCAGTTTGTGCTAGCCTTCTTAAGGCAACTTGTTTAACTTATGTCTGTACTCAGATATTGTTGCTTCCGCTGACTCGTCTATGATCGAGCACTTGTATTCGAGCCCTCGAGGCCCCTGGCTTGTATTATGATGCTTGTATGACTTATTTATGTTTTAGAGTTGTGTTGTGATATCTTCCCGTGAGTCCCTGATCCTGATCGTACACGTTTGCGTGCATGATTAGTGTACGATTGAACCGGGGGCGTCACAAGTTGGTATCAGAGCCGACTGCCTGTAGGAATCCCCTTTCCAACTCCTTGGCCGAAGTCGAGTCTAGACATTGAAAACTGTTTTACTAACATGGCTGTGTGGCCCATGGGCCCACGTCGCCATTAGGGTGGTATTAGGATCTTTTACTCCTCGTCTATACTCTGGGATTCTGATCTCTCTTCTATTCGGGTTAAATGATTTTGCTAAAATCTAACTCTAGGTTCTCGCTACCACTTCCTGCCGGAGAACCCTTTCATTACGGATGGTCGACTGCTTCAATGGAATATTCTGACAATACTCTCCGATATTTTCTCGAGACCTTATGCCTATTGCTTTTGCAATTCCCTACCACCGAAAAATCCCTATGGATAAATACTTACACCTGTCATTTTTACTTTTATTCCCAGTTGGTCTTGTTATTACAAGATACCCCAAAACACTCGTCGTTGTTTCGATAATCCTTTGAGCTTACTGCCTTGCAGTTCTTGACACATGAATATCCCTACGAATAATTTCTCACACTTACCGAGTATTCACTCATCCCCAGTTGATTCATGTATGTCATCAATCTTCGAAATACCATTCGATCTTCCAAAAATCCTCAGGAGCCTATTGCCCTTGAAATTCTTGCTTGCTTACATTTTGGTTAATCCCATAAATCTAGTAATCTTATTGGCATCCTTTGTCACTATCATTTAAGTCCGTTGATCCTATATGTGTGCGAATGCACGCAATCATCAGTTGATCCTTATATATTATCTTTCCGCTCAGACATCTTTCGAACAGGAGTTGGTTCTCGGCCAATCAGATTGCCATCGATGGTACCCCTAAGTCTATTCAACTTATCCATCCTTGATCAGAGCGTTGCTCCTGATCCCTTGAATTAAAAATCATAATTCATTTGCTATTTAAACGTTGAATTATTCAGATGTCCTATAAACCAATGCATTTGCATTCCTTCTTCCTCTGATTGGGTAACGATACTCACATCAGCTCCATTGTGGATCGCCATATCCACTGTTGGATTATTGTCCGACAGTGTCCTTCATAACTAATCACCTTGTGAGTTCTTTCTCCGATACATAATGCCTTTGGTAAATTGTATCCTCTCCTTTTGCCAACCATGCTCTGCTTTTGAGCTGGTGATATCTACTCTTGAAGATTGTGGTATATGTTTCCACGATACCCTAACGGGTTGATCCGATGCCTTCCTTTATATGTGTGAACTCGGAAGTTTTCACGAGTCATACTCATCTAGTATTTCACCAGGTAAAACTTTCAACACTAATGCCTTTATCAAAGCGAATAGTGAATGGAAGGTTATACATTGAAGAAGTGGGAGTCGACCTTGAACCTTGCGTTCATGCCCAAGGACACGATGTATAACTTATCATGGAAGCTGCTCGTAAAAATAATTATTCCTTTGGTATAAGTTCATCTTATATCTGGGATCTGGCCTTTTGCAATCGTGGTTCCGACCATGTTCTCCTTTAAATAACATTTCTCGTGCAAGTTTAAGCACTTGTCTTCTACGGGGTAATACCCCAGTCCAACCTCTACTTTGATTTGCCGTCGAGTATTACCCCCTGGTATCTCAAGATTATCACGGAACTGCATAACTTCTTATGAGTTCTTCATCAAGTGCTACATTCTCATTGATTCCAATTTTTCATGGGCTCTAAGTTATTAAACACTCAAAGACACCGATAACTGAACCAAGTCCACACTACGGTTCAACAACTCTTAGTAATCTTCTTTAAGTACGAGTTTGAACTCAATCACGTCATTCCGAGCCTACTCGACTATATCATTATCGTGCCAAACTTTAACTGTGCTACCTGGTCCTTCTTTCCGGAGCACAATTTCGATGATGGGCTAAGCTTACGTCGATCTTCCTTGTCTTATCGTCTCACCTCAAACAACAAACTTGATTTCAAGTTTGTGACGTACCCATGGTTCCAATAACCTTTCGCTTCATCATTCGTTTGACTTGATGTCATCGCCGACCGATTACATCTCCATGAAACCTCTCGACAGAAATTGTCATGATCATCGTCAACATTTCGAGCTCCTTAAGGATATCAATTGAATTCCTAATGAGAAATACCATCCTTTCCCTCGATGATTTGTGTTATCATCGACCACTCGATTGCCTTCCGTTCAACACAAACTTGTTCGTGTTTTGTTTTATACCTTGAGATCCTTGCTATCCAGCATTGTTCTCCTTTACCTTGGAGTATTGCCATCTTTTATGTCAAGAATGTTGTGAGAATTTCACCACCTCTCAAGAATTCTTGGTATCGTGATACTTCTCACCATCACCATTCTTTCTTGGTCCTCATGTTGATTCCAACCGGGGTACCAACAAGTGAACGGTGTTGTTTGGATTCTGCACTTCTAGCAACCCTATTGCTTTGAAGTTAATGGTCGGTCGTTCGTTCTTAAACTATTGATTACTGAATCACCATTCTAACATTGGTCGTGCAACCCAACCCATATTTTGGGCGCACCTTTCAACCAATGTTTAATTGTGTATGTTTTCCGTGAGCATACTTCCTTATATCATTTGATCTGACAAATGTTATCTCCTTGTTCACTTAATTGTGGAAATCCATCTTTTGGAAATCTCGATGAATTGCCGTTGAGTTCACCAGACACCTCTTTGTCCTCTCCTTGGATTAATGATGAACTCTTGTTAACGGAAATCACTTCATAGTTCATTTCCTGAGAACCTTACATTGTCATCTCGTCAATTGTGTTGCACCTTTTCTTCTCAGGCTTACTAAGTCGGAGGTATCCTGGCACTAATCATATCTGAAGCTAGGTCAGATATGATGGTTTGAACATATTTCCAAGAGTTACAACAATGGTCCTTATGTGACCCGGTAAGGTGATGTCATGCCTAGCACACCTGGCTGGAGGCCCAATTGTTATAGTTTCCCTTTTCAGCCAGGCTATCCTTTCTTCCATGAGGAAATTGTAAGACTTATTCTATAAGTTCTTCCTGATGGACCCTTTTTGTTTCCAAAGTCTGAACTTGCTTGAAGACCATGTAATGCTATCTCGAAGCATGTTTGTGGAACTCCGATTGTCAACAAGGACATTTTAAGCCAATGCTAAATGTTTCCTGCTAAATTATCCAAACACCGCTGTATGGGTAATGTCATGAAGTTTCTCTCCCCGTTCCTAAAGGGTTTTCTACATTATATCCTGTCATGGATATCTTACTCTGCTTGTCCTTGGGAAGGATATACCCTTGAAATATGTGTTTAAACACATTTTCCTTTCCATTGTTCTGCTTAAACCTGACAATCACTTTTCCTTTCCATTGGGATTGTTTAAACCTTCTTGTGATCTATATGATGTAAGCAGTAGTTTTCTCCTACTTAGGTAAACACCTCGGTGTACAATTCTGTCAGTAAGACCTTGTTTCTATTGTTGATGACATTCCGGTAACCACCGATGGATGAGAACTTTGCCTATTGGTCCGCCTCGTTCAACGAGCAGGAGAATGGTTCTCTTCGTCCCTTGCCCTTGGTATCGATGTTGTTGCCGACATAACTGACAGACTAGCCTCTGACATGCCTTGCTATCGTGACCATGCAAGATGTCACCCCTCCTACTTTTATCCCACATGGTGGGCCCATAACCCACAGTTCCACAGGATCGAAACCTGACTCTCCTATACAACACCTATTCCCAAGGTTGTTCCTCACGCTTGACTTCGTATGTAATTCACGGACCACCTGTCTAGTGATCTATTCTGGTATGAGACGCAATACCTATTCTCGTTGCCCTGAAACCCTTTCACCTTCTGATTAGGCATCGAACGATTGCCTATCCGTTTGAAACTTCTCATGGTACCTTCTTACTTTGCTCTCGATATCTTCTTAAGTTTCAAATCGAGAGAAACTTATGCTTCTTCCCTGAGTTAACCGTCTGATGCTCGATCTTGTTAGGATCCATCCATATACAGTTTTCCCTTCTCACCCTTTCGTAAGTTCGGTGATGGTCCTGAAGGAAGGACGGTGACTTCATCATGACGACCTGAAGCAGAGGACCAAAGACATCAATGTAATGGATCGACCTCTTCGAGAAGAGCAACTATGACCGAGAAGAATCTTTAGAATTTCGTAACCAGATCCCTTCCCCTTGTAACCGCTCCTAAATCTCGGGACGAGATTTCTTGTAGTGGAGGAGAATTGTGACGCCCGGGTAATCATGCTACAGTAATTCCACGCTAATGATGCCACGTCACCTTGGTTACTGTTATTAATCTCACGATGGTTCAAAAACGGTTCGAATTCAAATTTAAAATCAAGTCAAACGATTAAAGTTTTCAAAAGTCAAAACTAAAATGTTATTAATGTGACAAATAAATCATGGATATTATTGGTAGAGTAACAACAGTCATTATAAAATATTTAAATACCCTTAAGTGATTAAAACAACATCAAAACAATTAGTTATACTCCTAATATATTTTACCAAATACTAAACTATTTTTATTCTGAGGTAAAACTTCTTAGATCAGTGGATTAATTTGACACACTATTTTTGGAGCTGTTTTCATATTTTACTAAACCAAAAATATAGTGCAACTAAAATAAAAGAGAAATGGGTAAAAGGTAATGCAAAAAAAAATAACAAAAGTAGGAGGAAACCCCCCTGGCCAACTGGGCCGAACGGCCCAACTGGCCGCCGAACCAGGCTACCCGACCGGCCCACCCTACCCCTGCTTAACCCCCCACTCCCACTGAACCCTAG
>NC_041392.1:602315743-602316236 GCF_002162155.2 Triticum dicoccoides | reverse complement strand
TCGGTCCACTCCCTCCCGATCCGATCTGGATCGGGATCCCGTTGACGCCGCCGCCGACCCCCGCGGCCACTACGCCGGAGCTGCCACCGTCGCCCTCCGCCTCGACCCTCCCTCCCACTCGCTTTCTCCCTCTCCCCCCGATCCAATCGGGATCGGGCCCGACGGCCTCCCCAAGCCACGCGGCGCCCGCCCGTCGCCGTCCACCGCACCGGAGCCACCTAGCGCCCGACCCCCCCTTGCTGCGATGGAGCTCCACCCCGCCGGCGTGCCAGTCGCCTGAGGTCTCCGCCGACGGCGCCGTCGCCCCGTCGTCCTCGTCTCCTCCTCGCCTCGATGCCGCGCGGGACGCCTCCGCCACAGCCACCTCGTCGTCACCCCGTCGCGCCAGCCCCGACTCCTCCTCGAGCAGGCTTTGCTCAACTACAGGGCTCGGTGAGCCCCGTCCTCTCTCTCTCTCCCTCGTTCTCTGACGCCGGCGCCGTCCACCGCGTAC
>NC_041392.1:602301105-602315725 GCF_002162155.2 Triticum dicoccoides | reverse complement strand
CGCCCCTCCTCTCTCTCCCCCTCGCTCGCCCACCGCGTCGTCCGCGCTCCGGCATGCCCGCGCCTCGCCGGCGCCCGCGCGGCCACAGCCGCAGTCCCGCCACTGCCCACTGCCCGCGCCCACGACCGCACACACGCGCCCCGCCTCTGTCCCCGTTGGCCGCGGCCACGCTCGCTGGTGCCCGCTCTCGCGCGCTCCGTCCCAGGACTCCTCTCCGCTGCGGTGGCCGCTGGCGCTGCTGCCCCCACCTACCGCGGCCGTCGCCGCCGGCTGTGGCCCGCGCTGCTCGCGCCCACTCCGGCCTCGAACCGGCCTCGCCTTGCTATCGGGCAGGGGTGCGGCTTCGCCCGCACCAGCCTGCCCGTATGCCCGTTAGGGGCCTTGGCCTATGACAGGGGGCCCCACGCCTAGAATGGTTTTATAAAAAAAAGAATTAAAAAAATATATATTAAATAAATAAATAATAATTAAATTAATTAAGTTAATTAATCATAATTAGATTAACCTAATTAACTAATTAGTTTAATTAAACAGTAGTTAGATTAGTTAAACAGTGATTAGCCTAAACAGTCTATGACCAGTGGGTCCCACACGTCAGATTGACCAGTCAACACCCCTGTTGACTGCTGACGCCATGCTGACGTCATGGTGACGTCAGCATACACTATTCTGGATAATGTTAGAGTTAAATAATTAAATAAATTCCGGAAAATTCATAAAATCTTTAGAAAATCATATCTTTTAATCCGTAACTCGGATTAAAATATTTTCAACACGAAAGTTGCTCAGAACGACGAGACGATTCCGGATACGCAGTCCGCTCGTCCGCCACACACCCCTAACCTATCGAACTCGCAACTTTTCCCCTCCGGTTCATCTGTCCGAAAACGCGAAACACCGGGAATACTTTCCCGGATGTTTCCCCCCTTCGTCGGTATCACCAACTACCGCGATTGGGCGCACCTAGCATCGTTACTTGTCATGTCATGCATCGATATGCATTTGTTTGCATTGTATTCATTGTTTCTTCCCCCTCTTCTCTCCCGTAGACTACGAGACCGACGCTGCTGCTGCCCAGTTCGACTACGGAGTTGACGACCCCTCCTTCTTGCCAGAGCAATCAGGCAAGCCCCCCCTTGATCACCAGATATCGCCTATTCTACTCTATACTGCTTGCATTAGAGTAGTGTAGCATGTTACTGCTTTCCGTTATACCTATCCTGATGCATAGCCTGCCCTTGCTACACCTGTTGATACCTTACCTGCAATCCTAAATGCTTAGTATAGGATGCTAGTTTATCGTCATTGGCCCTACATTCTTGTCGGTCTGCCTTGCTATACTATTGGGCCGTGATCACTCGGGAGGTGATCACGGGTATATACTTACATACATACATACTATACAGATGGTGACTAAAGTCGGGTCCGCTCGAAGAGTACCCGCGAGTGATTCACGGATTGGGGGCTGAAAGGACCTTTGTCCCGACGGCCCTCTGTGTGGATCTTTGTGCCGGAGCGACAGGGCAGGTTGAGACCGCCTAGGAGAGAGGTGGGCCTGGCCCTGGTCCGCGTCCGCGGTTGCTTCATAATAACACGCTTAACGAGATCTTGGTATTTGATCTGAGTCTGGCTACGAGCCTATACGCACTAACCATCGACGTGGGAGTAGTTATGGGTATCCCGACGTCGTGGTATCAGCCGAAGCACTTCAGACGTCAGCGACGGAGCGGCGCGCGCCGAATTGGACTGGAACACCACTAGGCTAGGTCTGCTTTCGGCCGCGTACGCAACGTGCAGGTGTGCTATGGGCGATGGGCCCAGACCCCTATGCGCTTAGGTTTAGACCGGCGTGCTGGCCTCTCTGTTGAGCCTAGGTGGGGCTGCGACGTGTTGATCTTCCGAGGCCGGGCATGACCCAGGAAAGTGTGTCCGGCCAAATGGGATCGAGCGTGTTGGGTTATGTGGTGCACCCCTGCAGGGAAGTTTAATCTATTCGAATAGCAGTGATCTTCGGTAACAGGACGACTTGGAGTTGTACCTTGACCTTATGACAACTAGAATCGGATACTTAATAAAACACACCCTTCCAAGTGCCAGATACAACCGGTGGTTGCTCTCCCTCAGGGATATGAGGAGGGGATCGCCGGGTAGGATTATGCTATGAGATGCTATTTGGATATGCTACTTGGAGATGCTACTTGGAGGACTTCAATCTACTCTCTTCTACATGCTGCAAGACGGAGGCTGCCAGAAGCGTAGTCTTCGACAGGTTTAGCTATCCCCCTCTTATTCTGGCATTCTGCAGTCAGTCCACTGATATGGCCTCCTTACACATATACCCATGCATATGTAGTGTAGTTCCTTGCTTGCGAGTACTTTGGATGAGTACTCACGGTTGCTTTCTCCCCCCTTTTTCCCCTTTCCTTTCTTCCTGGTTGTCGCAACCAGATGCTGGAGTCCAGGAGCCAGATGCCACCGTCGACGACGACCCCTACTACACTAGAGGTGCCTACTACTACGTGCTGCCCGCTGACGACGACCTGGAGTAGTTAGGAGGATCCCAGGCAGGAGGCCTGCGCCTCTTTCGATCTGTATCCCAGTTTGTGCTAGCCTTCTTAAGGCAACTTGTTTAACTTATGTCTGTACTCAGATATTGTTGCTTCCGCTGACTCGTCTATGATCGAGCACTTGTATTCGAGCCCTCGAGGCCCCTGGCTTGTATTATGATGCTTGTATGACTTATTTATGTTTTAGAGTTGTGTTGTGATATCTTCCCGTGAGTCCCTAATCCTGATCGTACACGTTTGCATGCATGATTAGTGTATGATTGAATCGGGGGCGTCACAGGGGTTTCCCCTCCATCCATTCGTCTGAGGCCTCATGTTCTATTATGGGCTGGACTTTCATGATCTGGCCCCGAATTTCATCCTCAACATCTCGGCGTTCATCATCGTGTGCGAGGCTTTCCTCCGCATCCGGCCCCACTTTGACATGTGGCTGAAGACCTTCAATATCAAGCCGAAGGTGGTGGGCAACCAACAAGCAGAATGCGGCGGAGCCATGGTGGGCAAAATGCCCAACATTACATGGCTCGAGGGCTCCTTCGTGGAGACCATAAAGGGGTGGCAATCAGGGTGGTTCTACATCACCGAGCCGCGCGACGCCAACTGGGTGGCGGCCGTCGAGTTTTGATCCAGAATCCCCACGCGGCTCACTTCCTGGAAGGAGAAGGGCCTGTCCTGGGGCTCATCAGTGGAGCTAGACGGACTCCAGCAGTGTGTCCGAAACATGACAAGCAAGAAACTTAAGCTTGTCAACATAGTTCAGGTCATGCTCTTCCGCCGAATCCTCCCGTGTCAACAACGGGATTTCAACTTATGGGAATTCGACCTGGCCCAGCACCAGACTCTGCGTGAGCTCTTTGACACGACGCATAAGGATGTCTGGAAGGTGCTATTCAAGGGCACCGAGGTCCCTCCTTCTCTTACCGAGGACCGTGGGCTAAGCGCGAAGTGCGCTGCGAATCCGGTAAGTTCTGTACATCTGGTAGGGTATTTATTTCCCATAGCTTAACCATGTGCGGGGTCTGAGCTCCCTATGCCTTTGACAGGACTAGGAGGAGACATCGGAGCAGATCAACTGTCCAGCCCCTCTACCCGAAGACCCCGCGGACGCTCTCCTGACGGAGATGCGGACTCCGGCACCTTATGAGGTGCCGGAGAAGACCAAGAAGAAGGCCAAGGGAACCCGAAAGAGTTCCCGACGCCAGGTGGTATCGGACTCATCATCCGATAACTCCGAGACGCACTCCTCTCCTGAAAATGAGGAGGAGGAAGATAAAGACTCCCCCCCTCCAGCCGGGGGAGACAAGAAAAGGAAGGCCGCCCCAACCGGGGAGGCCTAAGGGTCCAAGAAGGGAAGGACTCTCCTTCCGGACTGCTCCACCACCGCCGCCGTCAGCGAAGACGAGTGGCTGCTCAGGGCCAAGCCCCTGGCGAAGTCGTAAGTATTCAAATACCAGAGTAACTCATAGCATACCTTTGTTGCACTACTTCTCCTAACGTCGAATAAGATTATGCAGTCCGCCCCGAGCCTGTATCGACGTATCTTTGTCGGACGGTTCCTTGGACTCGTCGGACATGAACAGTGATACACTTCCAACCGCCTCCTCCCCTTGCCCTGCGGACAATGTCGAGGTATTGTCTCAAGGGGCACCGAGCCGGGGGGAGATAGTCCCGGAGGTGCCTGAAGGCGACCTTCCGGACTCCAGGAGCAAAGGGAGCAAGGCTCTCGGGGGTTCCAAGTTCGGCCCTCAGCCGGAAACCGCGCCGGAACCTCCAATGGTTCCAGACTCGGGCAGGCGGCCCTCTTCCAAGAGGGGCAAGCCGCCCGTGCCGGTGACCTCTATCCATCCAAAGGCACTGGACAACTGCTGGGAGCGCTTCATGGTGCTTCCATTGATGAAGAGCACCACACTATTATGAGTGCGGTGATCAAGAAGGTTCAGTCCGCCAAGAGCGGACTGACTGAAGCATGTGCCAGCCTTCTAACAGGCTTTAAGGTAAGTATTTAAAATATAGGAAAATATTACCGCATAGACAGTAGCCCCTGATGCTCTGTTTGGTGTTCACAAAGAAATGCCGAATAGAGGATCAAATAATATCTCCAGGAGTCTAATATAAGTATGTCTGTATGCGTATGCATGCTTCGCTGCTGACATCTGTCGCGCTAACTGCGGAGGTCGCCGCACTGAAGCAGGACCTCAAGCGGTCCGAGAAAGAGTTCGGCCTTGCCAAGAGGCAGCTCGAGGAGAACAAAGGTAAGTAATACCTTGTCTATATAAAAAAGAAAATGTGGTTGCGAAATGACAGGATCATCATGAATGTGCCAGGGGCCACAACCCAAGTGGCGACCCTGAAGCAAGCATTATCCGAGGCCGAAAACAAAGCGGCCGAGGAGCGCACCGAGCGGGAAAAACAAGAGGCACGGGTGGGCGAGGTGCAGCAAGAGCTCTAGGCTCTCGTGAAGAAGCACAAGGCTTTGGAGCTTGACTCAAAGACGCGAGAGTCCGAGCTTGCTGCAGCCCTCGAGAGCACAAAGCATGCCAAGTTTAAAGCCCAAAAGGCCTCCAGGAAATTGAGGCGATGAGGAAGATAGCGGCGGGTAAGGCATTCAATATGCAAAGCAAGCATGTGAAAGTAAATTACTTGTTACTTACCCGAGTCCGGAGCTCTCCAGGAGCATTTGCAGATTTGCCCCGCAGCGTGTCGGATGCCGCGAAGTATTACCAGGCCGAGGAGGGAAGATCAACAAAGAAGTTGTTCTGGTCTCACTATACTGGGACCGAAAACCCGATGCCTATGAGCGACCAGCTGAAGCAACTGGTCGAGCTGCAAAAGGCGGCCGAACAGGCCATGAAGGGCTTTATAGTCTGGATGTGGCCTGGTGACTCCCTTCCCAACAACTACTTCGGCCTGGTGAGGCGGCTTGTGGATGCCTGCCCACGGCTGGAAGTCATCAAGCGGTCCGTCTGTATCAAAGGTGCCCGCCGGGCTTTTGCCCGTGCAAAGGTGCACTGGGCCAAGATGGACGCCGAGAAGCTCGTGAAGGAGGGGCCGCCGTAGGGCAAGGAGCATCGCCACCCCGAGATGTATTATGAGGTTGTCCTGAAGGGTGCTCGTCTTGTGGCGGACGAGTGTGCGAAGGATGTAATTTTTGAATGAACTTGCTCGTGTGATCCTGTATTATGAAAACTTGTTCATATGTGCTATGCAACGCTTGTTTGAATTTAAAATATTACCTTCTGTGCGGCTGTTTATCAAATCTGAGAGATGGCCAGTCGTCGGCTTCTGCCCCCATGCCACGAGTGCTGGGGTGTTCGGGATAAATCTGAGCACTCTTTTTCCCATTGTTGGGTCCTTCGAGGGAGGTGCTCAGCACAACGAACAAGGCAATCAGACTATAATGCTTTATCACTCTCACTTAGCCATAGAAGTCTACAATTTTAAATTTTGGCGAAGCCCCTAGTATTCGGAAGGCCGAATTTGGGGCGCTGTACACGCCTTAAGCCGGACAAAGCCGACTCCTCGCTCTAAGCGGCATAAGTCTTTAGGGACTCGAGACCTCTCGAACAGCGACCAGCTCTCGCCTTATCATGACAGTCAGTTTTAGCTTTCTCTACTGAGGTGCTTAGCCCAGATGAACTAGGGCACAATCGCAGTAGTTCTCCCAGAGCTACCTTAGCTGATATAGCGGAACGTAAGGTACAAAACATGGGAGCCGGGCAAACCCAATTATTGACCCAAGACATGATTCGGAGCTGATGCATATAATGCTATAAGTTCGAGGTGTCGCACAGTCGAAAGTGTTCGGACTTCTCACGCCGTATTATGCGGTATGCTTAAGCCCCTGGCGTATTGGCCGTACCAGAGTGTAAGGGTACTGAATGTCATGAATGAATATATATTTTTTTCAATGCGTGCCGTAGTCATGCCCCCTCCCCACCGGTGCCCATGGTATTTTCAATGCGTAATTATGTACGCGTGGCACAGACTTTGCCGTTTGGCTGGGACTGGGGCAGGGGCCGCATGAAGGAAATATGTCCTAGAGGCAATAATAAAGTTATTATTTATTTCCTTATATCATGATAAATGTTTATTATTCATGCTAGAATTGTACTAACCGAAAACATAATACATGTGTGAATACATAGACAAACAGAGTGTCACTAGTATGCCTCTACTTGACTTGCTCGTTAATCAAAGATGGTTATGTTTCCTAACCATGGACAAAGAGTTGTTATTTGATTAACGGGATCACATCATTAGGTGAATGATCTGATTGACATGACCCATTCTGTTAGCTTAGCACCCGATCGTTTAGTATGTTGCTATTGCTTTCTTCATGACTTATACATGTTCCTATGACTATGAGATTGTGCAACTCCCGTTTGCTGGAGGAACACTTTGTGTGCTACCAAACGTCACAACGTAACTGGGTGATTATAAAGGTGCTCTACAGGTGTCTCCAAAGGTACATGTTGGGTTGGCGTATTTCGAGATTAGGATTTGTCACTCCGATTGTCGGAGAGGTATCTCTGGGCCCTCTCGGTAATGCACATCACATAAGCCTTGCAAGCATCGCAACTAATGAGTTAGTTGTGAGATGATGTATTACGGAACGAGTAAAGAGACTTGCCGGTAACGAGATTGAACTAGGTATTGAGATACCGACGATCGAATCTCAGGCAAGTAACATACCGATGACAAAAGGAACAACGTATCTTGTTATGCGGTCTGACCGATAAAGATCTTCGTAGAATATGTAGGAGCCAATATGAGCATCCAGGTTCCGCTATTGGTTACTTACCGGAGACATGTCTCGGTCATGTCTACATTGTTCTTGAACCGTAGGGTCTGCACGCTTAAGGTTTCGATGACAGTTTCATTATGAGTTTGTGTATTTTGATGTACCGAAGGTTGTTCGGAGTCCCGGATGTGATCATGGACATGACGAGGAGTCTCCAAATGGTCAAGACATAAAGATCGATATATTGGAAGCCTATATTTGGATATCGGAATCGTTCCGGGTGAAATCGGGATTTTACCGGAGTACCGGGGGGTTACCGGAACCCCCCGGGGGGTTATTAGGCCTACATGGGCCTTAAGGGAGAAGAGGAAAGGATGCAAGAGGTGGTCGCGCGCCCCTCCCCTTCCTAGTCCGAATAGGACAAGGGAAGGGGGGCGGCGCCCCCCCCCTTTCCTTTCCCTCTTCCTCCTCTTTCCCCTTCTCCTTATCCAACTAGGAAAGAAGGGAGTCCTACTCCCGGTGGGAGTAGGACTCCCCCTTGGCGCGCCCTCCTTGGCCGGCCGCCCCCTCCCTTTGGCTCCTTTATATACGGGGGCAAGGGGGCACCCTAGAACACACACAAGTTGATCTTCGTGATCATTCCTTAGCCGTGTGCAGTGCCCCCCTCGACGATATTACACCTCGGTCATATTGTAGCGGTGCTTAGGCGAAGCCCTGTGATGGTAGAACATCAAGATCGTCACCACGCCGTCGTGCTGACGGAGCTCTTCCCCGAAGCTTTGTTGGATCGTAGCCCGGGGAGCGTCATCGAGATGAACGTGTGCCAAGAACTCGGAGGTGCCGGAGTAACGGTGCTTGGATCGGTTGAACCGGGAAGACGTACGACTACTTCCTCTACGTTGCGTCAACGCTTCCGCTTCGGTCTACGAGGGTACATAGACAACACTCTCCCCTCTCGTTGCTATGCATCACCATGATCTTGCGTGTGCGTAGGAAATTTTTTGAAATTACTACGTTCCCCAACAGTGGCATCCGAGCCTAGGTTTTATATGTTGATGTTATATGCACGAGTAGAACACAAGTGAGTTGTGGGCGATATAAGTCATACTGCTTACCAGCATGTCATACTTTGGTTCGGCGGTATTGTTGGACGAAGCGGCCCGGACCGACATTACGCGTACGCTTACGCGAGACCGGTTCTCCCGACGTGCTTTGCACAAAGGTGGCTAGCGGGTAACAGTTTCTCCAACTTTAGTTGAACCGAGTGTGGCTACGCCCGGTCCTTGCGAAGGTTAAAACAGCACCAACTTGACAAACTATCGTTGTGGTTTTGATGCGTAGGTAAGATTGGTTCTTGCTTAAGCCCGTAGCAGCCACGTAAAACTTGCAACAACAAAGTAGAGGACGTCTAACTTGTTTTTGCAGGGCATGTTGTGATGTGATATGGTCAAGACATGATGCTAAATTTTATTGTATGAGATGATCATGTTTTGTAACCGAGTTATCGGCAACTGGCAGGAGCCATATGGTTGTCCCTTTATTGTATGCAATGCAATCGCGTTGTAATGCTTTACTTTATCACTAAGCGGTAGCGATAGTCGTGGAGGCATAAGATTGGCGAGATGACAACGATGCTACGATGGAGATCAAGGTGTCGCGCTGGTGACGATGGTGATCATGACGGTGCTTCGAAGATGGAGATCACAAGCACAAGATGATGGTGGCCATATCATATCACTTATATTGATTGCATGTGATGTTTATCTTTTATGCATCTTATCTTGCTTTGATTGACGGTAGCATTATAAGATGATCTGTCACTAATTATCAAGAAGTGTTCTCCCTGAGTATGCACCGTTGCAAAAGTTCTTCGTGCTGAGACACCATGTGATGTTCGGGTGTGATAGGCTCTACGTTCAAATACAACGGGTGCAAAATAGTTGCACACGCAGAATACTAAGGTTATACTTGACGAGCCAAGCATATACAGATATGGCCTCGGAACACGGAGACCGAAAGGTCGAGCATGAATCATATAGCAGATATGATCAACATAACGATGTTCACCAATGAAACTACTCCATCTCACGTGATGATCGGACATGGTTTAGTTGATTTGGATCACGTAATCACTTAGAGGATTAGAGGGATGTCTATCTAAGTGGGAGTTCTTAAGTAATATGATTAATTGAACTTAAATTTATCATGAAACTTAGTCCTGGTAGTATTTTGCAAATTATGTTGTAGATCAATAGCTCGCGTTGTTGCTTCCCTGTGTTTATTTTGATATGTTCCTAGAGAAAATTGTGCTGAAAGATGTTAGTAGCAATTATGCGGATTGGATCCGTGATCTGAGGTTTATCCTCATTGCTGCACAGAAGAATTATGTCCTTGATGCACCGCTAGGTGACGGACCTATTGCAGGAGCAGATGCAGACGTTATGAACGTTTGGCTAGCTCAATATGATGACTACTTGATAGTTTAGTGCACCATGCTTAATGGCTTAGAATCGGGACTTCAAAGACGTTTTGAACGTCATGGAGCATATGAGATGTTCCAGGAGTTGAAGTTAATATTTCAAGCAAATACCCGAGTTGAGAGATATGAAGTCTCCAACAAGTTATATAGCTAAAAGATGGAGGAGAATCGCTCAACTAGTGAGCATGTGCTCAGATTGTCTGAGTACTACAATCGCTTGAATCAAGTGGGAGTTAATCTTCCAGATAAGATAGTGATTGACAGAATTCTCTAGTCACCATCACCAAGTTAGTAGAACTTCATGATGAACTATGATATGCAAGGGATAACGGAAACGATTCCCAAGCTCTTCGTAATGCGGAAATTGACGAAGGTAGAAATCGAGAAAACATCAAGTGTTGATGGTAGACAGGACCACTAGTTTCAAGAAAAGGGCAGAGGGAAGAAGGGGAACTTCAAAAAGAATAGCAAGCAAGTTGCTGCTTAAGTAAAGAAGCCCAAGTCTGGTCCTAAGCCTGAGACTAAGTGCTTCTACTGCAAAGGGACTAGTCACTGGAAGCGGAACTACCCCAAGTGATTGGCGGATAAGAAGGATGGCAAAGTGAACATAAGTATATTTGATATACATGTTATTGATGTGTACTTTACTAGTGTTTATAGCAACCCCTCAGTATTTGATAATAGTTCAGTTGCTAAGATTAGTAACTCGAAACGGGAGTTGCAGAATAAACAAAGACTAGTTAAGGGTGAAGTGACGATGTGTGTTGAAAGTGGTTCCAAGATTGATATGATCATCATCGCAGACTCCCTGTACTTTCGTGATTAGTGTTGAACCTAAATAAGTGTTATTTGGTGTTTGCATTGAGCATGAATATGATTTGATCATGTTTATTGCAATACGGTTATTCATTTAAGTTAGAGAACAATTGTTGTTTTGTTTACATGAATAAAACCTTCTATGGTCATACACACCAACGAAAATGGTTTGTTGGATCTCGATTTTAGTGGTACACATATTTATAATATTGAAGCCAAAAGATGCAAAGTTAATAATGATAGTGCAACTTATTTGTAGCACTGCCGTTTATGTCATATTGGTGTAAAGCGCATGAAGAAACTCCATGCTGATGGGGTTTTGGAATCACTTGATTATGAATCACTTGATGCTTGCATACCATGCCTCATGGGCAAGATGAGTAAGACTCCATTCTCCGGAGCGAGCAACTGACTTATTGGAAATAATACATACTGATGTATGCGGTCCGATGAGTGTTAAGGCTCACGGCAAGAATCTTTATTCTCTGAACTTCACAGATGATTTGAGCAGATATGGGTATATCTACTTGACAGAACATAAGTCTGAAACATTTGAAAAGTTCAAAGAATTTCAGAGTGAAGTGGAAAATCATCGTGACAAGAAAATAAAGTTTCTACGATCTGATCGCGGAGAAAATATTTGAGTTACGAGTTTGGCCTTCAGTTAAAAACAATGTGAAATAGTTTCACTACTCACACCACCTGGAACACCACAGCATAATGGTGTGTCCGAACGTCATAACCGTACTTTATTAGATATGGTGCAAACTATGATGTCTCTTACCAATCTACCACTATCATTTTGGGATTATGCATTAGAGACAACTGCATTCACGTTAAATAGGGCACCATCTAAATCCGTTGAAACGACACCGTATGAACTATGGTTTGGCAAGAAACCTAAGTTGTCGTTTCTTAAAGTTTGAGGTTGCAATGCTTATGTGAAAAAGTTTCAACCTGATAAGCTCAAACCCAAATCGGAGAAGTGCGCCTTCGTAGGATACCCAAAAAGAAAATGTTGGGTACACCTTCTATCACAGATCCGAAGGCAAGATATTCGTTGCTTTGAATGGATCCTTTCTAGAGAAGGAATTTCTCTCGAAAGAAGTGAGTGGGAGGAAAGTAGAACTTGATGAGGTAACTGTACCTGCTCCCTTATTGGAAAGTAGTTCATCATAGAAATCTGTTCTTGTGACTACTACGCCAATTAGTAAGGAAGCTAATGATGATGATCATATAACTTCAGATCAAGTTACTACCGAATCTCCTAGGTAAACCAGAGTGAGATCCGCACCAGAGTGGTACGGTAATCCTATTCTGTAAGTCATGTTACTAGACCATGACGAACTTGCGAACTATGAGGAAGCGATGATGAACCTAGATTCCGCGAAATGGTTTGAAGCCATGAAATCTGAGATGGGATCCATGTATGAGAACAAAGTATGGACTTTGGTTGACTTGCCCGATGATCGGCAAGCAATTGAGAATAAATGGATCTTCAAGAAGAAGATTGATGCTGACGGTAATATTACTGTCTACAAAGCTCGACTTGTCGCAAAAGGTTTTCGGCAAGTTCAAGGGATTTACTACGGTGAGACCTTCTCACCCGTAGCGATGCTTAAGTCTGTCCGAATCATGTTAGCAATTGCCGCATTTTATGATTATGAAATTTGGCAGATGGATGTCAAAACTGCATTCCTGAATGGATTTCTAGAAGAAGAGTTGTATATGATGAAACCGGAAGGTTTTGTCGATCCAAAGGGAGCTAACAAAGTGTGCAAGCTCCAGCGATCCATTTATGGACTGGTGAAAGCCTCTCGGAGTTGGAATAAACGCTTTGATAGTGTGATCAAAGCATTTGGTTTTATACAGACTTTTGGAGAAGCCTGTATCTACAAGAAAGTGAGTGGGAGCTCTGTAGCATTTCTGATATTATATGTGGATGACATATTACTAATTGGAAATGATATAGAATTTCTGGATAGCATAAAGGGATATTTGAATAAGAGTTTTCCAAAGAAAGACCTCGGTGAAGCTGCTGACATATTGAACATCAAGATCTATAGAGATAGATCAAGACGCTTGATAAGTTTTTTTCAATGAGTACATACCTTGACAAGATTTTGAAGTAGTTCAAAATAGAATAGTCAAAGAAAGAGTTCTTGTCTGTGTTACAAGGTGTGAAATTGAGTAAGACTCAAAACCCAACCACGACAGAAGATAGAAAGAGAATGAAAGTCATTCCCTATGCCTCAGCCATAGGTTCTATAAAGTATGCCATGCTATGTACCAGATCTATTGTATACCCTACACTGATTTTGGCAAGGTAGTACAATAGTGATCAAGGAGTAGATCACTGGACAGCGGTCAAAATTATCCTTAGTGGAATAAGGATATGTTTCTCGATTATGGAGGTGACAAAAAGGTTCGTCGTAAAGGGTTACGTCGATGCAAGTTTTGACACTAATCCAGATGACTCTAAGTCTCAATCTGGATACATATTGAAAGTGGGAGCAATTAGCTAGAGTAGCTCTATGCAGAGCATTTTGACATAGAAATTTGCAAAATACATACGGATCTGAATGTGGCAGACCCGTTGACTAAACTTCTCTCACAGGCAAAACATGATCACACCTTAGTACTCTTTGGGTGTTAATCGCATAGCAATGTGAACTAGATTACTGAATCTAGTAAACCCTTTGGGTGTTGGTCACATGAAGATGTGAACTAATCACATAAAGATGTGAACTATTAGTGTTAAATCACATGGTGATGTGAACTAGATTATTGACTCTAGTGCAAGTGGGAGACTGAAGGAAATATGCCCTAGAGGCAATAATAAAGTTATTATTTATTTCCTTATATCATGATAAATATTTATTATTCATGCTATAATTGTATTAACCGGAAACATAATACATGTGTGAATACATAGACAAACAGAGTGTCACTAGTATGCCTCTACTTGACTAGCTCGTTAATCAAAGATGGTTATGTTTCCTAACCATGGACAAAGAGTTGTTATTTGATTAACGGGATCACATCATTAGGTGAATGATCTGATTGACATGACCCATTCCATTAGCTTAGCACCCGATCGTTTAGTATGTTGCTATTGCTTTCTTCATGACTTATACATGTTCCTATGACTATGAGATTATGCAACTCCCGTTTGCCGGAGGAACACTTTGTGTGCTACCAAACGTCACAACGTAATTGGGTGATTATAAAGGTGCTCTACAGGTGTCTCCAAAGGTACATGTTGGGTTGGCGTATTTCGAGATTAGGATTTGTCACTCCGATTGTCGGAGAGGTATCTCTGGGCCCTCTCGGTAATGCACATCACATAAGCCTTGCAAGCATCGCAACTAATGAGTTAGTTGTGAGATGATGTATTACGAAACGAGTAAAGAGACTTGCCGGTAACGAGATTGAACTAGGTATTGAGATACCGACAATCGAATCTCGGGCAAGTAACATATCGATGACAAAGGGAACAACGTATGTTGTTATGCGGTCTGACTAATAAAGATCTTCGTAGAATATGTAGGAGCCAATATGAGCATCCAGGTTCCGCTATTCGTTATTGACCGGAGACATGTCTCGGTCATGTCTACATTGTTCTCAAACCATAGGGTCCGCACGCTTAAGGTTTCGATGACAGTTTCATTATGAGTTTATGTATTTTGATGTACCGAAGGTTGTTCGGAGTCCCGGATGTGATCATGGACATGATGAGGAGTCTCGAAATGGTTGAGACATAAAGATCGATATGTTGGAAGCCTATATTTGGATATCAGAATCGTTCCGGGTGAAATCGGGATTTTACCGGAGTCCCGGGGGGGGGGGTTACCGGAACCCCCCGGGGGGTTATTGGGCCTACATGGGCCTTAAGGGAGAAGAGGAAAGGAGGCAAGAGGTGGCCGCGCGCCCCTCCCCTTCCTAGTCCGAATAGGACAAGGGAAGGGGGGCAGCGCCCCCCCCCCCTTTCCTTTCCCTCTTCCTCCTCTTTCCCCT
>NC_041392.1:602292074-602300777 GCF_002162155.2 Triticum dicoccoides | reverse complement strand
CTTTCCCCTTCTCCTTATCCAACTAGGAAAGAAGGGAGTCCTACTCCCGGTGGGAGTAGGACTCCCCCTTGGCGCGCCCTCCTTGGCCGGCCGCCCCCTCCCCTTGGCTCCTTTATATACGGGGGCAAGGGGGCACCCTAGAACACACACAAGTTGATCTTCATGATCATTCCTTAGCCGTGTGTGGTGCCCCCCTCCATGATATTACACCTCGGTCATATTGTAGCGGTGCTTAGGCGAAGTCCTGCGACGGTAGAACATCAAGATCGTCACCACGCCGTCATGCTGACAGAACTCTTCCCCGAAGCTTTGCTGGATCGTAGCCCGGGGAGCGTCATCGAGCTGAACGTGTGCCAAGAACTCGGAGGTGCCGGAGTAACGGTGCTTGGATCGGTTGAACCGGGAAGACGTACGACTACTTCCTCTATGTTGCGTCAATGCTTCCGCTTCGGTCTACGAGGGTACGTAGACAACACTCTCCCCTCTCGTTGCTATGCATCACCATGATCTTGCCTGTGCGTAGGAAAATTTTTGAAATTACTACGTTCCCCAACACCGTATTGCTATGCGAGCTCGGAACGTGCCAGGCGGTCTTGTTGCCGATTACTTCGGGCGCGCTTGAAGGTGTCTAGGTCTTTAATAGCCGAACTGGTGGATTGCCTTAAGAGGTTGCTTTGCGCTTCTGCTGCGAGGGCCGCAGTGTGCTCCTCCGTGCGGAGAAAGCGCTCTGTGTTTCCATTGACTGTGATGACCCCCCGAGGTCCTGGCATCTTGAGCTTGAGGTATGCATAATGCGGTACCACATTGAATCTCGCAAATGCGGTTCGCCCGAGCAGTGCATGATAGCCACTGCGGAACGGGACTATATCAAAGATTAACTCCTCGCTTCGGAATTATCCGGGGATCCGAAGACCACTTCCAGTGTGACTGAGCCTGTGCAATGGGCCTCTACACCTGGTATTATGCCATTGAAGGTCGTTTCTGTTGGTTTGATCCTTGAGGGGTCTATACCCATTTTGCACATTGTGTCCTGATAAAGAAGGTTCAGGCTGCTGCCGCTATCCATAAGGACCCGAGTGAGGTGAAATCCGTCAATGATTGGGTCTAGGACCAGTGCGGCGAATCCGCCATGACAGATACTAGTGGAGTGGTCCCTGCGCTCGAACATGATCGGACAAGAGGACCATGTGTTAAACTTTGGGGCGACTGGCTCCAACGCATATACGTCCCTTAGTGCATGCTTCCGCTCCCTCTTGGGGATGTGGGTTGCGTATATCATGTTCACCGTCCATACTTGTGGGGGGAACCTCTTCTGTCCTCCGGTGGCAGCCGGGGGTCCTCCTCGTCATCGCTATGCAACCCCTTATCTTTGTTTTCGGCATTTAACTTGCCGGCCTGCTTGACCACCCAACAATCCCTGTTGGTGCTGTTGGCTAGCTTGTCGGGGGTGCTGTGTATTTGACACGAGCGATCGAGTGTACGGTCCAAACTGGACGGGCCCGGAGTTCTTCTTTTGAATGGCTTTTTCCGCTGACCGTGTTTAGAGCCTTTGAATCCGGCATTGACTGTCGTATCCTCGGTATTATCAATGTTGATTCGGCGCTTGTGTTTGTTGCGACGTGACCTGCCATTGCCATCCTTGGTATCCGAAGTACCATGGTTCTTTGATATATTATTGCTGCAAGCCAGCCAGCAGTCTTCTCCCGCGCAAAAGCGGGGCATGCGTGTCGTGAGGGCTGCCATAGATTTCGGCTTTTCCTGGCCAAGGTGCCAGGCGAGCCACTCGGCGCGGATGTTGTGCTTAAAAGCTGCTAGGGCATCTGCATCCGGACAGTCATGATTTGATTTTTCTTTGTCAGGAACCATGTCCAGAATTGCCTGGCCGATTCCTCTGGCTGCTGAATTATGTGGCTCAAGTCATCGGCATCTGGTGGTCGCACATGAGTGCCCTGGAAGTTGTCGAGGAATGCGGCTTCCAGATCTTCCCAACAGCCAATGGATTCTGCTGGCAGGCTGTTGAGCCAATGCCGAGCTGGTCCTTTGAGTTTGAGTGGGAGATATTTGATGGCGTGTAGATCGTCAACGCGGGCCATGTGGATGTGCAGGAGGAAGTCCTTGATTCATACCGCAGGATCTGTTGTGCCGTCGTATGATTCGATATTTACGGGTTTGAAACCCTCTGGGATTTGGGGATCCATTACTTCGTCTGTGAAGCATAGGGGGGTGCAGCGCCTCTGTACTAGGTTATATCGCGATGCAGCTCAAATGAGTCTTGTCCGCTATGTTTGGCCCGGCCGGATTTACTTTTACTGTATCCGGTGTGACGGTTATCGTCTCGCATAGTGGCGCGCCCTCGTGATCCGTAGATCGATCTTGCGTGTTTTGCTTTGTCCTCCAATACGTCTCGCAGGTCTGGCGTATTTCCCCATGCCTTGACATTTTTATTTGAGTGACGTCGGGGTGCAGGCTGAGCTTTTGGCTGAAATGCCTCTCTATCGTGGCCACGGGGTGGCCGATCAGCCGCGTCATACGCTGGAGATGTAGGTTTAGGTGCTTCCTCCTCCAGTCGGGGTAGCAACCTGCGCTTTGGGTAACTCTTGGAGGGACGTTCGAGTTTATATTCCTCGGCCGCAAGGACTTCAGTACATCTATCAGCTAGCAAATCTTGATCAGCTTGAAGCTGTTGTTGCTTTTTCTTTAGGCTATTTGCCGTGGCTATAAGCCGACGCTTGAAGCGCTCTTGTTTGACGGGATCCTCAGGCACGACAAATTCGTTATCGTCGAGGCTTGCCTCGTCTTCGGAGGGAGGCATGTAATTATCATTCTCCACCTCTCCATCTACCGCTCTCTCGGGAGGGCTGGCTTCTCCATCCTCTTGCTCTAATTCTTGCTGGAGGGGATTGTTGTTATCTTCGGCACTGTCCGGAGTGTTATTATCTCCGGTGCCGGTATCACTGCTTTTGCCTTGGCGAGACTTAGAGCGGTGCCGTTGACGTTGGCGCTTGGGTTGCTTCTTGGAGGGGTCATCCTCCGCTGTCCCGTCGCCATTGCCTTCTTTGGGTGTGTCCACCATATATATATCATATGATGAGGTGGTTGTCCAATGCCCTGTGGGCAGTGGTTCTTGTCCGCCTCCTGCATCATCGTCCATGTCGTTGATGTCTTCGGAGTCGAAGTCGAGCATGTCGGTCAATTCGTCGACAGTCTCTACTAAGTGGGTGGTGGGTGGGTGGTGAATTTCTTCGTCATCCGCATCCCAATCCTGTCGGACATAGTTCGGCCAGGACTCTCCTGACAAGGAGAGAGACCTTAATGAGTTCAGTATGTCGACGAAGGGCGAGTGCTGAAAGATATCTGCGGAGGTAAACTCCATGATCGGCGCTCAGTCGGATTCGATAGGCACGGGCGCAGGCGGTTCGGAGTCCGTGGCTGGGGAAGGATCCGGCAGTTTGGCATCATGGCTCTCGTGACGGGTAAGGTCGATACTCGGCTCGATCGCCGCTGAGGATATGGCCTCCGTGGCGGGGTCTATCCACCCGTCCATGGATGGTGCAACAGGCTCCGAATTGAGGGTCGGAGCGGTTGCTGGTGCGATCTCCTAAACACTGTCCGATGGTAGAGCTAAATCATGCTCATCGTGACCGTGTCGCGTACTAGGCAGGGGCTCGAATCCGTCGAATATCAAGTCTCCGTGGATATCGGTCGTGTAGTTTAAGCTTCCAAACCTGACCTGGTGGCCAGGGGCGTAACTCTCGATCTGCTCCAGATGGCCAAGCGAGTTGGCCCGCAGTGCGAAGCCACCGAATACAAAGATCTGTCCGGGGAGAAAAGTCTCACCCTGGACTGCATCGCTATCGATGATCGAAGGAGCCATCAATCCTAATGATGACGACACAGAGGAACTCTCAATGAAAGCACCAATGTCGGTGTCAAAACCGGCGGATCTCGGGTAGGGGGTCCCGAACTGTGCGTCTAAGGCGGATGGTAACAGGAGGCAGGGCACACGATGTTTTACCCAGGTTCGGCCCCTCTTGATGGAGGTAAAACCCTACGTCCTGCTTGATTTATTCTTGATAATATGAGTAGTACAAGAGTTGATCTACCACGAGATCAGAGAGGCTAAACCCTAGAAGCTAGCCTATGGTATGATTGTCTGTTGTCCTACGGACTAAAACCCTTCAGTTTATATAGACACTGGAGGAGGCTAGGGTTACACAAGGTCGGTTACAAAGGAGGAGGTATGCATATCCGTATTGCCTAGCTTGCCTTCCACGCCAAGTAGAGTCCCATCTGGACACGTGACGAAGTCTTCAATATCATATCTTCATAGTCCAATAGTCCGGCCAAAGGATATAGTCCGGCTGTCCGGAGACCCCCTAATCCAGGACTCCCTCAGAGGGGTAGTAACTGTTGTCACCTGTACACACTCAGCTTACTGTTGAATCCAGTTCCCCAAGAGCTGAAAAAGGAACTGCTGACGCCGCCTACACACTCGTTCACTCGAAGAGACTCCAATGGCGATCCGAGGGGTGAGCCTGCTGGATATGGACTTTAGCAAGGAGTTCCCCTTTGAGTTCACCGTTCAGTCATATGGCTGCACCAAGTTGAATGTGATGTACACCAACGATACGGACTCGGTGAAGCTCTGCCTCGACTCAGTCCTATGGCTGCACCAAGTTCTCGAGCATTTGCCTGTTTCATCGGCAGCGCCGACTGCACCTTCGCTACGGTGGATAGAAGGAAGAACGCGACGATTCGGCCATCCGGTGCAACAAGCTTGTCGACATCTAGAAGCAATATAAGATCATCAGCAACGGGCAGGAGAAGGACTCCGTGGTTGACCTCGCTGAGACCATCATCGACCCCTGTTATGCCAACATGAAAGAAGACGACCTGAACATGAGGGAGGAACCTCTGAATCTAGCCTACATAACCTACGCGGGCAAGGACGCATACGCATTCTACGACATGTACAGGCATATCTTGGACATGAGGGAGTGTCTGCTTCTCGTAACCGACGAGTACACGGACAGCCGCAGCGTCATGATCAAGCGTGCCAGAAAGGTCTAGATGTTGTACTTTATCTGTTTATAAGCACCTTTATCATCTTAGTGTTTCATGCATTAGCCTATGTGTCGTAATTATCTGTTTTGTCCGAAATATTTCGTTTAAGAACCCATTAACCTGATTGCTTTTTTCAGTGGCTATTTTCTTATGTATGTAAACTAGTTCACTTGTCCATAAAAAACAAGTTCACTCGGCTGCCGTGCTTTGAATCTCCTTGCTCCCAACATATTCCCCTCCTCAGGTGGACCCAGCAGGTCTTTGAATTTTCTCCCATTTTCTTTTTCGATGTAAATTGAGTTTTCTCCGAGTACTTTCCCCTAGAACCAACTCAACTGTCCCACGTCTAGCCTAAAAAATAATAATACCCCACGTACTATTAACTCATCAAATTAAAATGATATTTTATTTTGTAAGTTGAAAGTTCTTACAAAATAATAATAATAATAATAATAATAATAATAATAATAATAATAATAATAATAATTGTTTATATATAACTTGGCAAGTTAACTCCTAGTGATTGCGTACATAAGCTTGCAAAGATTTTTACTAACGTGCAATCATGTGTTTATGTTTTTATAACATTTCTCCGTCTATCCCAACATGATATTTTCACCCAGCCGAGCAAGTCCGTGGATTTTGAGAAAATGCAAATGGGATTTAAACGGGCTGCATAGATGCTACATCATTGTTTCACCCAACCCACCAAATGGACAAAAAAACAAATGGACTGACAGCAGGGTCCACGGCCACAACTCAGTATTTTTGTGATTTGCCAAGTAAGTCGCTTGTTAAGCCTGCTGAGCTGCAAATCTTTCAAGACGAGGAGAGTATCATTCGGCTGGCCAAGAAAATGGCCTATCGGTAATGAGAAATGGGCCGTACATTTTTAAAACACATCAAACCGACAATTAGTTTCAAATATCTTTTTTTCATTTCGAGATTTTAAATTACATTAATTTTTATGCATGGAGAATTTGTTGTATTTTATATTGATATACATTTATTTTTAAAATCAGTTTGAATGTGAGTCGAAATTTCGGGATTAAAAACAGTTCGGACCGCACCGAAATATGCAAAAATTTGTATAATTTTTTAACCGTGGCCACAATATGGGTTGTAATGCTAACAAAAAGAATATGGGCTCCAAAAAAACCTTAATAATTAGCAAATGGGCTGTAAATTATTAGAAATAATGGCAGATGGGTTGTATGCTGTTTTCCACAGATTTGAGGCTTTCCTAAAAAAAGGTTGACGCACAAGCAGTGACTATTGGATGGCTATCCAACGGTTGTCGTGCTTCTTCAATCTCTGCTCTTCCTGCTCCAGCCGCTCAAACAAGCATCGGCGGGACTGCCTGCTCCCTCCTCCCCGCGGCCGGCTCTGCTGCCGTGCAGGCCTCACCGCCCCACCGTACTCCCATCACTGGCCTAGCCATCCCTCTACTCACCCACACCTGCTGTTATTCTCCGGCGACAGCAGACGAACCAGTAAACCCTCGTACAGTCGTACTCCCCTCCGCGTGGGAAACAACTGCCGAGTCTTCCCTACCTCCGTGTCGTTCCCTTCCTAGGCCTCGTCGTCGTCCACCGCCCTGGTGCTCTCGGCGCGGCCTGGTCAACGTGGTCAACGACCGACATGCATCTGAAGTGGACTGTACGTGGAGAGGCCGACTGCTGGGTCCACGGCCGCACGCAAGGAAATGCCTCCTTATTACACGCAAAATAATGATTCCTCCACCTGACATCAGGGACCCATCGAAAGGGCCTCTGTATTTTGCGAAAAAAAACGTTACCGCCGCTGACAGCTCGAACCCACTAGCTATATCTTCGCACGCAAGGAAGTGCCTCCTTATTACGCACAAAAAATGAATACTCCCCCTGTTAGCTGGGACCCAGTATAGTGGCAGGCTGACTTGAGGGCCTACTAAGTTGACGGGGACGGAGGGCTTTGTCAACTTAGTCAATATGCATGATTCTAGCTCCAGTGACCGTACAATGTCCATCCAACGGCCGGAGTGCTTCTTCAACCTCTGGTCTTCTTGCTCCAGCCGCCCAAACCAGCGCCGGTCGTGCCTCCTGCTCCTGCCTCCCGTGGCCGGCTGCGATGCGGCGGAGGCCTCACCGCCCCTACTACTCCCACCGCTGGCCAGGCCATCCCTCTACTCACCCACATCCCCTGTTATTCTGCGGCGACAACAGCCTCTCACCGTAGCAAACCAGTGAACCCTCATACTCCTCTACGCATGGGCATCCACTGCCGCTTCTTCCCCAGCTCCGTGTCGTTCCCTTCCTAGGCCTCGCCGTCGTCCACCGCCCTGGTGCTCTCGGCGCGGCGTGGTCAACATGGTCAAGGAACGGCTTCCATCGGACATGGACTGTACGTGGAGAGGCTAACAGCTGGGTCCATGGCCACAGCAAGGAAGTGCCTCCTTATTACGTGCAAAATAATTATTCCTCCACCTGACATTGGGGACCCACCGGACGGGCCACCGTATTTTGCGAAAAAAACATTTCCCCCCTGACTGCTGGGACCCATCAGCTACATCTTCGCACGCAAGGAAGTGCGTCCGGGCAAAAAAACGATTCGCCCCCCTGACTGCTGGGACCCACCAGCTACATCTTCGCAGGCAAGGAAGTGCCTGACAGTCGGGACCCACCTGGTCGAAGCATACGTAGCGTTGTCATTCTGGTCGCGAACGTGTACGTACATATATACTGGTGGATGTAGAGGCGCGCATGTGTCGTAGTAGAGGCGCGTACGTGTCGTAGTAGAGGCGCGCACGTAGCATGTACACGTACGTACAACGGCCAAGGTGCAAGAAATAAAATACGGCCACATATGTGTACATACGGGCGGGGTCTCGAACGCCTACTCGCGCATACGTACGGCCAGGGCTCGTGTACATGGCTAGGTTGGAATGGAGAAACAACGTTGTCGTCGTGTTCATGGGGAGGCAACGGAATGTGTCGTGTTCATGGGGAGGCAACGGAATGCGTCGTGTTCATCGGGAGGCAACGGAACGTGTGGGAGCCAACCGGCTGGGTCGGAACAGAATGCGTGGCCGTGTTCATTGGGAGGTCTTGGACGGAACATGCAATGGAAACGAGGCCTGGCGTACCACAAAACAGAGGAAACGGACCTCCTACGGTCGAAACGGGGGTCCTGTTAATCGGGAGGGGTGTGGCGTACCGCAAAACGGAGCAAACAGACCTCCTACGGTCGAAACGGGGGTCTTGTTGATCGGGAGGGATGTGGCGTACCGCAAAACGGACGAAACGGACCTCCTACGGTTGAAACGGGGGTCCTGTTCATCGGGAGGGGTGTGGCGTACCGCAAAACGGGACTCCACGGGATACTATTTATATCCACCGCCGACCTCCTCCAGCCTCCACGGGCTATCGTCGACCTCCTCCGGCCTCCACGGGCTCCTGTTCATCCAGCCTCCACCGCGCGCTACTCCACCGGCTACTGTTCAACCACCCCTCCACTGTCTACTATTCATCCAGCCCTCCACACCACGGGGTCCTGTTCAACCACCCCTCCACAGGCACCCCTCCACCGTCTACTATTCATCCAGCCCTCCACCACACCACGGGGTCCTATTCATCCAGAGGCAACGCCACCGCTCACTGT
>NC_041392.1:602280233-602291823 GCF_002162155.2 Triticum dicoccoides | reverse complement strand
CAGAGGCAGCATCGATCGGCTTCAGTTAGCAGCAGTAGCGAAGGAATCGCTCGATCGGGTTCAGTTAACATTCATCGATCGATCGCTCGGGTTCAGTAACATGTAGCCTGCAGTGCAATCGCTCGGGTTCAATTAGAGCCCAACGCCTCGCTCGGGTTCAGTTAGAGCCAACGCCTCGCACACACGAGCGTACGTGTATGAGAGAAACGCGCATCGCTCGGCCCCGACCTCCCACCGTAACCGGGAACTCCCCAAAATTTTCCTCCCCCTCGCTTCTACCACGGTTTTTTCCATCATGGATGGCCCAAAGAATGTCATGCAGCTGCGTCGCTGGCCCGCCCAGGATGAAAAGCCCATTTTCTGTCATGATTTTTTGTCATAGAAGTAGGAGCCCACCACATCTATGATGATACCAGGTTTTGTCACAATTATCGTCATAGAAGTGTCATATGTATGACAAAAAAATTCGTTCGGCCCAAAATGTCACGGATGTGTCTTTTTCTTGTAGTGTATGATCAGCACTACTAGTTGGAATAGCTTCTACCCACTTAGTAACGTAATCAACATCAACTAAAATATGTGTATATCCATTAGAGGCAGGAAAAGGTCCAATATAATCAAAGCCCCAAACATCATCCCGGTCAAAAAAAAGCCCCAAACATCAAATTGTTCAATAACAAGTGAAGAATTCATAGGCATTTCTTGACGTCTACTAATATTACCAATTCTTTGACATTCATCACAAGATAAGACAAACTTACGGGCATCCTAGAAGAGAGTAGGCCAGTAAAAACCGGATTGTAATACCTTATGTGCAGTTCTATCTCCAGCGTGGTGTCCTCCATAAGCCTCGGAGTGACACTTGCGTAGGATCTGTTCCTGTTCATGCTCAGGTACACAACGTCTAATAACACCATCTACTCCTTCTTTATAAAGGTGTGGATCATCCCAAAAGTAATGTCTCAAATCATAGAAGAACTTTTTCTTTTGCTGGTATGTGAAACTAGGTGGTATAAATTTAGCAACAATGTAATTAGCATAATCAGCATACCATGGAGCAGTATGAGAAGCATTTATGACATTTAATTGTTCATCAGGAAAGCTATCATCAATAGGTAGTGGGTCATCAAGAACATTTTCTAACCTAGACAAGTTGTCTGCAACGGGGTTCTCGGCTCCCTTTCTATCAATAATATGCAAATCAAATTCTTGTAGCAAGAGAACCCATCTAATAAGTCTAGGTTTAACATCTTTATTTTCCGTAAGATATTTAATAGTAGCATGATCCGTGTGAATAGTTACTTTAGAATCAACAATATAAGGTCTGAACTTATCACAAGCAAATACAACTGCTAAGAATTCTTTTTCAGTAGTAGCATAATTTCTCTGAGCATTGTCTAGAGTTTTACTAGCATATTGAATAACATTTAGTCTCTTATCAACTCTTTGCCCTAGAACAACACCTACAGCATAATCACTAGCATCACACATAATTTCAAAGGGTAAATTCCAATTAGGTGGCTGAACAATAGGTGCAGAGATTAATGCTTTCTTAAGTATTTCAAATGCTTCTACGCCATCATCATCAAAAATAAATGGTATATCTTTTTGTAATAAATTAGTCAAAGGCCGGGAAATTTTTGATAAGTCCTTAATGAACCTCCTATAAAACCTGACATGACCAAGGAAACTTCTTATCCTTTGATGTCCTTGGGACATGGCATCTTTTCAATAGCATCAACCTTGGCTTTATCAACCTCAATACCTCTTTCAGAAACTTTATGCCCCAAGACAATACATTCATTAACCATAAAGTGGCACTTTTCCCAATTCAAGACAAGATTTGTTTCTTCACACTCTGCAAAACTCGGTCAAGGTTGCTTAAGAAATCATCAAAAGAGGATCCATAGATGGAAAAATCATCCATGAAAACCTCACAAATCTTTTCACAAAAGTCAGAGAATATAGCCATCATGCATCTTTGAAAGGTAGCAGGTGCATTACATAAACCAAAAGGCATACGTCTATAAGCAAAAGTACCAAAAGGGCAAGTAGAAGTAGTCTTTGATTGATCATTGGCCGACACAGGTATTTGAGAGAAACCAGAATAACCATCTAGAAAGCAAAAATGTGTATGTTTGGATAATCTTTCTAGCATTTGATCGATAAAAGGTAAGGGGTAATGATCCTTTTTAGTAGCTTTATTTAATGTGCGGAAATCAATTACCATCCTATAACCTGTAATAATTCTTTGCGGGATCAACTCATCTTTATCATTAGGAACGACAGTAATACCTCCCTTCTTAGGGATACAATGGACAGGACTTACCCACTGACTATCAGCAACGGGATAAATTATATCTGCCTCAAGAAGCTTTAGTATTTCCTTTCTTACCACTTCCTTCATCTTAGGATTCAGCCGTCATTGATGATCACGAACTGGTTTGGCATCTTCCTCTAAATTAATTTTGTATTGACACAGAGTGGGACTAATGCCCTTAAGATCATCAAGAGTATATCCAATAGCAGCACGGTGCTTCTTCAGAGTTTTCAATAATCTCTCTTCTTCATGCTCTCAAAGGTTAGCACAAATAATAACAGGATATATCTTTTTCTCATCAAGATAAGCATATTTAAGAGTATCAGGTAACGGTTTAAGCTCTAACACGGGATCACCCTTAGGCGGAGGAGGATCCCCTAAAATTTCAACAGGCAAATTGTGTTTCAGGATGGGTTCCTGTTTAAAGAATACTTCATCTATTTTCCTTCTTTCATTCATAAACATATCATTTTCATGGTCTAACAAATATTGTTCTAAAGGATCACTAGGAGGTACGGTAATAGAAGCAAGACCAATAATTTCATCTTTACTAGGCAATTCCTCTTCACAGTGTTGTCTAGGAAATTTAGAGAAATTAAATTCATGAGACATATCACCTAAACCAATAGTAACAACATCCTTTTTGCAATCTATCTTAGCATTAACAATGTTCAAGAAGGGTCTGCCAAATATAATGGGACAAAAGCTATCTTGTGGGGAACCAAGAACAAGAAAATCAGCAGGATATTTAGTTTTCCCGCACAAGACTTCAACATCTCTAACAATTCCAATTGGTGAAATAGTATCTCTATTGGCAAGTTTAATTGTGACATCAATATCTTCTATCTCAGCAGGTGCAATATCATGCATAATTTCTTTGTATAAGTCATGAGGTATAGCACTAGCACTAGAACCCATATCACATAAGCCATGATAACAATGATCTCCTATTTTAACAGAAATAACAGGCATGCCTACCAAAGATCTAGGTTTATCTTTAGCACAAGGTTTAGCAATTCTAGCAGTCTCATCACGGAAATGAATAGCATGCCCATCAATATTATCAGACAAGAGATCTTTAACAATAGCAATATTAGGTTCAACTTTAATTTGCTCAGTAGGTGTATAAGTTCTAATATTGCTTTTACGAACCATAGTTGAAGCTTTAGCATGATCCTATATCCTAACAGGAAAAGGTGGTTTCTCAACATAAGCAATAGGAATAATAGGATCATTATAAGTGACTTTCTTTTCTTCAACTTTAATAGGTGCAGCTACTTTTACTTCTATGGGAGGATGATATTTAAACCACTTCTCCCTAGGGAGATCAACATGAGTAGAAAAAGATTCACAGAAAGAAGCTACTATCTCAGAGTCAAGTCCATATTTAGTGCTAAATTTACGGAAAACATCGGTATCCATAAAAGATTTAACACAATCAAACTTAGGTGTCATACCTGACTCCTTACCTTCGTCGAGGTCCCAATCTTCAGAGTTGCGTTTAATTCTTTCCAATAAATCCCATTTGAATTCAATAGTCTTCGTCATAAAAGAGCCAACACAAGAAGTATCGAGCATGGTGCGATTGTTACTAGAAAGCCGAGCATGTAAATTTTGAATAATCATTTCTCTTGAGAGCTGATACATCTCTAATGTATCTATAACTTTTGATTGCTCCATGCTATATTATCTACTATTTTGGACTATATTGGGCTTTATTTTCCACTTTTATATTATTTTTGGGACTAACCTAGTAACCGGAGGCCCAGCCCAAAATTGCTGTTTTTTGCCTATTTTAGTGTTTCGGAGAAACAGAATATCAAACAGAGCCCAAACGGAATAAAATCTTCGGGAACGTGATTTTCTCACCGAACGTGATCCAGGAGACTTAGACCCTACTCCAGGGGATCAAAGTGGAGGTCACGAGGGTGGGGGCGCCCCCCCTACGGCGCACCCCTTGCATCGTGGGCCCCTCGGTGCTCCACAGACGTACTTATTCCTCCTATATATACACATGTACCCCCAAACAATTAGAACAGGATCCAAAAACCTAATTCCACCGCCGCAACTTTCTGTATCCATGAGATCCCATCTTGGGGCATGTTCCGGAGCTCCGCCGGAAGAGGGCCGTCATCACGGAGGGCTTCTACATCATCCTAGCCCCTCGGATGAAGTGTGAGTAGTTTACCTCAGACCTTCGGGTCCATAGTTAGTAGCTAGATGGCTTCTTCTCTCTCTTTGAATCTCAATACAAAGTTCTCCCCCTCTATTGTGGAGATCTATTCGATGTAATCTTCCTTTTGCGGTGTGTTTGTTGAGACCGATGAATTGTGGGTTTATGATCAAGTCTATCTATGAATAATATTTGAATCTTCTCTGAATTCTTTTATGTATGATTGGTTATCTTTGCAAGTCTCTTCAAATTATCCGTTTGGTTTGGCCAACTAGATTGGTAGTTCTTGCCATGGGAGAAGTGCTTAGCTTTGGGTTCGATCTTGCGGTGTCCTTACCCAGTGACAGAAGGGGCAGCAAGGCACGTATTGTATCGTTGCCATCGAGGATAACAAGATGGGGTTTATATCATATTGCTTGAGTTTATCCCTCTACATCATGTCATCTTGCCTAATGCATTACTCTATTCTTATGAACTTAATACTCTAGATTCATGCTGGATAGCGGTCGATGTGTGGAGTAATAGTAGTAGATGCAGAATCGTTTCGATCTACTTGTCACGGACGTGATGCCTATATACATGATCATGCCTAGATATTCTCATAACTATGCTCAATTCTGTCAATTGCTCAACAGTAATTTGTTCACCCACCGTAGAATACTTATGCTCTTGAGAGAAGCCACTAGTGAAACCTATGGCCCCCGGGTCTATTCTCATCATATCAATCTCCATCACTTTAATCTTGTTTTGCTTTTTATTTTGCTTTTACTTTTTACTTTGCATCTTTATACCAAAAATACCAAAAATATTATATCTATCAGATCTCACTCTCGTAAGTGATCGTGAAGGGATTGCCAACCCCTAATCATGTTGGTTGCGAGTAGCTATCGTTTTGTGCAGGTACGAGGGACTTGAGCGTGGCCTTTGTAACGCCTCGGACATACCCGCCGGTGGTCGTCACTCCTGGCGGGATCTAGACTGGCCCCATAGATCAATAATAGTCTTTTCTGCGCACTTTGTCCTCACTCGTGCGCACCCGGGAGCAACTTCCCGGTCGGTCACCCATCCTGACACTACTCCAAGCTGAGCACACTTAACTTTGGAGTTCTATCCGAATGGGCTCCTGGAAAAGAAGGAATTCCTTATTGATATGAGTAGTCTATCATCCCTAATAAGCCAGGCTATCACATACACCCCCACTCAGAGGAACCGGCGTCCTCGTCGGGCCACAGGAACGTTCCCTCTTGGCACAAACGTCTGTGCTTCCAGTCCAGTACATGTGACATGTCGGGTGCCACGACGGGTCACAAACGTCATGAACAACATGACCACGCACATGTCCACAACCATCCGTGTAACCGCGAGGGTCGGCTCTGATACCAACTTGTAACGCCCCGGACATACCCTCCGGTGGTCGTCACTCCTGGCGGGATCTAGACTGGCCCCATAGATCAATACTAGTCTTTTCTGCGCACTTTGTCCTCACTCGTGCGCACCCGGGAGCAACTTCCCGGTCGGTCACCCATCCTGACACTACTCCAAGCTGAGCATGCTTAACTTTGGAGTTCTATCCGAATGGGCTCCCGGAAAAGAAGGAATTCCTTATTGATATGAGTAGTCTATCATCCCTAATAAGCCAGGCTATCACAGCCTCCTACTGGATTGATACCTTGGTTCTCAAAAACTAAGGGAAATACTTACGCTACTCTGTTGCATCATCCCTTGCTCTTCGGAGAAAACCAACGCAAGCTCAAGACATAGCAAGAGCTCATGATTGGGCATGAATATAACATTGATTTAAGCCTCCCCAAGCTTGAGTGATACTTTCTCCTTCGCGAGGCCAGAAATTATATATATAATTGTGATCATGATGAACAAGATGCATAGGATAAAACTTGTGATGAAATTCCAATTTCAATCGTTTGTAGTTCCATGACTCCGTATCATCACATAGCCTATACCATGTCAATCCATCTTCCTTCAAAGATAAAGGAAAGACCTTCTTCTTAATAACATCTCTGGGTACACCTACAAGCTTAAATAATCCACAAACTTCATCCACATATATTAGGTGCTCATCGAGATGAATTGTTCCGTCTCCTGCAAAAGGATTAGCTAGCAGATTTTCTATCATACCCGAAGGAATTTCAAAGCAGACATTTTCATTTTCAGTAGGTTCCGTAGGTTGAGGAGCAACTCTTTGCTCTACTGGTCGGGGTGAAGATACCCCGAACAAGCCCCTCGAAGGATTACTTTCCATAGTAACAAGTGACAGTAAATTTCAGCACACTATATAAATTTTTCCTTACCAAATTTCACCTACCAAAGGCGCTTCACTCCCCGGCAACGGCGCCAGAAAAGAGTCTTGATGACCCACAAGTGTAGGGGATCTATCGTAGTCCTTCCGATAAGTAAGAGTGTCGAACCCAACGAGGAGCAGAAGGAAATGATAAGCTGTTTTCAGCAAGGTATTCTCTCCAAGCACTGAAATTATAGGTAACAGATAGTTTTGTGATAAGATAATTTGTAACGAGTAACAAGTAACAAAAGTAAATAAAGTGCATCAAGGTGGCCCAATCCTTTTTGTAGCAAAGGACGAGCCTGGACAAACTCTTATATGATGTAAAGCGCTCTCGAGGACACATGGGAATATCATCAAGCTAGGTTTCAGCATGTTCATATGATTCGCGTTCGGTAATTTGATAATTTGGTATGTGGGTGGACCGGTGCTTGGGTACTATCCTTACTTGGACAAGCATCCAACTTAGGATTAACCTCTATTGCAAGCATCCGCAACTACAACAAAAGTATTAAGGTAAACCTAACCATAGCATGAAACATGTGGATCCAAATCAGCCCCTTACGAAGCAACGCATAAACTAGGGTTTAAGCTTCTCTCACTCTAGCAACCCATCATCTACTTATTACTTCCCAATGCCTTCCTCTAGGCCCAAATAATGGCGAAGTGTCATGTAGTCAACGTTCACATAACACCACTAGAGGAGAGACAACATACATCTCATCAAAATATCGAACGAATACCAAATTCACATGACTACTAATAGCAAGACTTCTCCCATGTCCTCAGGAACAAACGTAACTACTCACAAAGCATATTCATGTTCATAATCAGAGGGGTATTAATATGCATAAAGGATCTGAACATATGATCTTCCACCAAGTAAACCAACTAGCATCAACTACAAGGAGTAATTAACACTACTAGCAACCCACAGGTACCAATCCCAG
Organism: Triticum dicoccoides; assembly: GCF_002162155.2. Lineage (NCBI taxonomy): Eukaryota > Viridiplantae > Streptophyta > Magnoliopsida > Poales > Poaceae > Triticum > Triticum dicoccoides. The sequence continues at coordinate 602,284,081 of NC_041392.1, read as the reverse complement.
ACTTGGAGACAAGAATTGGATACAAGAGATGAACTAGGGTTTTGAGAGGAGATGGTGCTGGTGAAGATCTTGATGGATATTGCCCTCTCCCGATGAGAGGAGCCTTGGTGATGACGATGGTGATGTTTTTCCCCCATCCCAGAGGGAAGTTTCCCCGGCAAAACAGCTCCGCCAGAGCCCTAGATTGGTTTCGCCAAGGTTCCGCCGCGTGGCGGCGGTGTCTCATCCGGAAAGATGGCTTATGATTTTTTTTCTCATCGAAAGACTCCATATAGTAGAAGATGGTCATCGGAGGGCCACCAGGGGGCCCACGAGGTAGGGGGCGCGCCCCCACACTCGTGGGCAGGGTGTGGCCCCCCTGGTGAACTTCTTGCGCTTAGTATTTTTTATATATTCTGAAAACATCTTCCGTGAAGTTTCAGGACTTTTGGAGCTGTGCAGAATAGGTCTCTAATATTTGCTCCTTTTCCAGCCCAGAATCCCAGCTGTCGGCATTCTCCCTCTTTATGTGAACCTTGTAAAATAAGTGAGAATAGGCATAAGTATTGTGACATAATGTGTAATAACATCCCATAATGCAATAAATATCAATATAAAAGCATGATGCAAAATGGACGTATCAAATCCCCCAAGCTTAGACCTCGTTTGTCCTCAAGTGAAAGCCGAAATCGAAAAATATGTCCACAAGTTTAGAGATAGAGGTGTCGATAAAAATAAAATACGGACATGAGGGCATCATGATCATTCTTAGAACAGCAACTTATATAATTCTTGTCATATGATCTCTTATGCTAAAGTAACAATTCAATCACAATTTCAAGTATGAATCATAAACTTCATTGAAAAACTAACAAACTATAATCTCAGTCATTGGAGCAATTGCAATTTATCATAACATAGGAAAGAGTCAATATAAGAGCTTTTCAGCAAGTCCACATACTCAACTATCATATAGTCTTTCACAATTGCTAACACTCACGCAATACTTATGGGTATGGAGTTTTAATCGGACACAGAGAAAGATAGGGGCTTATAGTTTTGCCTCCCAACGTTTTACCTCAAGGGTAATGTCAACAATAATAGTTCATGAAAACTCACATCCAATTAGCCATATATACCAGGAACTTTCCAACATGTTGTGCTTGCCAAAAGATAAAATGTAAAAAGGAAGGGTGAAGATCACCATGACTCTTATGTAAGGTAGGAGATAAAGGTAAATGATAGGCCCTTCGCAGAGGGAGGCAGAGGTTGTCATGCGCTTTTATGGTTGGATGCACAAAATCTTAATGCGAAAGAACGTCACTTTATATTGCCACTTGTGATATGGACCTTTATTATGCAGTCTATCACTTTTATTTCTTCCATATCACACGATCGTATAAAGCTTATTTCCTCCACACCAATCAATCATACATATTTAGAGAGCAATTTTTATTGCTTGCACCGATGACAACTTACTTGAAGGATCTTACTCAATCCATAGGTAGATATGGTGGACTCTCATGGCAAAACTGGTTTAAGGGTGTTTGGAAGCACAAGTAGTATCTCTACTTGGTGCAAAGAATTTGGCTAGCATGAGAGGGAAAGGCAAGCTCAACCATGTTGGATGATCCATGACAATATAATTTATCTCAGATGTAAGAAAACATAACCCATTACGTTGTCTTCCTTGTCCAACGTCAACTCTTTAGCATGTCATATTTTAATGAGTGCTCACAATCATAAAAGATGTCCAAGATAGTATATTTATATGTAATGTGTAAGAAAACAGAGATTATATAATGAATTTTTACCGACCAAAATACGTAACATGTAAGAAAACGGAGTCCGGAGAGCACACGAGGTGCCCACAAGGTAGGGGTGCGCCCAGGGGGTAGGGCGCGCCCTCCACCCTCATGGAGCCCTCGTGTCCTTCCTGGACTGCTTCTTATTTTTCTATTTTTCTAAATATTCCAAAATGGAAGAAAAATTGCCATTAGAACTGTTTTGGAGTCGGTTTACTTACCGTACCACATACCTATTCCTTTTTAGAGTCTGAAACATTCCGGAAAGTGTCCCTTATGTATTCCTCCGGGGTTACGGTTTCAATAACATTGGTTTCAACATTTATAGGATTACCTGAGATATAATGTTTAATTCTTTGACCGTTCACCACCTTCGGATTTGTGCCTTCGAAGTTGTTGATTTTTATGGCACCGGAACAATAGACCTCCTCGATAACGTAAGGACCTTCCCATTTAGAGAGAAGTTTTCCTGCAAAAAATCTTAAACGAGAGTTGTATAATAATACATAATCACCTACATTAAACTCATGCTTTTGTATTCTTTTGTCATGCCATCTTTTGACTTTTTGTTTAAACAACTTGGCATTTTCGTAGGCTTGGGTTCTCCATTCATAAAGTGAACTAATGTCAAATAACATTTTCTCACCGGCAAGTTTAAAATTATAATTGAGCTCTTTAGTGGCCCAATAAGCCTTATGTTCTAGTTCGAGAGGTAAGTGACATGATTTTCCATAAACCATTTTATACGGAGACATACCCATAGGAGTTTTATATGCAGTTCTATAGGCCTGCTACCTCTTGAGCACTGTGTTGGTTTTCCCCGAAGAGGAAGGGATGATGCAGCAAAGTAGCGTAAGTATTTCCCTTAGTTTTTGAGGACCAAGGTATCAATCCAGTAGGAGGGTATGCGCGAGTCCCTCGTACCTGCACAAAACAAATAAATCCTCGCAACCAACGCAAATAGGGGTTGTCAGACCCTATAAGGCCACTTACGTGAGTGAGATCTGATACATATGATAAGATAATATTTTTGGTATTTTTATGATAAAGATGCAGAGTAAAATAAAAGCAAAGTAAAAGCAAAAGGAAATAACTAAGTAGTAGGAGATTAATATGATAAAGATAGACCCGGGGGGCATAGGTTTCACTAGTGGCTTCTCTCGAGAGCATAAGTATTCTACGGTGGGTGAACAAATTACTGTCGAGCAATTGACAGAATTGATCATAGTTATGAGAATATCTAGGTATGATCATGTATATAGGCATCACGTCTGAGACAAGTAGACCGACTCCTGCCTGCATCTACTACTATTACTCCACTCATCGACCGCTATCCAGCATGCATCTAGAGTATTAAGTTAAAAACAGAGTAACGCCTTAAGCAAGATGACATGATGTATAGGGATAGACTCATGCAATATGAAGAAAACCCCATCTTGTTATCCTCGATGGCAACAATACAATACATGCCTTGCTGCCCCTGCTGTCACTGGGAAAGGACACCGCAAGATTGAACCCAAAGCTAAGCACTTCTCCCATTGCAAGAAAGATCAATCTAGTAGGCCAAACCAAACTGATAATTCAAAGAGACTTGCAAAGATAACCAATCATACATAAAAGAATTCGGAGAAGATTCAAATATTATTCATAGATAGACTTGATCATAAACCCACAATCCATCGGTCTCAACAAACACACCGCAAAAAGAAGATTACATCGAATAGATCTCCACAAGAGAGGGGGAGAACATTGTATTGAGATCCAAAAAGAGAGAAGAAGCCATCTAGCTAATAAATATGGACCCGTAGGTCTGAGGTAAACTACACACACTTCATCGGAGGGGCTATGGTGTTGATGTAGAAGCCCTCCGTGATCGATGCCCCCTCCGGCGGAGCTCCGGAACAGGCCCCAAGATGGGATCTCATGGATACAGAAAGTTGCAGCGGTGGAATTAGGGTTTTGGCTCTGTATCTGATCATTTGGGGGTACGTAGGTATATATAGGACGAAGGAGTACGTCGGTAGAGCAACAGGGCGCCCACGAGGGTGGAGGGCGCGTCTGGGC
>NC_041392.1:602262028-602279934 GCF_002162155.2 Triticum dicoccoides | reverse complement strand
TACCTCGTGGCCTCCTCTTTTCTTTCTTGAAGTAGGGTACAAGTCTCCCGGGTCTTGTTCGTTGAGAAAATCACGTTCCCGAAGGTTTCATTCTGTTTGGACTCCGTTTGATATTCCTTTTCTTCGAAACCCTAAAACAGGCAAAAAACAGCAATTCTGGGTTGGGCCTCCGGTTAATAGGTTAGTCCCAAAAATAATATAAAAGTGGATAATAAAGCCCAATAATGTCAAAAACAGTAGATAATATGGCATGGAGCAATAAAAAATTATAGATACGTTGGAGACGTATCAAGCATTCCCAAGCTTAATTCCTGCTCGTCCTCGAGTAGGTAAATGATAAAAATAGAATTTTTTATGCGGAGTGCTACTTGGCATAATTTTAATGTAATTCTTCTTAATTGTGGTATGAATATTCAGATCCGAAAGATTCAAGACAAGAGTTCATATTGACATAAAAATAATAATACTTCAAGCATACTAACAAAGCAATTATGTCTTCTCAAAATAACATGGCTAAAGAAAGTTATCCCTACAAAATCATATAGTCTGGCTATGCTCTATCTTCACCACACAAAATATTTAAATCATGCACAACCCCGATGACAAGCCAAGCAATTGTTTCATACTTTTGACATTCTCAAAACTTTTTCAATCTTCACGCAATACATGAGCGTGGGCCATGGATATAGCACAATAGGTGGAATAGAGTGGTGGTTGTGGAGAAGACAAAAAGGGAGAAGATAGCAGTCTCACATCAACTAGGCGTATCAACGGGCTATGGAGATGCCCATTAATAGATATCAATGTGAGTGAGTAGGGATTGCCATGAAACGAATGCACTAGAGCTATAAGTATATGAAAGCTCAAAAAGAAACTAAGTGGGTGTGCATCCAACTTGCTTGCTCATGAAGACCTAGGGCATTTTGAGGAAGCCCATCATTGGGATATACAAGCCAAGTTCTATAATTAAAGAAGCCCGCTAGTATATGAAAGTGATAACATGAGAGACTCTCTACTATGAAGATCATGGTGCTACTTTGAAGCACAAGTGTGGTAAAAGGATAGTAACATTGTCCCTTCTCTCTTTTTCTCTCATCATTTTTTTATTTGGGCCTTTTCCTTTTCTTTTTTTATGGCCTCTTTTTGTATTTTTATTTGGGCTTCTTTGGCCTCTTTTATTTTTCGTCCGGAGTCTCATCCCGACTTGTGGGGGAATCATAGTCTCCATCATCCTTTCCTCACTGGGACAATGCTCTAATAATGATGATCATCACACTTTTATTTTTCTTACAACTCAACAATTACAACTTGATAACGGAACGGTGGAAAGTTGCATGGCAATATATCTTGGAATGGCTATGGAAATGCCATAATAGGTAGGTATGGTGGCTGTTTTGAGGAAGGTATATGGTGGGTGTACGATACCGGCAAAAGGTGTGTGGTATTAGAGAGGCTAGCAATGCTGGAAGGGTGAGAGTGCGTATAATCCATGGACTCAACATTAGTCATAAAGAACTCACATACTTATTGCAAAAATCTATTAGTTATCGAAACAAAGTACTACGCGCATGCTCCTAGGGGGGTAGATTGGTAGGAAAAGACCATCGCTCGTCCCCGACTGCCACTCATAAGGAAGACAATCAATAAATAAAGCATGCTCCGACTTCATCACATAACGGTTCACCATACGTGCATACTACGGGAATCACAAACTTCAACACAAGTATTTCTCAAATTCACAACTACTCAACTAGCATGACTCTAATATCACCATATTCATATCTCAAAACAATTATCAAGTATCAAACTTCTCATAGTATTCAATGCACTTTATATGAAAGTTTTTATTATATCCCTCTTGGATGCCCATCATATTAGGACTAGTTTCATAACCAAAGCAAATTACCATGCTGTTCTAAAAGGCTCTCAAAATAATATAAGTGAATCATGAGATATCAATTATTTCTATAAAATAAAACCACCACCGTGCTCTAAAAAGATATAAGTGAAGCACTAGAGCAAATGACAAACTACTCCGAAAGATATAAGTGAAGATCAATGAGTAGTCGAATAATTATGCAACTATATGAAGACTCTCTAACATTTAAGAATTTCAGATCTTGGTATTTTATTCAAACAGCAAGCAAAACTAAATAAAATAAAATGACGCTCCAAGCAAAACACATATCATGTGGTAAATAAAAATATAGCTCCAAGTAAAGTTACCGATGAACGAAGACGAAAGAGGGGATGCCTTCCGGGGCATCCCCAAGCTTAGGCTCTTGGTTGTCCTTGAATATTACCTTGGGGTACCTTGGTCATCCCCAATCTTAGACTCTTTCCACTCCTTATTCCATAGTCCATTGAATCTTTACCCAAAACTTCAAAACTTCACAACACAAAACTTAACAGAAAACTCGTAAGCTCCGTTAGTATAAGAAAATAAATCACCACTTAGGTACTGTTGCGAACTCATTCTAAATTCATATTGGTGTAATATCTACTGTATTCCAACTTATCTATGGTTCATACCCTCCTATACTACTCATAGATTCATCAAAATAAGCAAACAACACATCAAAAACAGAATCTGTCAAAAACAGAACAGTCTGTAGTAATATGGATCAAACATATACTTCTGGAACACATAAAATTCTCAAATAAATTTCTGGACCTGAGGAATTTATCTATTAATCATATTCAAAAAGAATTAACTAAATATCACTCTCCAATAAAAAATGGCAGCAATTCTCGTGTAGATGATCGCAAAGACTTTCCCCAAGTCTTCCCAAAGGTTCTACTTGGCACAAACACTAACTAAAAGCATAAAACCACATCTAAACAGAGGCTATATAAATTATTTATTACTAAACAGGAACAAAAATCAAGGAACTAAAATAAAATTGGGTTGCCTCCCAACAAGCGCTATCGTTTAACGCCCCTAGCTAGGCATGATGATTTCAATGATGCTCACATAAAAGATAGGAATTGTAACATAAAGAGAGCATCATGAATAATATGACTATCACATTTAAGTCTAACCCACTTCCTATGCATAGGGGTTTGTGATCAAACAACTTGTGGGAACAAGAATCAACTTTCATAGGAAGGTAAAGCAAGCAAAACTTCAAAATTTTAAGCACATAGAGAGGAAACTTGATATTATTGCAATTCCTGCAAGCATATGTTCCTCCCTCATAATAATTTTCAGTAGCATAATGAATGAATTCAACAATATAACTATCACATAAAGCATTCTTTTCATGATCTACAAGCATAGAATTTTTATTACTCTCCACTTAGGCAAACTTCTTCTCATGAATAGTAGTGGGAGCAAACTCAACAAAATAACTATCATGTGAGGCATAATCCAATTGAAAACTAAAATCATGATGACAAGTTTCATGGATATCATTATTCTTTATAGCATACAAGTCATCATAATAATCATCATAGATAGCAACTTTGTTCTCATAATCAATTGGAACCTCTTCCGAAATAGTGGGTTCATCACAAAATAAAGTCATGACCTCTCCAAATCCACTTTCATCAATATAATCGTCATAAATAGGAGGCATGCTTTCATCATAATAAATTTGCTCATCAAAACTTGGGGGACAAAAATATCATCTTCATCAAACATAGCTTCCCCAAGCTTGTGGCTTTACATATCATTAGTATCATGGATATTCAAGGAATTCATACTAACAACATTGCAATCATGCTCATCATTCAGATATTTAGTGCCAAAGAATTTAATGCATTCTTCTTATAACACTTTGGCACAATTTTCCTTCCCATCATACTCACGAAATATAGTAAAAAGATGAAGCGTATGAGGCAAACTTAATTCCATTTTTTTAATTTTCTTTTATAAACTAAACTAGTGATAAAACAAGAAACTAAAAGACTCGATTGCAAGATCTAAAGATATACCTTCAAGTGCTAACCTCCCCGGCAACGGCGCCAGAAAAGAGCTTGATGTCTACTACACAACCTTCTTCTTATAGACGTTGTTGGGCCTCCAAGTGCAGAGGTTTGTAGGATAGTAGCAAATTTCCCTCAAGTGGATGACCTAAGGTTTATCAATCCGTAGGAGGCGTAGGATGAAGATGGTCTCTCTCAAGCAACCCTGCAACCAAATAACAAAGAGTATCTTGTGTCCCCAACACACCCAATAGAATGGTAAATTGTATAGGTGCACTAATTCGGCGAAGAGATGGTGATACAAGTGGTATATGGATAGTAGATAAAGGTTTTTGGAATCTGAAAATATAAAAACAGCAAGGTAACTAATGATAAAAGTTAGTGTAAACGGTATTGCAATGCTAGGAAACAAGGCCTAGGGTTCATACTTTCACTAGTACAAGTTCTCTCAACAATAATAACATAATTGGATCACATAACTATCCCTCAACATGCAACAAAGAGTCACTCCAAAGTCACTAATAGCGGAGAACAAACAAAGAGATTATGGTAGGGTACGAAACCACCTCAAAGTTATTCTTTCCAATCAATCCGTTAGGCTATTCCTATAAGTGTCACAAACAGCCCTAGAGTTTGTACTAGAATAACACCTTAAGACACAAATCAACCTAAACCCTAATGTCACCTAGATACTCGTGGGTATGATTATACGATATGCATCACACAATCTCAGATTCATCTATTCAACCAACACATAGAACCTCAAAGAGTGCCCCAAAGTTTCTACTAGAGAATCACGATGAAAACATGTGCCAACCCCTATGCATAGGTTCATGGGCGGAACCTGCAAATTGATCACCAAAACATACATCAAGTGAATCACGTGATATCCCATTGTCACCACAAATACGCACGGCAAGACATACATCAAGTGATCTCAAATCTTTAAAGACTCAATCTGATAAGATAACTTCAAAGGGAAAACTTAAAAGAGAGTAGAGGGGGAGAAATATCATAAGATCCTACTATAGCATGGAACAATCAAAAATTATAGATACGTTGGAGACGTATCACCTCCCAATGATAGTTCATGAAAACTCACATCCAATTAGCCATATATACCAGGATCTTTCCAACATGTTGTGCTTGCCAAAAGACAAAATGTAAAAAGGAAGGGTGAAGATCACCATGACTCTTATGTAAGGTAGGATATAAAGGTAAAAGATAGGCCCTTCGCAGAGGGAAGCAGATGTTGTCATGCGCTTTTATGGTTGGATGCACAAAATCTTAATGCGAAAGAACGTCACTTTATATTGCCACTTGTGATATGGACCTTTATTATGCAGTCTGTCGCTTTTATTTCTTCCATATCACACGATCGTATAAAGCTTATTTCCTCCACACCAATCAATCATACATATTTAGAGAGCAATTTTTATTGCTTGCACCGATGACAACTTACTTGAAGGATCTTACTCAATCCATAGGTAGATATGGTGGACTCTCATGGCAAAACTGGTTTAAGGGTGTTTGGAAGCACAAGTAGTATCTCTACTTGGTGCAAAGAATTTGGCTAGCATGAGAGGGAAAGGCAAGTTCAACTATGTTGGATGATCCATGACAATATAATTTATCTCAGATGTAAGAAAACATAACCCATTACGTTGTCTTCCTTGTCCAACGTCAACTCTTTAGCATGTCATATTTAATGAGTGCTCACAATCATAAAAGATGTAAATGATAGTGTATTTATATGTGAAGACCTCTCTTTCTTTATTACTTCCTATTAATTACAACGATGACCAAAACTATGTTTGTCAACTCTCAACAACTTTTATTCATCATACTCTTTCTATGTGAGCTCATTACTCTCCATAAGAGCCATATGATCTCTTTGTTTCTTTTTATTCTTTCTATTTTCTTTTATTCACTTAAGATCATGGCAAAATAATTAGGCCCTTGACTCAACACTAATCTTTATTATATACAGCTCGCGGACTCGATTACATAGAAGGATCATAAAGCAAAACTCACAACTAGATCATACTAAAAACTCTATACTACTAGATCAAGATATTACCAAAAGGATCGAACTAAGAAAAGCAGTAAAGATAAAAGTGATGGTGATACGATACCGGGGCACTCCCCAAGCTTGGCGGTTGCCAAGGGGAGTGCCCATACCTGATGCTCAGTTCTTCTTTGTTGGTGAAGAAGATGGTGGTTTTGTTGATGGCGTAGGCTTCTTCCTTAATTTGCGCTTGAGGACAGAATTTTGGTCCCTTAGGTCCTCGATCTCCAGCTCCAGGCTCAGTATCTTTTTTTTGCACAGTTCCTGTTTGTTTTCCTGCAAGAGGAAAAAAGGGATAAACTCGATCTTAGGTTTCTTTACTCTATCAGAGAGGCTTGACTTTTTGAACTCCACATGCATGTCCCCGGGTTGAGGTAGTGGGACTTCATCTTCATCTGAGCTCGTCTCCTCCTTTCCCTTAGGTTCATAGTCCTCTTCTTCTTCCGTAGTCCAACCACAATGCTCCACATCCCCATAGACTTTAGGATCTGCAAGGTAATCAGCCACATAGCTCTCTCCTTCCGGATCCTGGGACGACATGTTGCTCAAATTTGCAGCAGGACAGCTCGAAACAAAGACAGGAGATATTTGCGTGATACGGGAGTCAAAACCTCCGGGAGATTATATAATGAATTTTTACCGACCAAAATACGTAACGTGTAAGAAAATGGAGTCCGGAGAGCACATGAGGTGCCCACGAGGTAGGGGGCGCGCCCAGGGGGGTAGGGCACGCCCTCCACCCTCGTGGAGCCCTCGTGTCCTTCCCGGACTTCTTCTTATTTTTTCTATTTTTCTAAATATTCCAAAACGGAAGAAAAATTGCCATTAGAACTGTTTTGGAGTCGGTTTACTTACCGTACCACATACCTATTCCTTTTCGGAGTCTGAAACGTTCCGGAAAGTGTCCCTTATGTATTCCTCCGGGGTTACGGTTTCAAAACACATTGGTTTCAACATTTATAGGATTACCTAAGATATAATGTTTAATTCTTTGACCGTTCGCCACCTTCGGATTTGTGCCTTCGTACCCTACCATAATCTCTTCGTTTGTTCTCCGCTATTAGTGACTTTGGAGTGACTCTTTGTTGCATGTTGATGGATAGTTATATGATCCAATTATGTTATTATTGTTGAGAGAACTTGCACTAGTGAAAGTATGAACCCTGGGCCTTGTTTCCTAGCATTGCAATACCGTTTGTGCTCACTTTTATCATTAGTTACCTTACTGTTTTTATATTTTCAGATTACAAAAACCATTATCTACTATCCATATTGCACTTGTATCACCATCTCTTCGCCGAACTAGTGCACCTATACAATTTACCATTGTATTGGGTGTGTTGGGGACACAAGAGACTCTTTGTTATTTGGTTGCAGGGTTGTTTGAGAGAGACCATCTTCATCCTATGCCACAGATTGATAAACCTTAGGTCATCCACTTGAGGGAAATTTGCTACTGTCCTACAAACCTCTACACTTGAAGGCCCAACAACGTCTATAAGAAGAAGGTTGTGTAGTAGACATCAAGCTCTTTTCTGGCGTCGTTGCCGGGGAGGTGAGTGCTTGAAGGTATATCTTTAGATCTTGCAATCGAATCTTTTTGTTTCTTGTTTTAGCACTAGTTTAGTTTATAAAAGAAAAGTAAAAAATGGAGTTGAGTTTGCCCCATACTCTTCATCTTTTTAATATCTTTCGTGAGAATGATGGAAAGGAAAATTGTGCTCAAGTGCTAGAAGAAGAAGTCTATAAAATGTTTGGCACTAAATCTTTGAATGATGAGCATGATTACAATGTTATTAGTATGAACTCTTTGAATATCCATAGTACTAATGATGATTGCACTAGTCATGATGAAAATATCTCTTATAAGCATATCGATTTTTGTGGAGTGCATAGAGTTTGTAAGTACATACCAAACAGGGAAGATAGATTCTGCAAGAGGCATAAGTATTTGGAAACTAAATGGTTGCAAGAAAGGCTAGATGTTTGTGCTGAAAATTTAAACTTTCTTAGCCGTACTTGTGAACTTTGCAATGAACGTGATCACTTCAGTACCCAATGCAAATTGTTTCATGGTCGTATCATGTCCAAAAATTGTGATGACTTGATTTCCCTTGCACATCATAATGAACTTAGTTTGCTCTTGGGTTATGAAGAAATGAAATGTATATCTAAGGTTATTCTAGAATTTGCCCTTGATAGAGTTCTTAATTTTGATCTAGAAGAAATTTATATGTATTGTGTGGTGAATTGCATTGAAAATCCTTATATTGCCAATTACATAAAGAAAAGAAAACAAATAGAAGATGAAGAGAGTACTAACGAAAGGGAAGAGACTTCCCAATATTCTCCTATTATTTCTTATGATGAATCAGGTAACGAGGAGGAGCCTTCTATTCAACTAATCTCATTAATAAGGAGCTCCAAAAAGAGGATTGAACCCACACATGATGTGAAGAAGAAAAAGGAAAGACAGAGAAGTAAAGGTAGAAAGGTATCTCTCCCAAATGATGCTGCTCCTACTACTCATTGTGATGATGATAATTGCTATACTATCGGTGCTATCCATACTATTAATGATGAGAGTGATTATGCTTATAATATGAAAAGGCCCAAGCTTGGGGATGCTATGTTCGATGAGAATGACATGTTTGAGAATATATTTGCTGCAATCAATGTCTGCCCCAAGCTTGGGGATGCTATGTTTAATGAAGATGATATTTTTAGTCTCCCAAGTTTTGATATGCAAATTTATTATGATGATAGCATGCCTCCTACTTATGATGATTATATTGATGAAAGTGGGTTTGGAAGAGTGTCAACTTTAAAAAGTAATGATCCCACTATTTTGGAGGATGTTGAATCTTATTGTGATAATTATAAAAGTGGATTTGGAGAGGTCATGACTTTATTTAGTAATGATTCCACTATCTTGGAAGAGGTTTCAATTGATTATGATGACAACAAAGTTGCTACTTATGATGATTATTGTGATGATACTTATGCTATAAAAAGTAGAGATGATTATATTTATAAAACTTGTCTTGATTATGATTACCCTGTTTCTGAACATTACTCTTTTAATGTGTAAACAATTTATAGTATTCGAGTTTCTTATGATACTCCCACTATTCTGAATGAGAGGAATTTTGCTTATGTGGAGAGTAATAAAATTTCTATGCCTGTAGATCATGAAAAGAATGCTTTATGTGATGGTTATATTGTTGAATTCATTCATGATTCTACTAAAAATTCTTATGCGGGAGGAATATATGCTCGTAGGAGTTGCAATAATATCAAGTTTCCTCTCTATGTGCTTAAAGTTTTTAAGTTATGCTTGTTTTGCCCTCCTATGCTAGTTGATTATGAAGGAAATATGCCCTAGAGGCAATAATAAAGTTATTATTTATTTCCTTATATCATGATAAATGTTTATTATTCATGCTAGAATTGTATTAACCGGAAACATAATACATGTGTGAATACATAGACAAACAGAGTGTCACTAGTATGCCTCTACTTGACTAGCTCGTTAATCAAAGATGATTATGTTTCCTAACCATGGACAAAGAGTTGTTATTTGATTAATGGGATCACATCATTAGGTGAATGATCTGATTGACATGACCCATTCCATTAGCTTAGCACCCGATCATTTAGTATGTTGCTATTGCTTTCTTCATGACTTATACATGTTCCTATGACTATGAGATTATGCAACTCCCGTTTACCGGAGGAACACTTTGTGTGCTACCAAACGTCACAACGTAACTGGGTGATTATAAAGGTGCTCTACAGGTGTCTCCAAAGGTACATGTTGGGTTAGCGTATTTCGAGATTAGGATTTGTCACTCCGATTATCGGAGAGGTATCTCTGGGCCCTCTCGGTAATGCACATCACATAAGCCTTGCAAGCATTGCAACTAATGAGTTAGTTGTGAGATGATGTATTACGGAACGAGTAAAGACTTGCCGGTAACGAGATTGAACTAGGTATTGAGATACCGACGATCGAATCTCGGGCAAGTAACATACCGATGACAAAGGGAACAACGTATGTTGTTATGCGGTCTGACCGATAAAAGATCTTCGTAGAATATGTAGGAGCCAATATGAGCATCCAGTTTCCTCTATTGGTTATTGAACGGAGATGTGTCTCGGTCATGTCTACATTGTTCTCGAACCCGTAGGGTCCGCATGCTTAAGGTTTCGATGACAGTTATATTATGAGTTTATGCATTTTGATGTACCGAAGTTTGTTCGGAGTGCTGGATGTGATCACGGACACGACGAGGAGTCTCGAAATGGTCGAGACATAAAGATTGATATATTGGAAGCCTATATTTGGATATCGGAAGTGTTCCGGCTGAAATCAGGATTTTACCGGAGTACCGGGAGGTTATCGGAACCCCCGGGAGGTATATGGTCCTTAGTGGGCTTTAGTGGAAGAGAGGAGAGGTGGCCAGGGCTGGGCCGCGCGCCCCTCCCCCCTAGTCCGAATAGGACAAGGAGAGGGGGCCAGCGCCCCCCTTCCTTCTCTCTCTCCTCTTTCCCCCCTCCCGAATCCTATTCCAACTAGGAAAGGGGGGGGGAATCCTACTCCCGGTGGGAGTAGGACTCCTCCTGGCGCGCCCTCCTCTAGGCCGGCCGCACCCCCCCTTTGATCCTTTATTTACGAAGGCAGGGAGCACCCCTTGAGACACAAGTTGATCCACGTGATCATATTCTTAGCCGTGTGCGGTGCCCCCTTCCACCATAGTCCTCGATAATATTGTAGCGGTTCTTAGGCGAAGCCCTGCGACAGTAGTTCATCAAGATCGTCACCACGCCGTCGTGCTGACAGAACTCTTCCCCGACACTTTGCTGGATCGGAGTCCGGGGATCGTCATCGAGCTGAACGTGTGCTAGAACTCGGAGGTGCCGTAGTTTTGGTGCTTGATCGGTCGGGCCGTGAAGACGTACGACTACATCAACCACGTTGTGCTAACACTTCCGCTCTCGGTCTACAAGGGTACATAGATCACACTCTCCCCCCTCATTGCTATGCATCACCATGATCTTGTGTGTGCGTAGGAAAATTTTGAAATTACTACGTTCCCCAACAGTAACATCCGAGCCTAGGTTTTATGTGTTGATGTTATATGCACGAGTAGAACACAAGTGAGTTGTGGGCGATATAAGTCATACTGCTTACCAGCATGTCATACTTTGGTTCGGCGGTATTGTTGGACGAAGCGGCCCGGACCGACATTACGCGTACGCTTACGCGAGACCGGTTCTCCCGACGTGCTTTGCACATAGGTGGCTAGCGGATGACAGTTTCTCCAACTTTAGTTGAACCGAGTGTGGCTACGCCCGGTCCTTGCGAAGGTTAAAACAGCACCAACTTGACAAACTATCGTTGTGGTTTTGATGCGTAGGTAAGATTGGTTCTTGCTTAAGCCCGTAGCAGCCACGTAAAACTTGCAACAACAAAGTAGAGGACGTCTAACTTGTTTTTGCAGGGCATGTTGTGATGTGATATGGTCAAGACATGATGCTAGATTTTATTGTATGAGATGATCATGTTTTGTAACCGAGTTATCGGCAACTGGCAGGAGCCATATGGTTGTCGCTTTATTGTATGCAATGCAATCGCGCTGTAATGCTTTACTTTATCACTAAGCGGTAGCGATAGTCGTGGAAGCATAAGATTGGCGAGACAACAACGATGCTACGATGGAGATCAAGGTGTCGCGTCGGTGATGATGGTGATCATAACGGTGCTTCGAAGATGGAGATCACAAGCACAAGATGATGATGGCCATAATATATCACTTATATTGATTGCATGTGATATTTATCTTTTATGCATCTTATCTTGCTTTGATTGACGGTAGCATTATAAGATGATCTCTCACTAATTATCAAGAAGTGTTCTCCCTGAGTATGCACTGTTGCGAAAGTTCTTCGTGCTAAGACACCACGTGATGATCGGGTGTGATAGGCTCTACGTTCAAATACAACGGGTGCAAAACAGTTGCACACGCGGAATACTCAGGTTATACTTGACGAGCCAAGCATATACAGATATTGCCTCGGAACACGGAGACCGAAAGGTCGAGTGTGAATCATATAGTAGATATGATCAACATAGTGATGTTCACCAATGAAACTACTCCATCTCACGTGATGATCGGACATGGTTTAGTTGATTTGGATCACGTAATCACTTAGAGGATAGAGGGATGTCTATCTAAGTGGGAGTTCTTTAAGTAATATGATTAATTGGACCTAAATTTATCATGAACTTAGTACCTGATAGTATCTTGCTTGTTTATGTATGATTGTAGATAGATGGCCCGTGTTGTTGTTCCGTTGAATTTTAATGCGTTCCTTGAGAAAGCAAAGTTGAAAGATGATGGTAGCAATTACACGGACTAGGTCCGTAACTTGAGGATTATCCTCATTGTTGCACAGAAGAATTACATCCTGGAAGCACCGCTGGGTGCCAGGCCTGCTGCTGGAGCAACACCAGATGTTATGAACGTCTGGCAGAGCAAAGCTAATGACTACTCAATAGTTCAGTGTGCCATGCTTTACGGCTTAGAATCGGGACTTCAACGACGTTTTGAACGTCATGGAGCATATGAGATGTTCCAGGAGTTGAAGTTAATATTTCAAGCAAATGCCCGGATTGAGAGATATGAAGTCTCCAATAAGTTCTATAGCTGCAAGATGGAGGAGAACAGTTCTGTCAGTGAGCATATACTCAAAATGTCTGGGTATAATAATCACTTGATTCAAATGGGAGTTAACCTTCCAGATGATTGCGTCATTGACAGAATTCTCCAATCACTGCCACCAAGCTACAAGAGCTTCGTGATGAACTATAATATGCAAGGGATGAATAAGACTATTCCCGAGCTCTTCGCAATGCTGAAAGCTGCGAAGGTAGAAATCAAGAAGGAGCATCAAGTGTTGATGGTCAACAAGACCACTAGTTTCAAGAAAAAGGGCAAAGGGAAGAAGAAGGGGAACTTCAAGAAGAACAGCAAGCAAGTTGCTGCTCAAGAGAAGAAACCCAAGTCTGGACCTAAGCCTGAAACTGAGTGCTTCTACTGCAAGCAGACTGGTCACTCGAAGCGGAACTGCCCCAAGTATTTGGCGGATAAGAAGGATGGCAAGGTGAACAAAGGTATGTGTGATATACATGTTATTGATGTGTACCTTACTAATGCTCGCAGTAGCACCTAGGTATTTGATACTGGTTCTGTTGCTAATATTTGCAACTCGAAACAGGGACTATGGATTAAGCGAAGATTAGCTAAGGACGAGGTGACGATGCGCGTGGGAAATGGTTCCAAAGTCGATGTGATCGCGGTCGGCACGCTACCTCTACATCTACCATCGGGATTAGTATTAGACCTAAATAATTGTTATTTCGTGCCAGCGTTAAGCATGAACATTATATCTGGATCTTGTTTGATGCGAGACGGTTATTCATTTAAATCAGAGAATAATGGTTGTTCTATTTACATGAGTAATATCTTTTATGGTCACGCACCCTTGAAGAGTGGTCTATTCTTATTAAATCTCGATAGTAGTGACACACATATTCATAGTGTTGAGGCCAAAAGATGCAGAGTCGATAATGATAGTGCAACTTATTTGTGGCACTGCCATTTGGGTCATATCGGTATAAAGCGCATGAAGAAACTCCATACTGATGGACTTTTGGAACCACTTGATTATGAATCACTTGGTACTTGCGAACCGTGCCTTATGGGTAAGATGACAAAAACACCGTTCTTCGGTACTATGGAGAGGGCAACAGATTTGTTGGAAATCATACATACAGATGTATGTGGTCCGATGAATGTTGAGGCTCGTGGCGGATATCGTTATTTTCTCACCTTCACAGATGATTTAAGCAGATATAGGTATATCTACTTAATGAAACACAAGTCTAAAACATTTGAAAAGTTCAAAGAATTTCAGAGTGAAGTGGAAAATCATCATAACAAGAAAATAAAGTTTCTACAATCTGATCGTGGAGGAGAATATTTGAGTTACGAGTTTGGTGTACATTTGAAACAATGTGGAATAGTTTCCCAACTCACGCCACCCGGAACACCATAGCGTAATGGTGTGTCCGAACGTCGTAATCGTACTTTACTAGATATGGTGCGATCTATGATGACTCTAACTGATTTACCGCTATCGTTTTGGGGATACGCTCTAGAGACGGCCGCATTCACGTTAAATAGGGCACCATCAAAATCCGTTGAGACGGCGCCTTATGAACTATGGTTTGGCAAGAAACCAAAGTTGTCGTTTCTGAAAGTTTGGGGCTGCGATGCTTATGTGAAAAAGCTTCAACCTGATAAGCTCGAACCCAAATCGGAGAAATGTGTCTTCATAGGATATCCAAAGGAAACTATTGGATACACCTTCTATCACAGATCCGAAGGCAAGACTTTTGTTGCTAAGTTCGGAAACTTTCTGGAGAAGGAGTTTCTCTCGAAATAAGTGAGTGGGAGGAAAGTAGAACTCGACGAGGTAACTGTACCTGCTCCCTTATTGAAAAGTAGTACATCACAGAAACTAGTTTCTGTGACACCTACACCAATTAGTGAGGAAGCTAATGATAATGATCATGAAACTTCAGAACAAGATACTACTGAACCTCGTAGATCAACCAGAGTAAGATCCGCGCCAGAGTGGTACGGTAATCCTGTTCTGGAAGTCATGCTACTAGATCATGATGAACCTACGAACTATGAAGAAGCGATGGTGAGCCCAGATTCCGCAAAATGGCTTGAAGCCATGAAATCTGAGATGGGATCCATGTATGAGAACAAAGTATGGACTTTGGTTGACTTGCCCAATGAATGGATGGATCTTCAAGAAGAAGACTGATGCTGACGGTAAAATTACTGTCTACAAAGCTCGACTTGTCGCAAAAGGTTTTCGACAAGTTCAAGGGGTTGACTACGATGAGACCTTCTCACCCGTAGCGATGCTCAAGTCTGTCCGAATCATGTTAGCAATTGCCGCATTTTATGATTATGAAATTTGGCAGATGGATGTCAAAACTGCATTCCTGAATGGATTTCTGGAAGAAGAGTTGTATATGATGCAACCAGAAGGTTTTGTCGATCCAAAGGGAGCTAACAAAGTGTGCAAGCTCCGGCGATCCATTTATGGACTGGTGCAAGCCTCTTGGAGTTGGAATAAACGCTTTGATAGTGTGATCAAAGCATTTGGTTTTATACAGACTTTTGGAGAAGCTTGTATTTACAAGAAAGTGAGTGGGAGCTCTGTAGCATTTCTGATATTATAAGTGGATGACATATTACTAATTGGAAATGATATAGAATTTCTGGATAGCATAAAGGTATACTTGAATAAGAGTTTTTCAATGAAAGACCTCGGTGAAGCTGCTTACATATTAGGCATTAAGATCTCTAGAGATAGATCAAGACGCTTAATTGGACTTTCACAAAGCACATACCTTGACAAAGTTTTGAAGAAGTTCAAAATGGATCAAGCAAAGAAAGGGTTCTTGCTTGTGTTACAAGGTGTGAAGTTGAGTCAGACTCAATGCCCGACCACTGCAGAAGATAGAGAGAAAATGAAAGATGTTCCCTATGGTTCAGCCATAGGCTCTATCATGTATGTAATGCTGTGTACCAGACCTGATGTGTGCCTTGCTATAAGTCTAGCAGGGAGGTACCAAAGTAATCCAGGAGTGGATCACTGGACAGCGGTCAAGAACATCCTGAAATACCTGAAAATGATTAAGGATATGTTTCTCGTTTATGGAGGTGACAAAGAGCTAATCGTAAATGGTTACGTCGATGCAAGCTTTGACACTGATCCGGACGATTCTAAATCGCAAACCCGATACGTGTTTACATTAAACGGTGGAGTTGTCAGTTGGTGCAGTTCTAAACAAAGCGCCGTGGCGGGATCTACGTGTCAAGCGGAATACATAGCTGCTTCGGAAGCAGCAAATGAAGGAGTCTGGGTGAAGGAGTTCATATCCGATCTAGGTGTCATACCTAGTGCATCGGGTCTAATGAAAATCTTTTGTGACAATACTGGTGCAATTGCCTTGGCAAAGGAATCCAGATTTCACAAGAGAACCAAGCACATCAAGAGACGCTTCAAATCCATCCGGGATCTAGTCCAGGTGGGAGACATAGAGATTTGCAAGATACATACGGATCTGAATGTAGCAGACCCGTTGACTAAGCCTATTCCATGAGCAAAACATGATCAGCACCAAGGCTCCATGGGTGTTAGAATCATTACTGTGTAATCTAGATTATTAACTCTAGTGCAAGTGGGAGACTGAAGGAAATATGCCCTAGAGGCAATAATAAAGTTATTATTTATTTCCTTATATCATGATAAATGTTTATTATTCATGCTAGAATTGTATTAACCGGAAACATAATACATGTGTGAATACATAGACAAACAAAGTGTCACTAGTATGCCTCTATCGGGTTTCGGGTTCCGGCAGACCCTTAAGGTTCGAACACTGGGGTGCGCATGGAGATTACGCCTTCTACCTCTCCGTCTCGCAAAGATCTAGACTACTAAAAGAACCGCACAAGAGACACAAGGTTTATACTGGTTCGGGCCACCGTTGTGGTGTAATACCCTACTCTAGTGTGTGGTGTGTGCATTGCCTCTCGGGCTAATGATGATGAAAAATACGAGGAAGAACAGCCTCGTGAGGGTCTGCTCTTGGCTGGGGCAATGAACTGCTGGGAGGAGTTCAGCCACCTTTCTCTCTCTCTCTCTCTATGCTTTCAACCTCCGACCCCCTTTGCTTGTGGGCGGCTGGTCCTATTTATAGAGGCCCTGGTCCTCTTCCCAAATATTGAGAGGGAAGGGAGCCAACAATGGCGGGCTAATTTGAAGGGGGACAGCAAGTATCAACTATCCTGACAAAAGCAGTCTTCGCCTGCGCAAAGCTCTGGTGATGACGCCGTCTTGGGTTCCACGGTGACCTCCATCTCGTAGTCCTCCTGGTCTTGGTCTCGTTGCACCGAAATGGCAACCTTTGCCTGATGCCTCGGTACTCCGCGGCTGCGCTTGTCCCCTTTGCACCAAAGAGGAAAGGAGGACGCTGCGCGGGCTGGCACCCGCCTAGCGCCCTGAGTCGTCATGGCTTGCGTCACGGGCACCTTGCGAGGTACCCCACCTTGATCTCTCTGCCTCCTCGCGAGCTAGCCTGACGAGGCCGTGCCTGAGGAAGGTCCGT
This sequence comes from Triticum dicoccoides, assembly GCF_002162155.2. Taxonomy (NCBI): domain Eukaryota; kingdom Viridiplantae; phylum Streptophyta; class Magnoliopsida; order Poales; family Poaceae; genus Triticum; species Triticum dicoccoides. The sequence continues at coordinate 602,262,679 of NC_041392.1, read as the reverse complement.
GTCATCCGCCCCGCGAGGTTTGGCCCCTCGCGAGGGTCTTGAGTCTTGTGTTGATGAAGATGGGCCGAGCTGGGCCCCCTTTGAGCCACGCCGCAGGCCGCAGGCAGGCAAGTCTGGGGACCCCCATTCCCAGAACGCCGACAGTAGCCACAGGGCCCAAGGCGCACCCGGACTTAGCCGTGCCGAGAGGCGAAAGGGCAAGGGTGAAGCGCCGAGGGCCCTAACAGCCTGTGGCCTTGGGCGCCGCATGGCGGTTGATTGAACGTGGGCGTCTCCGCTTCCCACGATGCCTCGGTGATCGCGCGGGTTGGACAGGTCCCTGCATGCAAATTGGGTCATAATTACCTGCGATCGTGGGGGCCGTTGGTTGGCCATCGCCATCCATAAGTACGGGCCGGCGCGCGCCCTTCCAGTTCATCCCCCCTTGCTTCCCCTTCTTCCTCATGGCCCCGTCGAGGAGGTTCTCGGCCGCCGAGAAGGGGAAGGCTTGCCGGGTTGAGCCTGCCTCTCCCCCACCCAAGCGCAGCAGAGGGCGCCCTCGCAAGCATCCTGCGGCCACCACGGTGGCTCCCCGCGGCCGTGGAGGTGATCTTCTGCACGGCCACGGGCGGATTGCTGCAGCCGGGGGCGCACTCCGGCCGCGCGTCCCCC
>NC_041392.1:602253393-602261883 GCF_002162155.2 Triticum dicoccoides | reverse complement strand
CGTTCGTGCTGCTGAAGTGCTGCCGGAGTTCGTCGTGTGGTCGGCGGAGCCGGCTAGCACCCGGCTCCCGCTTCCTTGCTTCCTCCTTGGCGAGCTCCCGGCCGGCGCCCCGGGCGGCCTCTGGCTTCAGGCCGACGGCTGCTGCAGCCGGGGCTCATGGGTCTCCCTGGAGGTCTCCGCGGCCGGGAACCTGTCCCTGGCCCGCGGTTGGCAGACGTTTGCCCGTGCGCGTGGTCTGAGCCGTCGGTGCACCCTACACTTCAAGTTCGACGGCGACACCACCCTCTACGTGAGGGTGTTTGGGGAAGATGGTCGCCGCGCAGGGTGTTGCCCCGAGGGTGACGACCACGGCTGGGAACCCAGCTCCGGTGATGATGGAGGGAGCAGCGCCCGTGCGGCTGGCGGCGTTCGGGGTTCCTCGAGCTTCTCCGGTTCTTCTTCAGGCGGCGACTCCTCCAGCGGTGGCCGCGATCAGCCTCCACACCGTCATATCGGCTTGGGGGGTGGCAACGTGTCCGCACGCCGCCGCGCCCTGGTGAAGCGCGAGAGGGAGTCCGCCTGAGCTCCGGAGGTAGCTCGGGCCTTCCCCGCGGGCCGGTGTGGGGCGAGCCGTGCCGGATTTGTTCTTCCTTTTCCCTTTTTCCTGCGTAACAAAGACAATAGTGCGGAGCCTCGCGGGGGCGTTTTTGGGTTATTGCTGTTAATCATCATTTTGCTTTCGCTATCATTCCTTCCGGCTATGCGCCCGAGCGTGGATAGTTCCCGACCCCGGCCGTGAGGGGGGCGACCGACCCAGGCCCTTTGTTTGTGTCGCGGTGCCCGTGGGGCACGGACTGGAGGGATGCTCCTGTAAGGGGCCCAGGTCGCGAACTCTTTGAATGACTAGGATAGGAACGCTCGCGAGGGCGCTCAACTGCCCCTCCCCTCGCGAGGCCTTGCACAAAAGAAATCGAGGCAGGAGAGTGAAAAGCCGAAGAATCGCAAGCCAAAGATGGCAACAACTTCAATAAAACTTCAAATGCGAACAAACAAGCCAACTGCGGAAAGCAAATGAAAAAGCCGCGTCCCGGCACCTAATCTAGTCTTCGACGTCTTCTCACCAGCGCGGCGCTAAGTGCTGACACTGGGCGTGGGAGGGAGCCCCAGGGCCTGAGGCCGGCGCTCCTGAGACTCCGGGGCGTGTACAACCCCACTCATTATTACGTGAGAGTGTCACGGGCGGCGAGCTTCACAGGCGTTGGCCTTCTTCATAGGCTCCGGGCCTTTCTTCTTAGGGGAAACGAGCTTCACAGTCATTCGCCTTCTTCACAGGCTCCGGGCCTTTTCCAAAATGCGATAGCTTCACAGGCACTCGCCTTGCTTCATAGGCTCTGGGCCTTTTCCAAAACGCGATAGCTTCATAGGCACTCGCCTTGCTTCACAGGCTCTGGGCCTTCCCCAAAACACGATAGCTTCACAGGCACTCGCCTTGCTTCACAGGCTCTGGGCCTTCTCCAAAACGCGATAGCTTCACAGGCACTTGCCTTGCTTCACAGGCTCTGGGCCTTCTCCAAAACGCGATAGCTTCACAGGCACTGGCCTTGCTTCACAGGCTCTGGGCCTTCTCCAAAACGCGATAGCTTCACAGGCACTCGCCTTGCTTCACAGGCTCTGGGCCTTCTCCAAATCGCAATAGCTTCACAGGCACTCGCCTTGCTTGACAGGCTCTGGGCCTTTTCAAGGGTAGAACCTCCGGAGGTGCTGGATGTTCCACGCATTCTGGACTGGCACTCCCTCCTGAGTCTCCAAGCACGCGGAGCCGGGCCTAGAAACATGAACAACCTTGAACGGGCCCTCCCACATGGGAGAGAGCTTGTGCAGCCCCTCCCTGGAGAGAACCCGCCTGAGCACGAGGTCTCCTACCTCGAGAGTCCTGTGACGGATGTTACGGCAGTGATATCGCCGCAGCGCTTGCTGGTACCTCGCCGCTCGTAGCGCAGCTTCTCGGCGACGTTCCTCCCCCAGCACGAGGTCCATCCCCCGCATGGCGTCCTGCTGCGCCTCATCGAACGCGAGGACCCGCGCGGAGCGACGTCTGACCTCATGAGGGAGGACCGCTTCCGCTCCGTAGACCAGGAAGAACGGGGTCTCTCTAGTCGGTTTGGTCGCGGTGGTGCGGATGGACCACAGCACGGACTAAAGCTCGTCGTACTAACCTCTGCCACAGGCCTCCAGCTTCTTCTTGAACGTCCTGGTCTTGAGGCCCCTCAGGACCTCCGCGTTGGCTCGCTCGGCCTAGCCGTTGCTTCGGGGGTGCGCCACTGAGGCGTAGCATATCTGCGTTCCAAGGTTAGCACAGTATGTTTTGAACAGGTTACTGGTGAACTGTGAACCGTTGTCCGTGATGATGCGATTCGGCACCCTGAACCGGCTCACGATGCCCTTGATGAACTTGATCGTGGAACCCGCGGGAATGGTGCGGACAGCCTCTACTTCAGCCCACTTGGTGAATTTGTCCACGGCAACGTAGAGGTAGCGGTAGCCCCCTAGCGCCCGAGGAAACGGGCCCAAGATGTCCAGCCCCCAGACTGCGAATGGCCATGAAAGGGGGATAGTCTGCAAGCCTCCTGCTGGCTGGTGGATCTGCTTGGCGTGGAACTGGCAGGCTTCACAAGTTTTCACTAGTTCCACGGCGTCGTTGAGCGCGGTGGGCCAATAAAACCCACTGCGGAACGCCTTGCCGACGAGGGTCCGCGATGATGAATGATGACCGCAGTCCCCGCCGTGTATATCTTCCAGTAGTTCCTTCCCTTGCTCCCTGGAGATGCAGCGCAGGGATACGCCGTTTGGTCGCTTCCGGTAGAGCTCTCCGTCTTTGATGCAGTATGTCATGGCCTGGCGTGCCACTCGCTCCGCTTCCTCCTCCTTCTCCGGCAAGGTTCCTTGCGCTAAGTAGCTCCGGAGCTCTGTGATCCAACATCCCTCCTGAGGCTCCATCGTCAGGAGCAGGCATGCTCTGGAGGCCGGACCACAGGTCGGAGCTCCTGAGGCAGGTGGCTGGGGGAGCTCCTCCCAGGGCTGAGTCGTGTTTGATAACGTCGGCAGAGCTGAGGGCTTGAAGAGCCGCTCCTCGAAAACGCTAGGCTCCTAGGGTAACCGTCTGGACGCACGTTTGGCGATGTCGTCGGCCTCCTGATTGGTGCCACGGGGCACATGCTGCAACTCCAACCCCCAGAATTGCTTCTCCATCTTGCGGACTTCCGCAAGGTAGGCTTCCATGTGCTCATCCTTCAGCTCGTACACCTTGTTGGAGAAATTGACAAGGAGCTGCGAGTCGCCCTTGATGGTGAGGCATTTCACTCCCAAGGCAGCCGCGGCCTTCAAGCCCGCTATTAAACCTTCATACTCCGCTATGTTGTTGGAGACCTTTTCGCCTTGCTGGAAGCATAGTTGCACGGCGTAATATAGCTTGTCCTGTGTGGGTGATATAAGCACCGCCCCAGCCCCAGCGCCATGCCTGGAGAACGCCCCATCGAAGTACATGACCCAGCATTCTGGCGCCTCGCTTCCCGGGGATAGGGACCGATCCTCATTGGCCTTGAGGCCTGGCGCCTCCGTCCACTCTGCCACAAAATCCGCCAACGCTGCTCCCTTGATGACCTTGGTCGTCCTGAATTCGAGCTGAAACGCTTGCAATTCTATGTTCCACTCAGCAACCCTTCCAGCTAAATTAGGGCTCCTGAGCACTCTCTCCAGGGGGTATGACGAGACGACCTTGATGGGGTGACCTTGAAAGTAGTGCCGCAGCTTGCGCGAAGCCACCAGTAGCGCGAGGAGGAGTCTCTGAGGCATGGGGTACCGTGCTCTTGCATCCCGCAGCACTGTGCTGACGAAGTACACTGGGTGCTCAACGAGGTGGAGTGCGTCAGTGCCGGTGGCTCCTTCCGGAGACCGTGGCGCCTCTTGAGGCAATGAGACCTCCTGAGACTGGCCATCTAGAAGGAGGGCCTCTTCCGCCTCTGGTGCACCCCTCTGCGGCGGCTGATCCTCCTCAGCTGCGGTGGCAGTTTCTGTAGGCCTTCCTTGTCCCTGTTATGCCTTGCCCCGGGCTACTGCCATGGTTTTGATTCGGCGCTCCTCTCTGACTGCCACCAAGGCTGCGCTGGCGGAGTAGGGAGTGGCGGCGAGGTAAAGCACCAGGGGCTCCTAAGGGCGCGGAGCCACCATGATCGGTGGGTTGGTCAGGTATCTCTTGAGATCCTGGAACGCCTTGTCGGCCTCTTCAGTCCACTCGAAGGGCCCCTTCTTCTTCATTAGCTGGAAGAAGGGCAGGGCTCGTCTTCCAACTTGGAGATGAAGCGCCCTAGTGCAGTCACGTGCCCCGTGAGCTTCTGCATTTCTCTGAGGGTCTTTGTCGGGCTCATGTCTTCCACCGCCTTGACCTTCTCTGGGTTAGCCTCGATGCCTCGGTGGGACACGAGGAAACCCAAGAGCTTGCCCGAGGGGACCCCGAACACACACTTCTCTGGGTTGAGCCGTAGGTTCACTGCGTTGAGGCTCACGAAGGTTTCCTCCAAGTCCTGTATCAAGGTCCCGGCCTCCCGAGACTTTACCACAATGTCATGACGTAAGCTTCGACATTCTTCCCGAGCTACGGGCCCAAGATGATGTGCATCATCCGCTGAAAGGTCGCCCCTGCGTTACGCAGCCCGAATGGCATGCACGTGTAGCAGTATACCCCACACGGGGTCAGGAAGGCCGTCTTCTCGACGTTTTCTACCGCCATCTTGATCTGGTGATACCCAGAGAAGGCATCCAGGAAGCATAGCAGGTCACATTCCGTAGTGGAATCGACGATCTGGTCGATGCGGGGGAGCGGGAATGGATCTTGTGGGCATGCTTTGTTGAGGTTGGTGAAGTCGACACACATACGCTCCTTCCCTCCCTTCTTTGGCACAATGACAGGGTTGGCCAACCAATTTGGGTATCGGACCTTGCGGATGACCCCAGCGGCCTCTAATTTGCGGGTCTCTTGGACGATGAAGGCCTGCTTTTTTGTGGACTGCCGCCTGGCCTTCTGCTTCACAGGGCGCACATTGGGGCACACGTTGAGGTGATGCTCGATTACACTCCTGGGGATCCCTGCCAACTGGTCCGGCTCCCAAGCGAATACCTTCTTGTTTGCGCGCAGGAACCCGACCAGGGCCTCCTCTTGCTCGGGTTTGAGGTGGGCGCCTATGGTGAAAGTGGCGTTGGTGGACCCGTCCTCATCGACGGGTATCTGCTTGGTTTCTGCCTAGTCTTGGGTGAACAACTGCTTCTTCTTGGCGGGTGCAGCCCCCTTGGGCCCGGGGATCTCCAAGCCGGCCGGCTGTGCCGACGCCGCCATCTTGAAGGCAAGCTTGAGCGTCTGCAGTGCGTCCCCGGTGTCCCCGTGCACAGTGAGGACACCGCTGCTCCCGGGCATCTTCATGAGGTTGTACGCCGGGTGCGTCGCGGCCATGAATTGGGCCAACGCTGGGTAGCCGAGGATGGCGTTGTAGGGGAGGCCGATGGGGGCGATGTCAAAGTTAACCAGCTCCGTGCGGAAGTTGTCGTAGGTGCCGAAGGTCACGGGGAGCCGGATTTGCCCCAAGGAACTGGACGACTTGCCCCTGACGCCTGAGAAGGGCCGGCTGGGTTGCAGCCGTTCCAGGGGTATGCGGAGGAGGTTGAAGGCCTCGACCGAGAGCACGCTGAGGCCCGCGCCGCCATCAACAAGGGTTCTGGTGACGGCCACCTGGCAGATGGTGGGGGTGCACAACATGGGGAGCGCGCCCGAGCAGGCTGAGTTGGAGGGGTGGTCCTCCGAACTGAAGGTCAGGCCGGTCTCGGGCGCCGTCCGATCCGGGGGAGCCCCCTGCCGCGTGGAAGCGGTGCTGACCTGGCGGATGAACGACTTGACATGGTGATTTGTGGGCGGCGCCTGTGAGCCGCCCAGGAGGGTTGCGACGACCGGGGGTGTTGGTGTAGCACGATGGGACGGCGCAGGAGGGCCCCCTGCGGCGCGGACGAGCTCGGCGACGCGGTCGAGCCATTCCCCGTAGACGTCCTCGGCTGGGCGGCAGCGCAGGAGCTCGTTTGCCGCGATGAGTGCAGCCCGAGCCTCCATGGGCGCGCTAAGCGCGCGGGGCGAAGATCCAGCTGGTGCGAGCGATGGAGTAGCGATGCGGCCATCTTGCCGCACGGATGGATGCTGAGACGACGCTTGCTGCTCGCCCCCCGCCGGGCCGGTGGTAGCGTTGATGGCGGGCGACGGGGAACGACGAGGACGTCCACCGACGGGCGCCGTCTGGGCGACGCGGGAATCGACGGTGGCCCGGCGCTCGGCGCAGGCCCGACGAGCGTCGGACATGGATGCGACGGTCGGAGGAGAACGGGGCGGTGGAAGACGAATTTTGGCGCACCCCTACCTGGCGCACCAAATGTCAGATTTCGGGTTCCGGCAGACCGTTAAGGTTCGAACACTGGGGTGCGTGCGGAGATTACGCCTTCTACCTCTCCGTCTCGCAAGGATCTAGACTACTGAAAGAACCGCACAAGAGACACAAGGTTTATACTGGTCCGGGCCACTGTTGTGGTGTAATACCCTACTCCAGTGTGTGGTGTGTGGATTGCCTCTCGGGCTGATGATGATGAACAATACAAGGAAGAACAGCCTCGCGAGGGTCTGCTCTTGGCTGGGGCAATGAACTGCTAGGAGGAGTTCAGCCACCTTTCTCTCTCTCTCTCTCTATGCTTTCAACCTCCGACCCCCTTTGTTTGTGGGCGGCTGGTCCTATTTATAGAGGCCCTGGACCTCTTCCCAAATATTGAGCGGGAAGGGAGCGAACAATGGCGGGCTAATTTGAAGGGGGACAGCAAGTATCAACTATCCTGACAAAAGCAATCTTCGCCTGCGCAAAGCTCTGGTGATGATGCCGTCTTGGGCTCCACGGTGACCTCCGTCTCGTAGTCCTCCTGGTCTTGGTCTTGTTGCACCGAAATGGCAACCTTTGCCTGATGCCTCGGTACTCCGCGGCTGCGCTTGTCCCCTTTGCACCAAAGAGGAAAGGAGGACGCTGCGCGGGCTGGCACCCGCCTGGCGCCCTGAGTCATCATGGCTTGCGTCACGGGCACCTCGCGAGGTACCCCGCCTTGATCTCTCCGCCTCCTCGCGAGCCAGCCTGACGAGGCCATGCCTGAGGAAGGTCCGTGTCGTCCGCCCCGCAAGGCTTGGCCCTTCGCGAGGGTCTTGAGTCTTGTGTTGATGAAGATGGGCCGAGTTGGGCCCCCTTTGAGCCACGCAGCCGGCCGCAGGCAGGCAAGTCTGGGGACCCCCGTTCCCAGAACACCGACAGCCTCTACTTGACTAGCTTGTTAATCAAAGATATTATGTTTCCTAACCATGGACAAAGAGTTGTTATTTGATTAACGGGATCACATCATTAGGTGAATGATCCGATTGACATGACCCATTCCATTAGCTTAGCACCCGATCGTTTAGTATGTTGCTATTGCTTTCTTCATGACTTATACATGTTCCTATGACTATGAGATTATGCAACTCCCGTTTACCGGAGGAACACTTTGTGTGCTACCAAACTTCACAAGTAACTGGGCGATTATAAAGGTGCTCTACAGGTGTCTCCAAAGGTACATGTTGGGTTGGCGTATTTCGAGATTAGGATTTGTCACTCCGATTGTCGGAGAGGTATCTCTGGGCCCTCTCAGTAATGCACATCACATAAGCCTTGCAAGCATTGCAACTAATGAGTTAGTTGTGAGATGATGTAGTACGGAACGAGTAAAGAGACTTGCCGGTAACGAGATTGAAATAGGTATTGAGATACCGATGATCGAATCTCGGGAAAGTAACATATCGATGACAAAGGGAACAACGTATGTTGTTATGCGGTTTGACCGAAAAGATCTTCGTAGAATATGTAGGAGCCAATATGAGCATCCAGGTTCCGCTATTAGTTATTGACCGGAGACGTGTCTCGGTCATGTCTACATTGTTCGCGAACCCGTAGGGTCCGCACGCTTAAGGTTTCGATAATAGTTATATTATGAGTTTATGCATTTTGATGTACCGAAGTTTGTTCGGAGTCCCGGATGTGATCACGGACATGACGAGGAGTCTCGAAATGGTCGAGACATAAAGATTGATATATTGGAAGCCTATATTTGGATATCGGAAGTGTTCCGGCTGAAATCGGGATTTTACCGGAGTACCGGGAGGTTACCGGAACCCCCCGGGAGGTATATGGGCCTTAGTGGGCTTTAGTGGACGAGAGGAGAGGTGGCCAGGGCTGGGCCGCGTGCCCCTCCCCCCCTAGTCCGAATAGGACAAGGAGAGGGGGCCGGCGCCCCCCTTCCTTCTCTCTCTCCTCTTTCCCCCCTCCCGAATCCTATTCCAACTAGGAAAGGGGGAATCCTACTCCCGGTGGGAGTAGGACTCCTCCTGGCGCGCCCTCCTCTAGGCCGGCC
>NC_041392.1:602226758-602252944 GCF_002162155.2 Triticum dicoccoides | reverse complement strand
GAAGGCAGGGAGCACCCCTTGAGACACAAGTTGATCCACGTGATCATATTCTTAGCCGTGTGCGGTGCCCCCTTCCACCATAGTCCTCAATAATATTGTAGCGGTGCTTAGGCGAAGCCCTGCGACAGTAGTTCATCAAGATCGTCACCACGCCGTCGTGCTGATGGAACTCTTCCCCGACACTTTGCTGGATCGGAGTCCGGGGATCATCATCGAGCTGAACGTGTGCTAGAACTCGGAGGTGTCATAGTTTCGGTGCTTGATCGGTCGGGCCGTGAAGACGTACGACTACATCAACCGTGTTGTGCTAACACTTCTGCTCTCGGTCTACACGGGTACGTAGATCACACTCTCCCCCCTCGTTGCTATGCATCACCATGATCTTGCGTGTGCGTAGGAAAATTTTGAAATTACTACGTTCCCCAACATATCAGAGGGTATGAACCATAGAGAAGTTGGAATACAGTAGATATTACACCAATATGAATTTAGAATGAGTTCACAACAGTACCTAAGTGGTGGTTTTATTTTCTTATACTAACGGAGCTTACGAGTTTTCTGTTGAGTTTTGTGTTGTGAAGTTTTCAAGTTTTGGGTAAAGATTCGATGGACTATGGAATAAGGAGTGGCAAGAGCCTAAGCTTGGGGATGCCCAAGGCACCCCAAGATAAATCCAAGGACACCAAAAAGCCAAAGCTTGGGGATGCCCCGGAAGGCATCCCTCTTTCGTCTTCATTCATCGGTAACTTTACTTGAGGCTATATTTTTATTCACCACATTATATGTGTTTTGCTTGGAGCATCATTTTGTTTTGTTTTGCTTGTTGTTTTAATAAAATACCAAGATCTGAAATTCTTAAATGTTAGAGAGTCTTCACATAGTTACATAATTATTCAACTACTCATTCATCTTCACTTATACCTTTCGGAGTAGTTTGTCATTTGCTCTAGTGCTTCACTTATATCCTTTTAGAGCACGACGGTGGTTTTATTTTGAATAAATAGATGAACTCTCATGCTTCACTTATATCATTTTGAGAGTCTCTAAACAGCATGGTAATTTGCTTTGGTTATGAAATTGGTCCTAATATGATGGGCATCCAAGAGGGATATAATAAAAACTTTCATATAAAGTGCATTGAATACTATGAGAAGTTTGATACTTGATGATTATTTTGAGATATGAGGATAGTAATATTAGAGTCATTCTAGTGAGTAGTTGTCAATTTGAGAAATACTTCTGTTAAAGTTTGTGATTCCCGTAGCATGCACGTATGGTGAACCGTTATGTGATGAAGTCGGAGCATGATTTATTTATCGATTGTCTTCCTTATGAGTGGCGGTCAGGGACGAGCGATGGTCTTTTCCTACCAATCTATCCCCCTAGGAGCATGCATGTAGTACTTTGTTTCGATAACTAATAGATTTTTGCAATAAGTATGTGAGTTCTTTATGACTAATGTTGAGTCCATGGATTATACGCACTCTCACCCTTCCACCATTGCTAGCCTCTCTAGTACCACGCAACTTTCGCTGGTACCTTAAACCCACCATATACCTTCCTCAAAACAGCCACCATACCTACCTATTATGGCATTTCCATAGACATTCCGAGATATATTGCCATGCAACTTTCCACCATTCCATTTATTATGACACGCTCCATCATTGTCATATGCTTTGCATGATCATGTAGTTGACATCGTATTTGTGGAAAAGCCACCATTCATAATTCTTTCATACATGTCACTCATGAGTCATTGCACATCCCAGTACACAACTGGAGGCATTCATATAGAGTCATATCTTGTTCTAATTCTTGATTTGTAAGTAAATAAAAGTGTGATGGCGAACCAACCTCTGGTTGAGATGGTTAGGTGGACAATGGTATACCCAACCCATCAGGGTTCAAATCCTGGTGCTCGCATTTATCTTGCATTTATTTCAGGATTTCGGTGATACGCTTTCAGTGGGAGGAGACGTTCCCGTCGACTACGAGGCACCTACGGTGACTTCGTAAAATCTCAAGATGATATGCTGGTTTAGTCTCTTGAAGGTGCTCATAGGGGTAGGGTGTGCGTGTGTGCGTTCATAGGGGTGAGTATATGCGCGTTTATATGAGCGCTTGCGTCAGTACTATGTTCAAAAATAAAAAAAAGTGTGATGATCATCATTATTAGAGCATTGTCCCAAGTGAGGAAAGGATGATGGAGACTATGATTCCCCCACAAGTCGGGATGAGACTCCAGACAAAAAAAAGAAAAAAAAAGAAAGGCCAAAAAAAAGGAAGGCCCAAGAAAACAAAAAATGAGAGAAAAAGAGAGAAGGGACAATGCTACTATCCTTTTTCCACACTTCTGCTTCAAAGTAGCACCATGATCTTCATGATAGAGAGTCTCCTATGTTGTCACTTTCATATACTAGTGGGAATCTTTCATTATAGAACTTGGCTTGTATATTCCAATGGTGGGCTTCCTCAAAATGCCCTAGGTCTTCGTGAGCAAGCGAGTTGGATGCACACCCACTTAGTTTCTTTTTGAGCTTTCATACACTTATAGCTCTAGTGCATCCGTTGCATGGCAATCCCTACTCACTCACATTGATATCTATGGATGGGAATCTCCATAGCCCGTTGATACGCCAAGTTGATGTGAGACTATCTTCTCCTTTTTGTCTTCTCCACAACCACCATTCTATACCACCTATAGTGCTATGTCCATGGCTCACGCTCATGTATTGCGTGAAGATTGAAAAAGTTTGAGAACATCAAAATTGTTGGGAATATAACTTTCAGGTATGACCCGCCCAGGAGGGGCCGGGTCAACCCTAATGGCGGATTGTTAAGAGAAGCCCAGTAATATTCAAGGTGATAGTTTATTAAGAATTGTAGAAGGCCTAAGCCCAGAGGCGGCTTAAGGCCCAATATTGTAAACCACCATATGTAAAGAAAGACTTGTAAAGAAAGGCATATAAAAGAAGTCACCGAGCCGGACACGTTTTATGAGTCGGACGGACTCTGTAAGCCGCCAGGCGTCAACCCATGTATATAAGGGGACGACCCGGCGGCGGCTTAGGACAAGAATCAATAGATCGATAGCCAAGCTAGCGGATTCGCTCCTTGGTCATCGAAACCTAGCAATACAACATCAACTGGACTAGGCCTTACCTTCACCGTAAGGGGCCCAACCAGTATAAACCTCTCGTGTCCGTTGTCCTGATTAACCCCTTTAAGCTTCCTAGTTGCGATGGCCCTATGACTAAGTCCTTCCGCTAGGACATCTGCCGTGACAATTCCACGATAGTTGGCGCCCACCATGGGGCCAGTGCACGGTGGATTTGAGTTCTTGGAGGGTAACTTCGAAGGGCTCAAGGGATACACTGTGGGCTGGATGACCAAGAGTCGTCGCGGCAAGCTCTACATCGACGACGAAGGCTGGGGCCCCGACGCCGGCTCGATTGAGTATGGGTACCGGGTCCCCTTTGGCAGAATCCATGTTTTCATCAGCCGGATCGGCGAGTCAGGCCTTGAGCCGGACGTCTGCACCAATCTCATCGAGACGGCTCAGCGCGCGAGACCCGCCCGGGCTCAACCCGCCGTGCGGCGGGCCTTCGTGGGTTGTATCCATGGAGGGGAATTTTCTGAAGGATCGATAGATGGTGGTGAGATGGCCATCTGTTCTGACGGTGCGTCATCCACAAGCGAGACAAATTCTTTGTATCAGCTACAAGATGGCGTGCTTGGGGGCTGTTCTGTTGGCAGCAGTATTCCGGACCCCTCTGAGCCGCCGAATCGAGCCGAAGTCTTCATGGCTGGCACTCAACCCGAGCAGAATTCTACGGCTGCGGCAGCAATAACCACCGAGTCGGCAACAGCCGGGTCAGGAAATCCTGCGCGCCCCCGGCTCAGGTACTAATGGACCTCATGGATAAGATGACGGCTCTGTTGACTGTTGTGGTTGAGCCGGCGGATAAGGCTCAGCATGACGCGGAGGTGGCACTACTATGTGAAGAGGTGGCACAGGCCAAGGAAAATTTAGCAGCAGAAGATGTCAGAATGGATGCGGAGCGGGCGGCTTTGGATGCTGGTGCCCGGCAGCTTCAAGCAGAGACTTTCTGGCTCTCGGTGGATCTGAACACGTCAAACAAGGTCATGAGGAGAAGACACCAGAAAACTCAGTCACGTCTGCCTCTGACTTACGATCCTAGGAACCTTTTCCACACACCCGGGGCCGGTCCCAGCAACCCACCGGAGGCAAACTGGATTACCACACCCGGGACGGGGGCGCCGGTTCAGTCGAGGGCCATGGAACCACCCCGTGTGAATATTGCTCCACCTCATTACACGCCAGTACCACCGGGTGACTTCTCTAACCCTTTGGAGAATTTAATTGCTGCATCAACTCGTCTGGCGGCTCTCCCAATGGAAGGCGATTCTCCAACGACGATCAAAACACGAAGGGTCTGAGAACTTCTTCAGACAGCTCTGGCACAGCAGGATGCGTACTCTTATAGTCGAGATAGAATCCATTCAACCCCTCGCCCAAGCCGAAGCCCGAGCTATAGCAGGCATATGGACTCAGCGGCTATGTCAAGCAATGCCCAACACCATAACCAACCACGTAGGCATGACCCGGTGCACGATGGAGCCTTTAACTTGGTGGATCAGGAGAAGATCGTCAGGAGGATGAGCAGGCGATTCAACTGGCAACTGAGCAGGCGGCTCATCAGGCTTTTCCGGTTTATCCAGCAACCTCTGTTGAGGCAGGAGTGGCCACAAGGACATGAGGTGTCCCTTGCCTGGTGCCGGCTCTACGTAATGAGCGCTTGCCAAAAGATTTTAAGGGGCCTCGTAAGGTGCCTAATTACACGGCCGACTTGCAGCCTGGGGCATGGATTGAAAGTTATGAGATGGAGATGGAGCTATTGGAGGTCAGCGATGCAGCAATGGCTAAATATTTCACTATGATGTTGGATGGAACATCTCGCACTTGGTTGAAAGGGTTGCCACCCAACTCCATCGGCTCATGGGCGGGGTTAAAAGCCCGGTTCATTCAGAACTTCAAGGACACATGTAAGCAACCTATGTCAATCGTGGACTTGACTAACTGTAAGCAAGAGGAAGGTGAGTCCACGACCCATTGGGTGCACCGGGTCAAGGAGATAATACATTCATCTGATAAGATGGATGCCGGCTCTGTGGTCTTAATGTTCGAGAAAAATTGATGTTTTGAACCTCTAAAGTAGAAGCTGGGGCGGCTCAAGCGTGATTGTCATGACATGGGCCAATTGATGGTGACTCTGGTCAAATATGTTGATTCAGATAGTACCAAGGATCCCGTGTCTGATGAAGAGAAGGCAGGGAAAGGAAAAAAGAACGGCAATGGCAAGGGTCACCAGCATAACCCGGCGAATCAAGGAGGTAATAAACGTAAGGCTGGCGAGTTTGTGGCTAACGCCAGTACACAGGGCAACAACCAATGGTGCAAGGGGAGGCCACCTCCTCGGTCAGGCGGGTCAGATCCCACCCTTGAGCAACTACTGAATGAACCCTGTCCGAGACACGGCACCCGGGAGAAGCCAGCTGCCCATCTGTGGAAGGACTGTACGACCATGAAGGCGTTTAAAAATTCCAACATGTTCGATCGTAACCACGGACCTGGCGGCCGTTCAGGCGGTGGCGGCTTTCATGGCCCGGGCGCCGGCTCAGGCGGAGGCGGTTTTCACGGCCAGGGCCATCCGGGTAACCAAGGTGGTTATAATCAGCAATCCGGCCAAAGTAATCAGCAGCAATAGCAGCAGCAGTCCGGGTATCAGAGTAACCAAAAATAACTGAAAAGTGGGCAGTACCACGTATTTACCACTAGTTTGTGCAAGAGGTTCCAGAAACTTCATAAGAGGGTTGTAAACGTTGTTGAGCCGGCGGTTCCATGTTATTTGAGATGGTCGGTACAGCCTATTGTGTGGAGTAGGGAGGATCACCCTCCCCGGGTTGATAATCCAGGTCACTTGGCTTTGGTAGTGGCGCCTCAGGTTGGTGGATATAATTTTACTAAGGTGCTCATGGACGGAGGCAGTAGCATCGACATCCTCTATTATGAGACGTTTCGTTGCATGGGGTTGACTGACAAGAGTCTTAAACAATCCAATACTGTTTTTCATGGTGTTGTACCTGGTAAGTCGGCATGCCCAGTTGGTAAGATTGAGCTGCAAGTAGCCTTTGGGGATGAATACGATTCCAGGGCTGAGAAGTTAACTTTTGAAGTGGTTAAGATCAAAAGCCCATATCATGCCCTGTTTGGACGGCTGGCTTATGCCAAGTTCATGGCTCGGCCGTGTTATGTATATCTGTAGCTCAAGATGCCGGGTTATAAAGGCACCATCACAGTACATGGAAGCCGGAAAATAGCCCTGGAATGTGAAGAAGGTGATGCTGCTTATGCTGAGTCTATTTGTGCAACATAGGAATTAAAGTTTTATAAAGATAATGTTGACCCGACAGACATGACGTCTTTGAAGAAGCCAACTACGGAGCATGAACCAGTGCTGAAATTCAAATCAGCTGATGACACCAAGATGGTCGATTTTGTGCCTGGCGACTCATCCAAACAGTTCATTATCAGTGCTAACTTGGATCCAAAATAGGAAAGCGTGCTCATCGAGTTCATCCATGAGAACCGGGACATCTTTGCATGGAAGCCTTCTGACATGCCGGGTGTCCCGAGAGAACTCATTGAGCACACACTCAATATTGATCCGAAATTTAAGCCGGTCAGGCAGTTTCTTCGACGGTTTAATGAGGAAAGGCGCAAGGCAATTGGAGAAAAGGTGGCCCGGCTCTTGGCGGTCGGGTTCATTGTTGAAGTTTTTCACTCGGAGTGGTTGGCTAACCTAGTGCTTGTACTAAAAAAGAATGGCACCTGGCGTATGTGTGTGGATTACACTGATTTAAACAAGGCTTGTCCGGCTGACCCTTTTGCTCTCCCTCGTATTGATTAGATCATTAATGCTATGGTGGGTTGCGAGCGTTTGAGTTTTTTGGATGCCTATTCGGGTTATCATCAGATCAAGATGGCAGTTAAGGACCAGAAGAAGACAGCTTTCATCACTCCGTTTGGAGCCTTCTGCTATGTGTCTATGCCTTTTGGGCTTAAGAGTGCCCAGGCGACTTATCAACAATGTGTGCAGAATTGCCTTCACAATCAGATTGGGCGTAATGTGGATGATATAGTGGTGAAATCCAGAGAGAAGGAAACCTTGGTAACTGATCTGAAGGAGACCTTTGATAACCTCCGGGTCTACAAGATGATGCCTAACTAGGCCAAAGTGTGTTTTTGTAGTCCCAGCTGGCAAACTCTTGGGTTTTTTAGTGTCTAACAGAGGTATTGAGGCTAACCCAGAGAAAATTAAGGCAATTACATCTCTGGCTAAACCGGTGTGCATCAATGACGTTCAGCGGTTGGCGGGCCGCGTCACAGCCTTAAGCCGGTTCATAAGTTGGTCAGGGGAGAAGGCGATGCCTTTGTATCAAATGATGAAGAAGGCGGATGACTTCTTCTGGAGTGACGCTGCTAACTCTGCTTTTGAGGATTTGAAGAAACAGCGCACTGAGCCACCGATTCTTACTGCTCCGGTTGAGAAAGAGCTGCTGTTGTATGTGACTGCTAACTCACATGCTGTCGGTGTGGCCATTGTTGTAGAGCGCAAGGAGGCTAGCAAGGAACATCCGGTCCAACGGCCGGTTTACTATGTCAGTGAGGTGCTCATTGAATCTAAACAAAGATATCCACATTGGCAGAAGCTTTTTATGGGGTGTTCATGGCAAGCCGGAAGCTCAAGCATTACTTTCAGGGTCACCCAATCACTGTGGTTAGCTCTGCTCCTCTAGGAGACATTATTCAAAATAGAGAAGCCACAGGACGAGTCGCCAAGTGGGCTATTGAACTTGGGTCTCATGGTTTGAAGTATGTGCCACGTACTGCGATCAAATCTCAAGCACTAGTTGACTTCATTAATGACTGGACAGAGTTGCAGATGCCAGAGGAGAAACCAGACAACACATATTGGATGATTCACTTTGATGGGTCCAGACAATTGGAAGGCTCGGGGGCTGGAGTTGTTCTAACTTCTCCTCGAGGTGACAAATTTCGTTATGTGTTACGATTGATGTTTCCTTGCACTAACAACGCAGTTGAGTACGAGGCCTTGCTTCATGGTCTTCGAATGGCAAAGGAAATGAGCTTAAGCCGGGTACGGTGCCTAGGTGACTCAGATCTGGTGGCTCAACAAGTGTCAGGCAAGTGGGATTCTAATGATCCTCTCATGGCGGCTTATCACCGCGAGGTCGACGCTGTTGTAGGGCATTTTAAGGGTTATCAGGTGGAACACATTGACCGCAGAAAGAACGAAGCGGCCGATGCCTTAAGCTGGTTGGGATCTCAGCGTAAGCCGGTGCCACCTAACACCTTTTTAGATGTTTTACATAACCTGTCTATTAAGTTGCCTACAGAGGAATATTTGGCCGTTCCTGACCCGGAGGCACAGTTGGTGGCGGCTCTTCATGTCATTCCAGATTGGACAGTACCATTCTTGGCTTACATGACCCGGGGCGAGTTACCAAAGGACGAGACCCTGTCCTGACAGATAACCCGGCAGTCCAAGTCAATGACAATTTCTGATGGTGAGTTGTATCATCGCAGCATCACTGGGGCATTTCAACGTTGTGTTTCCCTTGAAGAAGGTCAAGAAATTCTTCGTGAGATCCATGAAGGGGATTGTGGTCATCACGTCGGGTCAAAGTCTCTTGTGTCCAAAGCTTTTCGTCATGGTTTTTACTGGTTAACGGCTCATGCTGATGCGGAGGAGCTAGTCAGTAGGTGTGATGGATGTCAAAAATTTGCACGACGAGCGCACGTGCCGGCTCAAGAGTTGCGGATGATTCCAATCACTTGGCCGTTTGCAGTCTGGGGGCTTGACATGGTTGGACCTTTCAAAAGGTCCAAAGATAAAAAGACACATCTTTTGGTGGCGGTTGACAAATTCAAAAAATGGGTTGAGGCAGAGCCAGTGAGCAAGTGCGATGCAGACACGGCGGTTCAGTTCATGAAAAAGGTGATTTTTCGCTTTGGTTTTCCACACAACATTATAACTGACAATGGCACTAATTTGTCCCAAGGTGCTATGGAGGAGTTTTGTCAACGTGAGCATATCCGGCTTGATGTTTCGTCAGTAGCTCACCCCCAATCTAATGGTCAAGCTGAGAGAGCAAATCAGGAAATCCTAAAAGGTCTCAAGCCCCGGCTTATGGTTCCCTTACAACAGACGCCGGGTTGTTGGGTAGAGGAATTACCCTCGGTGTTGTGGAGTATTAATACCACTCCTAATAGATCTACAGGTTATACACCTTTCTTCATGGTTTATGGAGCGGAAACAGTGCTGCCTAGTGACATCTGTCATGACTCGCCTCGCGTGGCGGCTTACGTTGAAACTGATAATAAACAAGCCCGACAGGATGCACTTGACTTGTTAGATGAGGAGAGAGATTTGGCAGTGGCTCGATCAGCAATTTATCAACAGGACCTGCGCCGTTATCATAGCCGTCGGGTTAAGTCCAGAACCTTTCAAGAAGGTGACCTGGTGCTCCGGCTCATCCAGGATCTGTCTGATGCACACAAGCTATCCCCGCCTTGGGAAGGGCCCTTTGTGGTTAGCAAGAACTTAAACAACGGGTCATATTACCTCATTGACGTTCGAGAGCACAAAGACTCACGTAAGTCGGAGGAGGAGACCCGCCGGCCGTGGAACATTGCTCAGCTTCGGCCATACTATACTTAAGCCACCGGCTCTCGTCATGTACATACTTTGACATTGTATATATTATGATAAGTAATAAAGCAGGACCTCTGTCTTTTTCCCTTTCAATGATCATATTATTTTCATTATTTAAAATGACCAAAAGGGGGCAGATCGTATCCGAATCTAGCTTAAACCTTTTGGTCCGGCTCATGATCGTATTCGAATCTAGTTGTAAACCTCAAGGTAATTTGGGGGCTTCCAGTTCAAACATAGGTCGTATTCAAACCAAAGAGAACATAGCTGTCGTAACCCTCTTGATCGGCTCAAAGCCAAACTCACTAGGGGGCTTCTTGATCGTATCCGAATCATAGCTTAACCCCTTTAGGGTCCGACTTGGATTGTATTCGAATCAGGGTCACTAAAAACCACTCAAGGTCATTTGGGGGCTTCCTGTTCAAACATAGGTCGTATTCGAACCAAAGAGAACATAGCTGTCGGTACCCTCTTGATCGGCGCAACGCCAAAGCCACTGGGGGCTATATGATCGTATTCGAATCTTAGTTTAACCCCTTTGGTCCGGTTTACTGATCGTATTCGAATCAGAAGCCTCCAGTTTTTATTTAAATATTTTGATTTACATTGTTTGAAGCCTAGTGTCTTGTCTTACAGTTTTTTATCATCTCAAATTTAACTGTCAATATGGTTTCAAATTAAAACCGGCTCGGTTATTTGACAATGAGTTGCCAAGGCATAACAGTCGTCAGACATATGGAACTATTGACTTCTACAAAAGATTGGGTTATCAACCTCATCATCCGGGTCATGTAAACCGGTAGTCCAGATTCAAAGAACACAGGTATGATAGTGTCATTCATGGACAGATTTCTCTGTGTTTTTTCGTTAATCAAAGGTTTTTTCAGCCTCATTTATCTTACATCTGGTTCTGTCTTTTCCACCATGATAATTGTAAGTGCATCTAGTGCCACTCCTAGTTGGTTTTGGAGTATTGACGACAAACCTAGTTGAGGGACTAATGTGTTTGTGAGAATTGCAGGATAACACAGGTAGAAGTCCCTCATTGATTCGGTTTTCCTACCAGAGATGACCCCTAAAAATGTAAGAAGACATGGAAGTCAAAGGTGGTATGTGAGGACATTCACATTGAAGACTATGACAAGAGAAGACATCGCATGAAGACTATGGAGCGCAAAGACTTAGTTCTTTTGTCGTTCTTTTTCTTCTATATTGAGTCATAGGAACCACCATACTGTTAAGTGGGGTCCAAGAGAACCAGTCAGAATGACTGAAGTGATGCTTAACCAAAATCCTATGTCTTCGAGTGAAGACTATGAGAGCAAATCTTGTCCAGAGTTGGATAAGTCAGCTTTGCTTGTAGTCCAAGTTGTCGTGTGTGTTTGAAATCTGACCGTTGGAACACGTGTCAGTTCCTTAGTGACCAAGGGTCATTTCGGACAAACTAGGTCGGGTTGCCCAGTGGCTATAAATAGCCCACCCCCTACAACCATAAACGGTTGGCTGCTCAGAGTTAGAGTACAGCTTTTGTCGTTTGAGAGCAACCCACCTCGAAGCCTTTGAGAGAGAATTCCTTGCGAGGATAAAGCCCTAAACACCCAGAGCCAAAGAGTGTTAGGCATCACTTAAGTCTTCATGTCTGTGTGATCTGAAGACTTATTACACTTGAGGATTGTGAATCCTCCAGCCAGTTAGGCATCGCGTTCTGAGCATCCAAGAGTCATTGTGGATCGCCGGTGAACGAAGTCTGTGAAGGTTTGGAAGTCTACCTTGAAGATTTACCAGAGTGATTGGGCGAGGTCTGTGTGACCTTAGCTTAAGGGGAATACGGTGAGGACTGAGTGTCCTGAGCTGTGTGTTCAGGACTGGGTGTCCGGGACTGTGTGTCCTCATGTTTAAATACCTATCCGCCCTAACCAGACGTACAACTGTCACCGCAGTCGGAACTGGTCTACCAAACCTTTGTCTTCATCAAGCTCACTGGTTCTATCCTTCCCATCTCTTTATTTACAGTTGGCCCTTGTGAAGTTAGTGCCTATTTGCATTGTCCATTTGTCTTCACTGTGTGACTGTTTGTTCAGATTGGTTTCATATTATCTTCCATCCTGATCCGTACTGCCTAGCTGTTGTTAGTCTTTGTGCTTTCACTTCATTAAATACTTGACTGTGGCTTGTCTAGGGTAGTCTACCTTCCGCTGCATGGTTATAGGTTCATTTCTATCATTTGTCTTCAAAACTCCCATGTTTTGAAGACTTTCATAAAAATCGCCTATTCACCCCCCCTCTAGTCGATATAACGCACTTTTAATTGGTATCAGAGCTAGGTACTTCCTTGTTCTGTGTGATTTTGGTTTAACCGCCTGGAGTTTTAGTTATGTCGACCACAGGAATGAAGACTGTGTCATGCCCCATCTTTGACGGTCACGAGTATCCCAAGTGGAAGGCCATGATGAAGAAGCGCCTCATGGCGATGAACAGCGAGCTGTGGACCGTCACTGAGATTGGTCTGACCGATCTGTGCAAGATGGCGGAAGCTGATGACATTCGCAAGTACACTCTTCTCAACCTCACGGCGAAGGACGTCATCTGCTCCTGTCTGTCTCAAAATCAGTTTAGGAATATCATGCATTTCGATCATGCGAAGCTTATCTGGGACCGTCTCCCTTAGGTCTATGAAGGTCATTGAATGTTGGGGAACGTAGCAATAATTCAAAATTTTCCTATGTGTCACCAAGATCAATCTATGGAGTCATCTAGCAACGAGGGAGGAGTGGATCTACATACCCTTGTAGATCGCGCGCAGAAGCGTTCAAGAGAATGGGGTTGATGGAGTCGTACTCGCCGTGATCCAAATCACCGATGATCCTAGCGCCGAACGGACGGCACCTCCGCGTTCAACACACGTACGGAGCAGCGACGTCTCCTCCTTCTTGATCCAGCAAGGGGGGAGGAGAGGTTGATGGAGATCCAGCAGCATGACGGCGTGGTGGTGGAAGTAGCGGGATTCCAACAGGGCTTCGCCAAGCGCTGCGGGAGGAGGGAGATGTGTCATGGGAGGGAGAGGGAGGCGCCAGGGCTTAGGTGTGGTTGCCCTCCCTTCCCCCCACTATATATAGGGCCAAGGGAGAGGGGGGCGCAGCCTTGGCCCCTCCTCCAAGGAAGGGTGCGGCCAGGGAGGAGTCCATCCTCCCCAAGGCACCTAGGAGGTGCCTTCCCCCTTTAGGACTCTTCCTTTCCCTTATCTCTTGGCGCATGGGCCTCTTGGGGCTGGTGCCCTTGGCCCATATAGGCCAAGGCGCACACCCCTACAGCCCATGTGGCCCCCCGGGGCAGGTGGACCCCCTTGGTGGACCCCCGGACCCCTTTCGGCACTCCCGGTACAATACCGATAATGCGCGAAACTTTTCCGGCGACCAAAACAAGACTTCCCATATATAAATCTTTACCTCCGGACCATTCCGGAACTCCTCGTGACGTCCGAGATCTCATCCGGGACTCCGAACAACTTTCGGGTTACCGCATACTAATATCTCTATAACCCTAGCGTCACCGAACCTTAAGTGTGTAGACCCTACGGGTTCGGGAACCATGCAGACATGACCGAGACGTTCTCCGGTCAATAACAAACAGCGGGATCTGGATACCCATGTTGGTTCCCAAATGTTCCACGATGATCTCATCGGATGAACCACGATGTCGAGGATTCGATCAATCCCGTATACAATTCCCTTTGTCTAGCGGTACGATACTTGCCTGAGATTCGATCGTCAGTATCCCGATACCTTGTTCAATCTCGTTACCGGCAAGTCTCTTTACTCGTTCCGTAACACATCATCCCTTGATCAACTCCTTGATCACATTGTGCACATTATGATGATGTCCTACCGAGTGGGCCCAGAGATACCTCTCCGTTTACACGGAGTGACAAATCCCAGTCTCGATTCGTGCCAACCCAACAGACACTTTCGGAGATACCTGTAGTGTACCTTTATAGCCACCCAGTTACGTTGTGACGTTTGGCACACCCAAAGCACTCCTGCGGTATCCGGGAGTTGCACAATCTCATGGTCTAAGGAAACGATACTTGACATTTGAAAAGCTTTAGCATACGAACTACATGATCTTGTGCTAGGCTTAGGATTGGGTCTTGTCCATCACATCATTCTCCTAATGATGTGATCCCGTTATCAACGACATCCAATGTCCATGGCCAGGAAACCGTAACCATCTATTGATCAACGAGCTAGTCAACTAGAGGCTTACTAGGGACATGGTGTTGTCTATGTATCCACACATGTATCTGAGTTTCCTATCAATACAATTATAGCATGGATAATAAACGATTATCATGAACAAGGAAATATAATAATAATAATAACTAATTTATTATTGCCTCTAGGGCATATTTCCAACAGTCTCCCACTTGCACTAGAGTCAATAATCCAGTTCACATCGATATGTGATTAACACTCAAGGTCACATCCCCATGTGACTAACACCCAGAGAGTTCTGGGTTTGATCATGTTATGCTTGTGTGATAGGTTTTATAGTCAACGGGTCTGAATCTTTCAGATCCGTGTGTGCTTTACAAATCTCTATGTCATCTCCCAGATGCAGCTACCACGTTCTATTTGGAGCTATTCCAAATATCTGTTCCACTTGGAGCTATTCTAAATTGTTGCTCCATTATACGTATCCGGTGTCTCTACTCAGAGCTATCCGGATAGGTGTTAAGCTGGCATCGACGTAACCCTTTATGACGAACTCTTTTACCACCTCCATAATCGAGAAAATTCCTTAGTCCACTAGTTACTAAGGATAATTTAGACCGCTATCTGGTGATCTACTCCTAGATTACCTTTGTACCCTCTTGCCAGACATGTGGCAAGGCACACATCAGGTGCGGTACACAGCATAGCATACTGTAGAGCCTACATCTAAAGCATAGGGGACGACCTTCGTCCTTCCTCTCTATTCTGCCGCGGTCAGGTTTCGAGTCTTACTCAATGTTCACACCTTATAACACAGCCAAGAACTCCTTCTTTGCCGATCCATTTTGAACTCCTTCAAAATCTTGTCACGGCATGTATTCATTTGAAAGTACTATTAAGCGTTTTGATCTATCCTTATAGATCTTGATGCTCAATGTTCAAGTAGCTTAATCCAGGCTTTCCATTGAAAAACACTTTCCAAATAACCCTATATGCTTTCCAAAATTCTATGTCATTTCTGATTAACAACATGTCAACAACATATATTCATCAGAAATTCTATAGTGCTCCCACTCACTTCTTTGGAAATACAAGTTTCTCATAAACTTTGTATACACCCAAAATCTTTGATCATCTCATCAAAGCATACATTCCAACTCCGAGATGCTTACTCGAGTCCTTAGAAGGATTGCTGGAGCTTTGCATACTTATTATCATCTTTCAGGATTGACAAAACCTTCCGGTTGTATCACATACAACCTTTCCGCAAGAAAATCGTCGAGGAAACAATGTTTTGACATCCTATCTGCAAGATTTCATAAATAATGCAGTAATCGCTAATATAATTCCAACAGACTCTTAGCATCGCTACGAGTGAGAAAGTCTCATCGTAGTCAACTCCTTGAACTTGTCGGAAAACATCTTAATGACAAGTCGAGCTTTCTTAATGGTGATACTTACCATCATTGTCCATCTTCCTTTTAAAATCCATATGTACCTAACAGCCTTACGACCATCAAGTAGTTCTTCCAAAGTCTACACTTTGTTTTCATACATGGATCCTTTCTCGGATTTTATGGCCTCGAGCCATTTATCAGAATTCAGGCCCACCATTGCTTCTCCATAGCTCGTAGGTTCATTGTTGTCTAGCAACATGACTTCCAAGACAGGATTACGTACCACTCTGAAGTAGTACGCATCCTTGTTATCCCACGAGGTTTGGTAGTGACTTGATCTGAAGTTTCGTGATCACTATCATAAGCTTCCACTTCAATTGGTGTAGGTGCCACAGGAACAACTCCCTGTGCCCTGCCACACACTAGTTGAAGAGACGGTTCAATAACCTCATCAAGTCTCCACCATCCTCCCACTCAATTCTTTCGAGAGAAACTTTTCCTCGAGAAAGGACCCGATTCTAGAAACAATCCCTTATTGCTTTCGGATCTGAGACAGGAGGTATACCCAACTGTTTTGGGTGTCCTATGAAGATGCATTTATCCGCTTTGGGTTCGAGCTTATCAGCCTGAAACTTTTTCACATAAGCGTTGCAGCCCCAAACTTTTAAGAAATGACAGCTTAGGTTTCTCTAAACCATAGTTCATACGGTGTCATCTCATCGGAATTACGTGGTGCCCTGTTTAAAGTGAATGTGGTTGTCTCTAATGCCTAACCCATAAACTATCGTGGTAATTCGATAAGAGACATCATGGTATGCATCATATCCAATAGGGTGCAGTTATGATGTTCGGACACACCATCACACTATGGTGTTCCAGGCTGTATTAGTTGTGAAACAATTTCCACAATGTCTTAATTCTGTGCCAAACTCGTAATTCAGATATTCATCTCTATGATCATATCATAGATATTCTTGTCACGACGATCTTTCAACTTCACCCTGAAATTACTTGAACCTTTCAATAATTCAGACTCGTGATTCATCAAGTAAATATACTCAACATCTACTCAAATCATCTGTGAAGTAAGAACATAACGATATCCACTACACGCCTCAGCACTCATTGGACTGCACACATCAAAATGTATTACTTCCAACAAGTTGCTTTCTAGTTCCATTTTACTGAAAACGAGGCTTTCAGTCATCTTGCCCATGTGGTATGATTTGCATGTCTCTAGTGATTCAGAATCAAGTGAGTCCAAATGATCCATCTTCATGGAGTTTCTTCATGCATATATGCCAATAGACATGGTTCGCATGTCTCAATCTTTTTTCAAAAACGAGTGAGTCCAAAGATCCATCAACATGGAGCTTCTTCATGCGTTTTATACCAATATGACTCAAGTGGCAGTGCCACAAGTAGGTGGTACTATCATTACTATCTTATATCTTTTGGCATGAACATGTGTATCACTATGATCGAGATTCAATGAACCATTCATTTTAGGTGCAAGACCATTGAAGATATTATTCAAATAAACAGAGTAACCATTATTCTCCTTAAATGAATAACCGTATTGCGATAGACATAATCCAATCATGTCTATGCTCAAAGCAAACACCAATCTCGATGGTAGAGGGAGCGTGCGATGCTTGATTACATCAAGCTTGGAAAAACTTCCAACACATATTGCCAGCTCACTTTTAGCTAGTCTCCGTTTACTCCGCAGCCTTTTATTTCGAGTTTACTAACATTTAGCAACCGAACCGGTATCTAATACCATGGTGCTACTAGGAGTACTAGTAAAGTACACATTAACACAATGTATATCCAATATACTTCTATCGACTTTGCCAGCCTTCTCATCTACCAAGTATCTAGGGTAATTCTGCTCCAGTGGTTGTTCCTCTTATTACAGAAGCACTTAGTCTCGGGTTTGGGTTCAACCTTGGGTTTCTTCACTAGAGCAGCAGCTGAATTGCCGTTTCATGAAGTATCCCTTCTTGCCCTTGCCCTTCTTGAAACTAGTGGTTTCACTAACCATCAAGAATTGATGCTCCTTCTTGATTTCTACTTTTGTGGTGTCAAACATCGCGAATATCTCAAGGATCATCATATATGTCCCTGATATATTATAGTTCATCACGAAGCTCTAGCAGCTTGGTGGCAATGACTTCGGAGAAACATCACTATCTCATCTGGAAGATCAACTCCCACTCGATTCAAATGATTGTTGTACTCGGACAATCTGAGCACAAGCTCAACAATTGAGCTTTTCTCCCTTACTTTGCAGGCTAAGAAAATCGTCTGAGGTCTTATACCTCTTGACGTGGGCACGAGCCTGAAATCCCAATTTCAGCCCTCGAAACATCTCATATGTTTCGCGACGTTTCAAAACGTCTTCGGTGCCTCAACTCTAAACCGTTTAACTGAACTATCACGTAGTTATCAAAATTTGTATGTCAGATGTTCCCAACATCTATAGACGACGTTCGAGGTTCAGCACACTGAGCGGTGCATTAAGGACATAAGCCTTCTCTGAAGCAATGAGGACAATCCTCAGTTTACGGACCTAGTCCGCATAATTGCTATTATCATCTTTCAACTAAATTTTCTCTAGGAACATATCCAAACAATAGAACTGAAGCGCGAGCTACGACATAATTTGCGAAGACCTTTTGACTATGTTCAGGATAATTAAGTTCATCTTATGAACTCCCACTCAGATAGACATCCCTCTAGTCATCTAAGTGATTACATGATCCGAGTCAACTAGGCCGTGTCCGATCATCACGTGAGACGGACTAGTCAACATCGGTGAACATCTTCATGTTGATCGTATCTTCTATACGACTCATGTTCGACCTTTCGGTCTCTTGTGTTCCGAGGCCATGTCTGTACATGCTAGGCTCGTCAAGTCAACCTAAGTGTTTCGCGTGTGTAAATCTGTCTTACACCCGTTGTATGTGAACGTTAGAATCTAACACCCGATCATCACGTGGTGCTTTGAAACAACGAACTGTCGCAATGGTGCACAGTTAGGGGGAACACTTTCTTGAAATTATTATGAGGGATCATCTTATTTACTACGTTGTTCCAAGTAAACAAGATGCAAAAACATGATAAACATCACATGCAATCAAATAGTGACATGATATGGCCAATATCATATTTCTCCTTTTGATCTCCATCTTCGGGGCTCCATGATCATTATCGTCATCGGCATGACACCATGATCTCCATCATCGTGTCTTCATGAAGTTGTCTCGCCAACTATTACTTCTACTACTACAGCTAACGGTTAGCAATAAAGTAAAGTAATTACATGACGTTTATGTTGACACGCAGGTCATAAATAAATAAAGACAACTCCTATGGCTCCTGCCGGTTGTCATACTCATCGACATGCAAGTCGTGATTCCTATTACAAGAACATGATCAATCTCATACATCACATATCATTCATCACATTCTTCTTGGCCATATCACATCACATAGCATACCCTGCAAAAACAAGTTAGACGTCCTCTAATTGTTGTTTGCATGTTTTACGTGGCTTCTATGGGTTTCTAGCAAGAACGTTTCTTACCTACGCAAAAACCACAACGTGATATGCCAATTGCTATTTACCCTTCATAAGGACCCTTTTCATCGAATCCGATCCGACTAAAGTGGGAGAGACAGACACCCGCTAGCCACCTTATGCAACTAGTGCATGTCAGTCGGTGGAACCAGTCTCACGTAAGAGTACGTGTAAGGTCGGTCCGGGCCGCTTCATCCCACAATGCCACCGAATCAAGATTGGACTAGTAATGGTAAGCATATTGAACAAAATCAACGCCCACAACTACTTTGTGTTCTACTCGTGCATAGAAACTACGCATAGACCTAGCTCATGATGCCACTGTTGGGGAACGTAGAAATAATTCAAAATTTTCCTACGTGTCACCAAGATCAATCTATGGAGTCATCTAGCAACGAGGGAGGAGTGGATCTACATACCCTTGTAGATCGCACGCGGAAGCGTTCAAGAGAACGGGGTTGATGGAGTCGTACTAGCCGTGATCCAAATCACCAATGACCCTAGCGCCGAACGGACAGCACCTCCGCGTTCAATACACGTACGGAGCAGCGACGTCTCCTCCTTCTTTATCCAGCAAGGGGGAGGAGAGGTTGATGGAGATCCAGCAGCATGACGGCGTGGTGGTGGAAGTAGCGGGATTCCAACAGGGCTTCGCCAAGCGCTGCGGGAGGAGGGAGATGTGTCATGGGAGGGAGAGGGAGGCGCCAGGGCTTAGGTGTGGTTGCCCTCCCTTCCCCCCACTATATATAGGGCCAACGGAGAGGGGGGCACAGCCTTGGCCCTTCCTCCAAGGAAGGGTGCGGCCAGGGAGGAGTCCATCCTCCCCAAGGCACCTAGGAGGTGCCTTCCCCCTTTAGGACTCTTCCTTTCCCTTATCTCTTGGCGCATGGGCCTCTTGGGGCTGGTGCCCTTGGCCCATATAGGCCAAGGCGCACACCCCTACAGCCCATGTGGCCCCCCGGGGCAGGTGGACCCCCTTGGTGGACCCCCGGACCCATTTCGGCACTCCCGGTACAATACGGATAATGCACGAAACTTTTCCGGCGACCAAAACAAGACTTCACATATATAAATCTTTACCTCCAGACCATTCCGGAACTCCTCGTGATGTCCGAGATCTCATCCGGGACTTCGAACAACTTTCGGGTTACCGCATACTAATATCTCTATAACCCTAGCGTCACCGAACCTTAAGTGTGTAGACCCTACGGGTTCGGGGACCATGCAGACATGACCGAGACGTTCTCCGGTCAATAACAAACAGCGGGATCTGGATACCCATGTTGGTTCCCACATGTTCCACGATGATCTCATCGGATGAACCACGATGTCGAGGATTCGATCAATCCCGTATACAATTCCCTTTGTCTAGCGGTACGATACTTGCCTGAGATTCGATCGTCGGTATCCCGATACCTTGTTCAATCTCGTTACTGGAAAGTCTCTTTACTCGTTCCGTAACACATCATCCCGTGATCAACTCCTTGATCACATTGTGCACATTATGATGATGTCCTACCGAGTGGGCCCAGAGATACCTCTCCGTTTACACGGAGTGACAAATCCCAGTCTCGATTCATGCCAACCCAACAGACACTTTCGGAGATACCTGTAGTGTACCTTTATAGCCACCCAGTTACATTGTGACGTTTGGCACACCCAAAGCACTCCTACGGTATCCGGGAGTTGCACAATCTCATGGTCTAAGGAAACGATACTTGACATTAGAAAAACTTTAGCATACGAACTACATGATCTTGTGCTAGGCTTAGGATTAGGTCTTGTCCATCACATCATTCTCCTAATGATGTGATCCCGTTATCAACGACATCCAGTGTCCATGGCCAGGAAACCGTAACCATCTATTGATCAACGAGCTAGTCAACTAGAGGCTTACTAGGGACATGGTGTTGTCTATGTATCCACACATGTATCTGAGTTTCCTATCAATACAATTATAGCATGGATAATAAACGATTATCATGAACAAGGAAATATAATAATAATAACTAATTTATTATTGCCTCTAGGGCATATTTCCAACATTGAACTCGTCATGATCCTTGGTTTGAGGACTTTAAGGAATCTCTCAAAGCGATGACATTCGAACCAGAATCATCATCTTCTGCATCATGCCTTATGGCAGAAGATGCTAAGGTAATTGAATGCTATCTATCTGAATCCAGTGATGATGAATCTGGTGATGAATTTGGACCCAGCTATGCAAAACTTGCTTCCCTTGCCACTAAACAACAGAAAGCTATGGAACATATTCAAAAACTGTTAGACAAAAGCGATGACCTGTTGGACGCTGAAATGACTCGATCTTAGTCCTTAATTGAAGACATAAAAAATCTTCATGTTAAGTATGAGGAACTTGAAAGTCGTCATGAAACGCTCTCAACAACTCATGAAAAGCTTTCCTATGATTATCTTCAAAGGAAGCAAGAACTTGAGAAATTGAGAGCGGCTCATGAAGATATTCAAAAGGAAAACGAGTCACTTCGCGCTGAACAGATCAGTCCCGCTCAGGAAGGATTTGAACCACCATGTCTTAAATGCCTTGAGCGTGATAACGCTACTTCTGTTGCTGAATGTTCTACTGCTGCTACTGTTGCAATATCTTCAACTGTTGATGTGGTAACTAACCCCTCTGCTGAGGATGCCATTGCTATTGCTGATGAGAATGCTAGGTTGAAGACATTGCTTGGAACAGGGATGTTCAAAAGTCTCAAAGGGATCAGACACTATGTGATGTTCTCAAAAGACAGATCATGAACCGAAACCCTAGGAAAGAGGGTGTTGGGTTTGAAAGGAAAATGAATGCTGATGGCTCTTACTGGAAACCTGAGCAGTACCCCAAAACCACATGGGTTGCTGCAAAGGAACCTTCAGTGGATCCATCCACCCTATCTGGCTTCACGCGTGCTATAATCCCATTATTATTGATGAATCCTTTGATGCAAACTATAAAATGTTTAAGAATCAGAATGGTGAAGTGTTTGCCAGGTATATTGGTAGTAACTGCAGGAATGGGCCGCCTATGAAGAAAGTCTGGGTGCCGAAAAGGTGTTTGGAGAATCTTCCTGTGAATGTCGTCATGACACCACAAGTGAAGAAGACAAACCCCAGACCACAGGCTTCATATGGTCCAAATGCTTCATACAGACAGAGGACTCACCTGAGTCGCACTAACGCAAATGTTTTGCAGGGAAACCTTACTCAGGCCTATGAATATGAGCGTGTTTCATCAAACCGCCATGTTCATAAGACCAAAAACTATTCTGCTTATCCTTATGACTACTATTGTCCACCTGCAAGACTTTTTGCTAGGGCTCCAAAGCCAAGGTTCTCAGATGCTGCACTTAGACTCATTGCTTCGAAGCCACCCTTGAAGATGTGGGTGGCTAAGAAAGCTTAACTCTCTTTTGTAGGGAAAGGTCTCCAGCCGAAAACCAAAATCGTCTGAAGCCATTGCTGGGGACCTTAAACATCTTGTATGGCGCAAGATCAAATGCCCAAATGGTCTTATTATGTATTTTGTTCCTGAGTTGCTTGCCACTTGCCCTATCAGTCCTAACCTCGATCTAAGCTTTCATAATCCACTTGCTCGTCAAATGTTTATGCTTCACAATTCTCTTCGTGAAGCCTATCCCCCTAACTGCACTGTAGGGTACGACACCAGCTGCTTCAGAATGGATTATTCATAGTGGGTGTACTAATCACATGACTGGCAAGCGAAGCCTTCTCATGGACTCAACCTTACGTCCATCTGACAAAAGTCACATCACATTTGCTGACACTGGTAAAAGCAATGTATTGGGTCTAGGTAGACTTGCAATCTCAATGGATCAACACATGGATAAAGTCATGCTTGTTGAATCCCTTGGTTTCAACTTAATGTCTGTCTCAATGCTTTGCAATTTAAACATGATTGTGATGTTTGGAAAATATCGTTTCCTTGTTCTAATGGAATCTTACAAGTCTCTAGTGTTCGAAGGGTATCGGAAAGATGATTTATACGTGGTAGATTTCTCAGCAGGACCACAACTTGCCGTATGTCTTCTAGCAAAAGCTTCTGAATGTTGGCTCTGGCATCGGAGGCTAGGGCATGCTGGCATGAGGAACCTCCACACCCTTGCAAGGAAGAAGCATGTCATAGGCATCAAGGGCATCAAGTTCAAGAAGGATCACTTATGCGGTGCCTGTGAAGCAGGAAAGATGACGAGGGCCAAGCATCCCTCGAAGACAATCATGACAACGACTCAACCCTTCGAACTGCTCCACATGGACCTTTTTGGTCCCACTCATTACTCAACTCTTACTACTACTGCTTGTCTCTATGGATTTGTCATTGTTGATGATTATTCAA
The DNA here is from genome assembly GCF_002162155.2 of Triticum dicoccoides. Lineage (NCBI taxonomy): Eukaryota > Viridiplantae > Streptophyta > Magnoliopsida > Poales > Poaceae > Triticum > Triticum dicoccoides. The sequence goes on along the minus strand of NC_041392.1, from coordinate 602,229,554 downwards.
GATATACTTGGGTGCATATAATCCTCTACAAGCCTGAAGTGCAGGAGGTCTTCAGATGCTTCGCCAATCGAGCCATGAACAACTATGGCGTCAAGATAAAGCACATCAGAAGTGACAATGGCACTGAATTCAAGAACACTGGTCTAGACACGTATCTTGATACTTTGGGCATTACACATGAATTCTCAGCTCTGTACACACCGCAGCAGAATGGCATCGTGGAACGCAAGAACAGAACACTTATTGAGATGGCCCGGACGATGCTTGATGAATACAAGACTCCAAAAAGTTCTGGCTTGAAGCCATTGATACTGCATGCCATATCATCAACCATGTTTATCTTCACAAGCTTCTCAACAAGGCATCCTATGAGCTCCTTACTGGCAAGAAGCCAAATGTCAGTTACTTCAGAGTATTTGGTGCCAGGTGCTGGATCAAGGATCCACATCACACTTCAAAATTTGCAACAAAAGCACATGAGGGTTTTATGCTTGGATATGGAAAGGATTCGCACTCCTACAGAGTCTTCAACCTTTTTCACTATAAAGTGGTTGAAACAGTGGATGTGCGGTTCGATGAGACTAACGGCTCACAAAGAGAGCACCTGCCAAATGTGCTAGATGAAGTTCCATCCAGTGAATCAATCAAACTTATGGGAACTGGAGAAATCATACCATCTGAATCTCAGCCTGAAGAGGAACTTATCATCTCCGCACCTGATCAAATAGAAGACAATGCTCAGCCTGAAGACAATCCTTCTAACGATGACAATGATCAGCAAGAGCAAAATCTTCGTCCTGTACATCCTCGTGTTGCAAATGAAGTACAGATTGAGAAAATAATTGATAGCGTCAATGCACCAGGTCCACTCACTTGTTCAAGGGCAACACAGCTAGCAAATTTCTGTGGGCACTTCGCATTCGTCTCAATATCTAAACCCAAGAAAGTTGAAGAAGCCTTCATGGAACTTGAATGGATTCAAGCTATGCAAGAAGAGCTTCAACAGTTTGAGCTGAATAATGTATGGGAACTGGTTAAGCGTCATGATCCTCGCAAGCACAATATAATAGGCACCAAATGGATATATCGCAACAAGCAAGATGAGCATGGTCAAGTTGTCAGAAACAAAGCTCGTCTCGTTGCTCAAGGGTACACTCAAGTTGAAGGGATTGACTTCGATGAAACATTTGCTCCTGTGGCTAGACTTGAAGCCATACGCATACTGCTGGCCTATGCAAATCATCATAACATTCTTCTATATCAAATGGATGTGAAGAGCGCTTTTCTCAATGGCAAGATTGAAGAAGAAGTGTATGTTGCACAATCGCCTGGCTTTGAAGATCCAAAACATCCTGACATGGTGTACAAGCTCAACAAGGCACTGTATGGCCTCAAACAAGCCCCTCGGGCTTGGTATGACACACTCAAAGACTTCCTGAAGAGCAAAGGCTTCAAACCTGGTTCCCTCGACCCCACTCTCTTCACGAAGACATATGATGGTGAACTGTTTGTGTGCCAAATATATGTGGATGACATTATCTTCGGCTGCACCAATCAGAAATACAGTGAAGAGTTTGGATATATGATGCAAGAGCAATATCAGATGTCCATGATGGGTGAGCTGAAGTTCTTCCTTGGTCTTCAAATACGTCAGCAACACAACGGCATCTTCATATCTCAAGAGAAGTACCACAAAGATTGACTGAAGAAATTTGGGATCCAAGACTGCAAAGGCTTCACAACGCCAATGCCAGCCAAACATCATCTGGGTCCCGACGACAATGGTAAAGAGTTTGATCAAAAGGTATACCGCTCCATGATTGGTTCTTTACTTTATCTATGTGCATCTAGGCCAGATATTATGCTTAGTGTTTGCATGTGTGCTCGATTCCAAGCGGCACCAAAGGAATCGCATCACTTAGCTGTGAAGCGAATTCTTCGATATTTGGCTTACACCCCAACATTAGGATTATGGTATCCAAAGGGCTCAGAGTTTGATCTGGTTGGATTCTCGGATGCTGATTATGCTGGTGACAAGGTGGATCGCAAGTCTACATCAGGCACATGTCATTTTCTAGGACAATCACTTGTATGTTGGTCTTCAAAGAAGCAGAACTATGTATCTCTCTCCACTGCTGAATCTGAATACATTGCTGCTGGATCTTGCTGCGCTCAGCTTCTATGGATGAAGCAAACACTCAAAGACTATGGCATTCATCTGAAGCAAGTGCCACTCTACTGCGACAACGAAAGCGCCATCAAGATTGCCAACAACCCAGTTCTGCACTCGAAGACAAAGCACATTGAAATTTGCCATCACTTTCTCAGAGATCATGTTGTGAAGGAAGATATTGATATCATACACGTCAACACTGAAGCAATTGGCAGATATGTTCACCAAGCCCTTGGATGAGAAGAGGTTTTGCAAGTTACGGTGTGAGCTAAATATCTTGGAATCCTCAAATGTCCTGTGATCAGGCACACATCCTAACACTTATGCATATTGATGACTTAGATGTGCAACACACGAAGTAAAGTATATCTTCAATCAATGAAGACTTACATTCTAAGTGTGAATACATTAGTGTGGAATTTGACTTCGGAGCTCCACGATAATTGTGCGCCGTGTCTGGGTCTAATACTTCCTATACGGTGGGTAACGCCACCACCAAATTTTTCTGTTTGAAGTGTTTCACTCATGGCGTTACGTTTGGTATGTCTTCACATTTGATTTGGCTTCAATCTCAACTTGTCTTCATGATTATCTTCACTATGTTGATTTGATTGTCTTTCTCA
>NC_041392.1:602206872-602226051 GCF_002162155.2 Triticum dicoccoides | reverse complement strand
TATATATATATATATATATATATATATATATATATATATATACACTAGTGTTCTGTCCTCTACAGCATTCACTTATAGCTATGTCTTCTTGTTGAATCTTTTGAACTAAGTGAATGTGATCGGACCCTAACCTCTCTATGCTTTCTATCTCAAACTCTATCTCTCCAAATCATATGCATTCTATTGAAACTATCGAATATCTTCTCCGCGTTCTTGTAAGCAGAAGATACAGAGACAAACATTAAGTCTGTATTCAATGCTAAACCCTTTCACCTGAAACCCGGAGAAGTGGGAACGACCACCCGACAATCCAGGCGTGCGTGGGAACGTGGAACAACCTCCGATATGTTGCATGACAGCCACGTGCCCTTCAGATGTGAATCGCCAGGGCCACCTGTGTAATAACACTGTGCCGTCCCTGTCCCTATAAATACACGCCTCACCATAGTCATTATCCTTTCTTCCACTCTCGCACAAACCCTAGCGCCACCGCTAGCCCTCGACGACGCCGGTGACGAAGCGCTTAGTTGCCGCGACCTCACCGACGCCGTCTTCACGCCGGCCGCGGACATTGTCTTCTCCTCCGTTGCCATAGGTTTCCTCCATCGCCAAGTTAGGGCACGGACGATCGAACTGCTCGGCCTCCTCTCCCACTCCGTCTAGAAGTTCTTTGTGTGGTAAATAAAACTTCCTTTTTACGGCCCCTTTGATCCTATAGATTCATCACTTTCTACCACAAGCAGTTTCTGTTCACACAAGTTGGATCTATTTCATATTGCATCTCATAATATGCCTAGTATGTTCACTTATGCTTCACAAAGTAGTTAGATTCCTCACTTGTACTTATTCTTGGATTCATACAAATCTGGAACCAACTCTCTATCTATGAGTGAATGTCTTCGCACTATGAGGTTAATGTCTTCTAAACTGATTTATCTTCAAAATCTTCTGAGAATGCATATGACCTCTTCCCCTTCCTCGTACCTTAATGTTGTCATAGGTACATGTCCGTGGGAGAATCCCTTGGTTCTCATAGTCTGCATTCATTTGCAGAATTCTTACAGCATCATATAAATTCTCCCGAAGCCAGTTCCTGTTTGACCCGCAGGCGGAAGCCTTTGAAACCTTTGAACGTGTTGAAGCCATTCAATTTGAAGTTCATGGCTACAGAGAAATCTACAAGGAAGGGAGGCATACAGCACCATGGAAACACTGCTAAGGACCTGCCACCAGATCTCTATGAGCTATACAAGTCAGATCCAGAAGAAACCTATGGAGAACTCAAGAACCGAATCCAATGGATTCGAAGACATTGGGCAGAGGAATGGTTCAAGTACAGATTTGTCACCGACGAATATGCTGAGAAGAGTGCCATCAAGGGCCCATGGGGAGATATCATATACAAAGGTCTTCAGCCAAAATCACAGTCCGAAGCTATTGCTCAAGGCTTTTACCCCTGCATGCTTCGTGGACCTCAGCCTGCTAATGCCGACCCATCCTCTCTGTTATGGTGTCGCGAAGACAATCTCTTCAAGCACAACTATCAGTTTGCACAGAACTCTGCCAAGGAAAACAAGAAGTCATTGGGATTAGACTTCAACCCAGGCCCCTCTGCGCCACGTGTTGATGGCACACGAGAAGTTGAACCCAATCTGGTTGGGCCCTTCTACAACCTAGAAGGTCTCATCACTCATATTATGGTTCAAGGGGCAGTCGTGGATCAACCTGCAGATGATGCTGAATCTGACGAAGCACCTGCACCACTGAAGCCAATGAAGCTGAAGAAGCCTAAAGCTTCAAAGTCTGCCTCAGCACCAAAAATCTTATGTGCGAAGCCACTGGCTACTGCACCTCCTGAAGACAGTGTGCAGTCTGAAGATCTATCACGTATCTCCAAGAAGACTGAGATGAGAAAGAATACTGATCAGGCACTGACTGCTACTGCTATTCTGTGCAATGACGCCATTGATCTGTCCAGCAATGAAGATCTTGCAGATGACGCTCTTGAGCAACTGATCAAGAGCAAGGAAGAAGCAGAGATCTTCAATGATTTGCCTCTCTTTGATGTGACAATCATCCATAACTTCATTGATGAGTGGTTTGACACTCCCAACCTCAGCTTTGAAGATCTGCAACTTCCAATTGGCCTCAGTGTCGCCTTCACTGGCGCCATTGCTTCTGAGCTAGCTCTAGCTCAGCGCATCATTGAACTGAAGCAAAAGATCGACTATGAGAAAGCTCAGTTCAAGAAGCACATGGCCAAGCTCAGCGTGCAAGATGTGAAAAACTTCAAGATTATGCTGCACGAGCTCAAGGAAGCCTTTCTCAAGAAGCGTGAAGAAGCTAAAGGTTCTCGTGAGCGCATGAAGAGCCTGGCTGACAAGTGTGTGCAAGCCTGCAATGAGGCTGAGAAGCGCAAGGCTCTTGGTCGTCCTGGCATCGACCCAAGAATGGCTGCAAAGAAGAAGAAGCCATCAACAGACCAATCTGCACCTTCAAGGCGGGAAGAGCCACGCATAGTCTTTCCAAGCAGCATGACTGGCTCGAAGCCAAAGGTCCGGTCAACCGCTTCAGAACTGAAGAAGACGAGGACTGCCGAGGCTGAAGCCAGAAAGAGGAAAAATCCTGATGCTTCTGATGTCGCTCCCTCCAAGAAGAAGCGCAGAACCAAGAAAGATCGGGCTGCTCCCACAGAGCCCCTTGTTGTAGAACCCATCTCTGTTGCTCGCCCTGATTCCTCGCATCAAGAACGACGGATAGTAGTTCATGAGCCTGATTCCACAGAGGCTCCTAAAGCTGAAGACATTCCAGCAGTTGACCCCACCGCTCCTGAAGACATTGGTCACCATGACAATGTTGAAGATGATGAAGTCCTTCCTCAGATCGAGCACCAACTGGTATCATCGCATGTGCTCACGCACAGCAAACTCATCAGCATTGGTCGTCCTCTGACGCCAACTGCTCAGGATGCATCGTGGGCTGATCACCCACAGAGACAAGACACTCCAAGCTCTCCCCAACCGCAAGCTACCCCAACAGTGCAAGATAATGATGACTATGAGGCCCAACACACTCCATCTCCACAAGCGTCGCCCGTATTACGCAGGCTTCGTAAAGGACCAAGGCCCCAAGTCACTCCCACAATGCATGTGTCTGAATCTGAAGCCAAAATGGCTGAAGATGTTCCAGCTGCATCAGCCGATGCAGAATAAGCCCCAAGAGTTGCTACACCCCCGTCTCACCAAGATGTTGTTCTTGAGGAGAACGTGACCGACCCTCCAGCTTCTAAAGTGGAGGTTGAGAATCCTGAGGCTGCCACCACTAACACCACTGAAGCCAATGACGTGGTCATGGCTGAAGACACTGTGGAGCCTGCACCTAACATTGTGCCAAAGGCCAATGAAGCCAATGATGCACCTGCAACAGATGTGCAGCCTGACGCCTCTGTTGATGCCACTGCTCCTGTTCCTCCACCAAGGCCACACACTATCGAGCAAGCATTCAACTATGGACAACTTATCACTGTCAAATGGCCTTTTCTGACTCCTCCGCCTGCTTCTGGTCCTTAGTTTGACTATCACGTTGAGCACAGGCCTCAGGTTCAGAAGCCAATGCCAAGGTTGCCCAGGTTTCCAGGTACTGCATCTGCACCTGGATCTTTTAATATCAATGGCTTCAAGGCACACAACACCTTCTTTGATAGCGCCAAGAACCCCTACACCAAGGCAAGAATATCTTCTGTTTGGTTCTGGAGCTATCAGTAGCGCAATTATTACTCATGCATTTTGTACAATCAAGGTCGCATTTTCCCACATATGCGTCTTGACACTGAAGCCATAACTGGTCTGCCTTGTTTGGAAGAAGCTCTGGATTGCTTCAGAGAGTCTGGATTGTTGTCGTTCGTCAGTGACAAGGAGCACTAGAACGAAGAATTGCTGCTCCAATTCTATGCCACTCTTCATATTCATGGCTACAACAGAGATCCGAAGACTTGGGTCCTTGAGTGGATGACATGCAATGTTCATCACGAAGCCAAAGCCTTTGATATCATTGAGCTCACTGGCCTTCCCACTCCAGGAGATCTTTATGAACCTGGTTGTCAGCTTCACAGTGCAGCTATGGAGAGCATTTTTCACAAGTCCGAACCAAACATGAGTCAGATGCTTAGCATGATGAAGCCTTTGCCTCCAGATGCTGCATATCCTAAGAAGTTCTTTGTTGAAGACCTTGAGTATCTGCCATGCACTATCTATCACATTATAAGGCGAACTCTCTGGCCCATCAAAGGACATTCTCCACATGCAAAGCTGGAAGGTGCAATGAAGACTTTGGTCTTCCATATTCTTCACGGCAAATGCTTCAATGCACAAGACTTCTGCATCCGCCAACTTGCTGCATCAGGATCTGATCACTTTGGCTTGAAGTTTTATGCTCCATGGATTATGCCGCTGATCAAACTACACTCAGCTGTCACCTATCAGCCCTCTGCTCGCAATCATCGGATCTTTCTGCCTATGTTGATATGTCAGTTGAAGCCATCTATCCAGAGCCTGCCACGGAGCCCCTTAGTCTTCAGAATGCTGATAAGCAAAGTTTCTCTCAGCACATTGAAGGCGACCCAGCAGTCACTCGTGTTTATCCTCTGGCTGGTACTACCCGTGCACCTCATCGTGCCCTCACTGAAGCCACTGAAAGCACCATTACACAACGGCCCAAGAAGCGATCCCGTGTTCTCAATGACCGAGAGCTTCTGATTGCCCTTCATCAGAAACAGGATAAGCATCATGACTGGCTGAAGCGCCAAATGCGAAGCCTCTTGGTGGACGTAAACAGGATTCGCAACCTTGCCACCAAGAATGCCTTTGTTGCCCATGAAACCTATCGGCGTACATGGAAAGGGCTGACGCTTATGTGTTCTGAAGATGATCTTCAAGAGGATGGCTTCTCTGAACGCTTCAAGTTTGACTCAACACCTCCAAGAAGGACTGTGCTGCGACGAACTCCGTCTCTTGAAGACTCTGAGTACTCCTCCTCTGCTGCAACAGTGAATGCATGTGTCATCGATGATGAAGACGATGCTACTTCACCACCTTCAGCGTGAATCAACACTGCACCGAGTTCGTCTGCACCGCCAACCAACACCGAAGACCCTGCTGCTTCACCAACTCCTCACGGGGACGAGTAGGTGCTCTATGTCTTCAAACCTTTTTGGTCCTTACTGACAAAAGGGGGAGAAGCATATGAGTTTGATAGTCTTCAAGCGGGTTCATATGGGCGGTAGTTTTATATTTTGCCTAGTGTTTACAACTCTCGCATTTTGATACATTTGGTTCTTTGAGTTGTAACACTCAAACTCGATGGTCGTCTGCTACTTATTTGCTTTTCTGTGATGCGATGATAAATCCCGCATGTGCGACGATAAATTCCGCACTTAGATCATTTTGCAGACGTCCATTTTTCATTATGCATGTCATTATCTTCACATACTTTTCATGCATGATGAATTGTCATCATAAGTTGAAGAGGATCTCCACAAGTACAACCTGCCATGTGCATTTGCATTCCAAAAGCAAATTACTTATATGCACATCTTCAGGGGGAGCCCTTGCAACTTATGAAGACAATCCCCTATCCTTTACAATTTCACATATTATATTCCCTGTTGAAAACTTCAACTAGTTTGTCATCAATCACCAAAAAGGGGGAGATTGTAAGTGCATCTAGTGCCACCCCTAGTTGGTTTTGGAGTATTGACGACAAACCTAGTTGAGGGACTAATGTGTTTGTGAGAATTGCAGGATAACACAGGTAGAAGTCTCTCATTGATTCGGTTTTCCTACCAGAGATGACCCCTAAAAATGTAAGAAGACATTGAAGTCAAAGGTGGTATGTGAAGACATTCACATTGAAGACTATGACAAGAGAAGACATCGCATGAAGACTATGGAGCGTGAAGACTTAGTTCTTTCGTCGTTCTTTTTCTTCTTTGTTGAGTCATAGGAACCACCGTACTGTTAAGTGGGGTCCAAGAGAACCAGTCAGAATGACTGAAGTGATGCTTAACCAAAATCCTATGTCTTCGAGTGAAGACTATGAGAGCAAATCTTGTCCAGAGTTGGATAAGTCAGCTTTGCTTGTAGTCCAAGTAAAGTTGTCATGTGTGTTTGAAATCTGACCGTTGGAACACGTGTTAGTTCCTTAGTGACCAAGGGTCATTTCGGACAAACCAGGTTGGGTTGCCCAGTGGCTATAAATAGCCCACCCCCTACAACCATAAACGGTTGGCTGCTCAGAGTTAGAGTACGGCTTTTGTCGTTTGAGAACAACCCACCTCGAAGCCTTTGAGAGAGAATTCCTTGCGAGGATAAAGCCCTAAACACCCAGAGCCAAAGAGTGTTAGGCATCACTTAAGTCTTCCTGTCTGTGTGATCTAAAGACTTATTACACTTGAGGATTGTGAATCCTCCAGTCGGTTAGGTGTCACGTTCTGAGCATCCAAGAGTCATTGTGGATCACCGGTGAACGAAGTCTATGAAGGTTTGGAAGTCTACCTTGAAGACTTACCAGAGTGATTGGGCGAGGTCTGTGTGACCTTAGCTCAAGGGGAATATGGTGAGGACTGAGTGTCCTGAGCTGCGTGTTCAGGACTGGGTGTCCGGGACTGTGTGTCCTCAGGTTTAAATACCTATCCGCCCTAACCAGACGTACAACTGTCATCGCAGTTGGAACTGGTCTACCAAACCTTTGTCTCCACCAAGCTCACTGGTTCTATCCTTCCCATCTCTTTATTTATAGTTGGCCCTTGTGAAGTCAGTGCCTATTTGCATTGTCCATTTGTCTTCACTGTGTGACTGTTTGTTCAGATTGGTTTCATATTATCTTCCATCCTGATCCGTACTGCCTAGCTGTTGTTAGTCTTTGTGCTTTCACTTCATTAAATACTTGACTGTGGCTTGTCTAGGGTAGTCTACCTTCCGCTGCATGGTTATAGGTTCATTTCTATCGTTTGTCTTCAAAACTCCCATGTTTTGAAGACTTCCATAAAAATCGCCTATTCACCCCCCCTCTAGTCGATATAACGCACTTTCAATAATTTCATAAGTCATATACCGGGTGTTTTGACCCGTCCGGTGCTAAACCGCCAGGACAAATTTTTAATTTTTTACAGGAACAGAGTTAAAACATTGCAGATGTAATCATGGATGTGCTGCATATATATATTGACATCATTGGCAAAGAGTCATATGCAACATTTTATGCACGATTGCATAGGCAAAACATGCAATTTTCAAACTAATCGATTACAAGATTTTGAAAGCCCAAAAGATATTTATGTCTCTCCCCTCACCGGTTCACCTCCCTCTACTGGTTGGAAGCTGGGATTGGATCAGTCAAAGCCGTTCAGAGCAATGAACTCCGCTTCATCGTCAATCAGGTCGACTGGGTTGACTTCCGGGGCAAAAGTGTGTTGGCGAACCGGCGGGATAAGATATGTCACCTTATAAGAGGGAGTCGCCATCTTCTTATTCTCCATATCAAAACTCAGCTGATATTTGTCGATGTTGGTTTCCTCTCCAAGAATGGTAGCTTGAGGATGAACTCCCCTCACACCGGCAATAAAGTCATCTTGCTCAAATGGAGTCCCGTCTTCCTTCACAGTAGGGTACCCCTTATCCACGTCCACCGGGTCTAAATCCGGCACCCAGGCTTTGGAGCGGCTCAGGGCAGTCAAGGCTCTGGCTCTGGCACAGGATCGTTTGACCTCTTGAAACCTGGAGGGTAAGATTGATAACTTCTTCAAGACATCACTCAAACGGTTGGGTCCTTCGTTGGCAGGGAGACAGTAGCAAGTGCTCGTTGAGCGCCAGTATACAATTGCTCCACCAAGGTATAAACCGCTTTTAGTTTTGTCACACTGTCTTGGCTCAGATTTTTACTTCGTGGACCTGTGAGTGTTTTTTAACAAAGGCTCAGCAGACAGCTTATATTCCTGGTCAAAATAAAGTATAAGTGATTAATACAAATGACTTACCGAATATGGCAGAGACCATTTGAGACACACAGTTTTTTAAGCCAGTGAGCTTTGTGGTAACCTCCTCAAGAGCCGCCTCAGCTGTCTCAGCGAGTTGTATCAGCAACGTCTTTTCTTCGGCCCAGGATTTCTTTTTTTTTGCAACTAAGCTGGTCTTCAATTTCTCAGATTCAGAGAGGCTCAATTGGAGTTTAGAGCCAGTGGTATTTATCTCTGTTTCCTGCTCCGCCAACCGGGTCTTGGCATCCATCAATTGAGAGCCCAACTCAGATAAGGCATTCTACAAAACATTCACAAGTGTGTCAAGACTTAAACTAAAAGTTATAAGGGTTCAAGTCTCAAGTACTTTGCACTGCAATACCACTTGACACTTGGGGGCTAATGTCTGCCAAAGCAATTTTTTATGACTTTTATATGTTTCAAGTCCCAAGGGTTTTACAGAGTAACAACGCTTGGCACATGGGGGCTAATGCATGATATTCAGCAAGTTTTTCAAGATTGAGCCGGATCACAATACTTATTGGGACTAGTAAAAGACAGTTATGCAATTAAGTACCGGTTCATTTATGATAAATTGAGTCGGCCCTTGGGGACTACAGGTGAAGTTTACACTACTCTATTGGACTTTCGAAAAACATGGAGACAAAGTATCAACTTATATCATAAAGTCTACAGATCATTCAAGTTCATCATCTGAAGACTTGGAGGCTGGCAGAGTATAAGTAAATCGGAGAACATACCTCACATTTTAGCTGCAATTGTTTACCCATCTCGATTTCCGAGTCACGGCTGGAGTGCACATGAATGAGATAGTTGCACAGTACATCATTGACATTGAGGTGAGTGTAATGGGAGATATCAAACCGCACTTTCTACTTCTCTAAAGCCTCTTGCTTAGCAGTATGCTGGGCTAATACAATGGGGGTCCCCGGTTCAACAAACCGGCTACCGGTAATCAAAACGTCAGTATCAGAAGTTGTTGGCAGGTTAGCTAAGCTAGATGGTTCAGTAATGGTCAGATTAAGGGTGGCCTCATCGGCTGACAACTCAGGAGGGTCTAATTGAGTATGAATAGCCGGGTCTTCTGGTGCTTCAGTTTGAGAGGGAGTTGGCATGGTCGGCTCAGGTGCAGGAACTTTCGGGTCTTCTGACGGCTTAATCACCTTGGCCTTCTTGGATTTGGCTTGACCACTACGAAAGATTTTATGAGACAGTTAGTGTAATGATGTAGTTTTAAAGGTACAGAGGAAAGATGATTTTTCTTTACCCAGGAGCAGTTTTGAAAGCCCGAAATTGAGTCTGAGATGAGTCGCCAGAAGAGCGAGAAACCTCCTGCAAAGGTAAAAAATAAAGTTAAATAATATAAGGAAATACATTCATGGATGAAAACTAAGGACAAAGGTGAAAGAAACCTCATTCTGGCGTTTTCAAGGAGTTTTTTGTAAGTCAGAAGGTGGTTCATCATCATCATTAGTCCGAGCCTGACGGCGGCTCTCATGTTGCTGCTTTTTCAAAAGAAAATGAGGGTCCAAATAAGCCAAAGGGTGCGAAAACCTTACTTTCCGGGTTACCAGTCGAAGTTTTTGTCTTGGCAAAGGGGCTGAGTCAGAGGAAATAGTTACCTCTTCTTCCACGGCCTGGCTGGCCCCCGTGTCATCCTGGAAATGAGTAGTGTCAATAAGATAGTTGAAAAATTGGCCAAGGGAGTCAAGGGCTACCTTTGACTCAGAATCATCATCCATCTGGAACATGTCAGATGCAATCTTATTCTTCTTGGGCTTCCGGGTTGTTCTTCTGGCGGCTATGGCAATGGCTCTAGACTTCTTGGCAGCTTCATAATCATACTTGGCATTCCAGAAGTCAGATTTGGCCTGTAAAAAAATAAACAGGTTAAAAGGTCATGCAAGTATTTAAACTACTGAGGAAAACACAAAAAGAGAGAGGTCAGGGGTCTTCACCTCTGGTGTCGGGTTAAGTTTGCAGAAGGGGTTTAACCCAACCTTACTGCAGTCCTCGTATTTGCTGTTCACAAGGATGGTTGACATTGCAACAACGTCTTCTTCAGTCAATTGAACAGAGCTATAACTCAGAGAATCATTTGGGCCTCCGCCATACTCATACATTAACTTGGATCGGCGGCTTAGAGGGATGACCCGCCATGCGACCCATCAACGGATCAGGTCAACTCCAGTTAAGCCATTCCCCAATAAAGCTTGAATCCTTTTAATAGATGGAATAAGCTTCTTGCGTTCAACAACGGTAAGCTTATCAGGGAGCACAAATTTGGAATCCAGACGTTCCGCGCGATAACCCGGCAGTGGTTTTTCATTTGCTGGTGACGTATCTTGGAAATAGAACCAGGTCTGATTCCAATCTTTGGGGTGGCTCGGTAAGACTATTAAGGGAAAGATGGCGCCCTGTCGGCGCTGAATTGAGATTCCACCAAGCTCCAAACTAAGGTCGTTGGTGCATTCGTCTGGCGGTTCAGATAAAAGTATTCTCTGAAAAGTTCCACGGTTGGTTCTTCTTGAAGATATACTTCACAAAGAACTTGAAAATTGCAGATATTGGATATAGAGTTGGGTCCAATGTCTTGTGGGCGAAGCTTGAAAAAATGCAGAACATCTCGGAAGAACTTTGAGCTGGGTGGTGAGAAGCCCCGGTTCATGTGATCAGTGAAAATGATAACTTCACCGTCTTTGGGCTGAGGCCGTCCTTCGTCCGGGTCAGGAGCACGATAAGACATAACATTTTTCTCTGGCAAAAATTCTATGGTGACAAATTCCTTCAAGGTATCCTCAGTAACTGTGGAAGGGACCCAGTTGCAGACTGTTGGCGCTTTGGACGGCATGATGAAAGGACAGACTGAAAAGAAAGTGATGTGCCAGTTCAATTCAATGATGAAATTAGACGTTAAATGAGGATGGTACAAATAAGTAATGGCGTCTTAAAACAAGGGCTAATGACATATAAAGGAAAAGTGAGCCGGCGTGATAAGCCGCCATGACTAAAGATATTCGAAGGATGCCAGAAACAGAATTGGCTAAGTGTTGACACTAACAGGTTTACCAAGCTGTCACTATTATTTTGGATCAAATGGCCGTTCCGAAAAGAAAATATTCTAGACCTAAAAATCTAGTACATATAAGTTCGTGAGTTATAATGAGGCCTCTGTGCAGGAAAAAAGGGATCTAATAGTATCAAAAATGGACGCAAAACAACTACCGCACGAGTTATGTGTTCCTTTTTGGATTAGAAGAGGCTGCGGGGGAGGAACTACGAAGAAACTGTGATGAACTATGAAGAACACACAGAAACCTAGAAACCCTAATGCGGATCTGAGGAGCAGGAAGGTGAACACTTACAGCCACGAATCTTCTGCGGAGGGTCGCCGCCATTTCTCTGGATCAATTCAGGTTGATGCAGCGGCCGAGGTCGAGGAAGATGAAGTGCTCTGCGATGGCGGCGGAGCTCAAGCGGCAGTCGGGTTGTGAGAGGAAGAAGATGAAGAAAGGGAAGAGTGAGGAAAGACCTGGTCGTGCCTATTTGTAAGGGGATAAGCGAACAGGCAGGCGCGAAAATCGAGGAAGACCCAAATAATGATTATCCAGCTAAATGGGTGCCTTGATTCTTGGAAGACATTTAAGGATAAAGATCTGTTGGAGATGACGTCATAGCAGGCTTTCATATTTTCGAAGGATGACGTCATGGCGGGTTACAAAGCTTTTACAAACAAAGGAAGATGGATTTCGTCTAAGTGTTGAAGGTTGACAAGAACAAGGTTCAAATCAACCTGGGGCCTAATGTTGGGAATATAACTTTGATGTATGACCCACCCAGGAGGGGCCGGGTCAACCCTAATGGCGGATTATTAAGAGAAGCCCGGTAATATTCAAGGTGATAGTTTATTAAGAATTGTAGAAGGCCTAAGCCCAGAGGCAGCTTAAGGCCCAATATTGTAAACCGCCATATGTAAAGAAAGACTTGTAAAGAAAGTCATATAAAAGAAGTCACCGAGCCGGACACGTTTTATGAGCCGGCCGGGACTCTGTAGGCCGCCAGGCGTCAACCCGTGTATATAAGGGGACGACCCGGCGGCGGCTTAGGACAAGAATCAACAAACCGATAGCCAAGCTAGCGGATTCGCTCCTTGGTCATCGAAACCTAGCAATACAGCATCAACTGGACTAGGAATTACCTTCACCTTAAGGGGCCGAACCAGTATAAACCCCTTGTGTCCCTAGTCCCGATTAACCCCTTTAAGCTTCCTAGTTGCGATGGCCCTACGACTAAGTCCTTTCGCTAGGACATCTGCCGTGACAATTTCATGACAAAAAGTATGAAACAATTGATTGGCTTGTCATCGGGGTTGTGCATGATTTAAATATTTTGTGTGATGAAGATAGAGCATAGCCAGACTATATGATTTTGTAGGGATAGCTTTCTCTAGCCATGTTATTTTGAGAAGACATGATTGCTTTGTTAGTATGCTTGAAGTATTATTATTTTTATGTCAATATTAAACTTTTGTCTTGAATCTTATAGATCTGAATATTCTGGCCACAATAAAGAGAATTACATGGATAAATATGTTAGGTAGCATTCCACATCAAAAATTCTGTTTTTATCATTTACCTACTCGAGGACGAGCAGGAATTAAGCTTGGGGATGCTGATACGTCTCCAACGTATCTATAATTTTTTATTCTTCCATGCTATTATATTATCTGTTTTGGATGTTAATGGGCTTTATTTTACACTTTTATATTATTTTTGGGACTAACCTATTAACCGGAGGCCCAGCCCAAATTGTTGTTTTCTTGCCTGTTTCAGTGTTTCGAAGAAAAGGAATATCAAACGGAGTCCAAACGGAATGAAACCTTCGAGAGAGTTATTTTTGGAACGGAAGCAATCCAGAAGACTTGGAGTAGACATCACGGAAGCTTCGAGGTGGCCACGAGGCAGGGAGGCGCGCCCTACCCCCTGGGGGCGCCCCCCACCCTCGTGGGCCCCTCGTGGCTCCGCTGACCGACTTCTTTCACCTATATATGTCCATATACCCTAAAAACATCGGGGAGCAGAATAGATCGGGAGTTCCGCCACCAGAAGCCTCCGTAGCCACCGAAAACCAATCTAGACCCATTTCGGCACCCTGTCGGAGGGGGGAATCCCTCTCCGGTGGCCATCTACATCATCCCGGCGCTCTCCATGACGAGGAGGGAGTAGTCCACCCTCGGGGCTGAGGGTATGTATCAGTGGCTATATGTTTGATCTCTCTCTCTCGTGTTCTTGAGGTGGTACGATCTTGATGTATCGCGAGCTTCGCTATTATAGTTGGATCTTATGATGTTTCTCCCCCTCTACTCTCTTGTAATGAATTGAGTTTTCCCTTTGATGTTATCTTATCGGATTGAGTCTTTTAAGGATTTGAGAACACTTGATGTATGTTGATACGTCTCCAACGTATCTATAATTTTTGATTGCTTCATGCTATATTATATTCTGTTTTGGATGATTAATGGGCTTTGTTATACACTTTTATATTATCTTTTGGACTAGCCTATTAATCGGAGGCCCAGCCCAGAATTGCTGTTTTTTTGCCTATTTCAGAGTTTCACAGAAAAAGAATATCAAACGGAGTCCAAACGGAATGAAACCTTCGGGAACGTGATTTTCGAAACGAACGTGATCTAGAGGACTTGGACCCTACGTCAAGACATCAACCAGGAAGCCACGAGGTAGGGGGCGTGCCTACCCCCCCCCCCCCAGGCGCGCCCTCCACCCTCGTGGGGCCCATGTTGCTCCACTGACGTACTTCTTCCTCCTATATATACCTACGTACCCCCAAACTACTAGATACAGAGCCAAAAACCTACTCCCACCGCCGCAACCTTCTGTACTCGTGAGATCCCATCTTGGGGCCTTTCCCGGAGCTCCGCCGGAGGGGGCATCGATCACGGAGGGCTTCTACATCAACACCATAGCCTCTCCGATGATGTGTGAGTAGTTTACCTCAGACCTTCGGGCCCATAGTTATTAGCTAGATGGATTCTTCTCTCTTTTTGGATCTCAATACAAAGTTCTCCACGATTCTCATGGAGATCTATTCGATGTAATCTTCCTTTGCGGTGTGTTTGTTGAGACTGATGAATTGTGGGTTTATAATCAAGTTTATCTATGAACAATATTTGAATCTTCTCTCAATTCTTTTATGTATGATTGGTTATCTTTGCAAGTTTCTTCGAATTATCAGTTTGGTTTGGCCTACTAGATTGATCTTTCTTGCAATGGGAGAAGTGCTTAGCTTTGGGTTCAATCTTGCGGTGTCCTTTCCCAGTGATAGTAGGGGCAGCAAGGCACGTATTGTATTGTTGCCATCGAGGATAACAAGATGGGGTTTATATCATATTGCATGAGTTTATCCCTCTACATCATGTCATCTTACTTAAAGCGTTACTCTGTTCTTTTGAACTTAATACTCTAGATGCATGCTGGATAGCGGTCGATGTGTGGAGTAATAGTAGTAGATGCAGGCAGGAGTCGGTCTACTTGTCTCGGACGTGATGCCTATATACATGATCATACCTAGATATTCTCATAACTATGCTCAATTATGTCAATTGCTCAACAGTAATTTGTTTACCCACCGTAATACTTATGCTCTCGAGAGAAGCCACTAGTGAAACCTATGGCCCCCGGGTCTATTTTCCATCATATTAATCTCCCGTTAACAAGCTATTTCTGGTGTCGTTTTTATTTCGCTTTATTTACTTTCCATCTTTATCATAAAAATACCAAAAATATTATCTTATCATATCTATCAGATCTCACTTTCGTAAGTGACCGTGAAGGTATTGAAAACCCCTTTATTGCGTTGGTTGCGAGGATTTTATTTGTTTGTGTAGGTGTGAGGGACTCGTGTGTGGCCTCCTACTGGATTGATACCTTGGTTCTCAAAAACTGAGGGAAATACTTATGCTACTTTGTTGCATCACCCTTTCCTCTTCAAGGGAAAACCAATGCAGTGCTCAAGAGGTAGCAAGAAGGATTTCTGGCACCATTGCCGGGGTGTCTACACAAAATTCAACATACCAAGTACCCATCACAAACCCTTATCTCCCGCATTACATTATTTGACATTTGCCTCTCGTTTTCCTCTCCCCCACTTCACCCTTGCCGTTTTATTCGCCCTCTCTCTTTTCCGTTCGCCTCTTTTTCGCGTGCTTCTTGTTTGCTCATGTGTTGGATCGCTTGCTTGTCGTTATGGCTAGCCTCCCGAAAATGAAGTTCTTAATTTTAAGCAAAGGGAAGGAGAAAATCTAAAAGACGCTTGGTATAGAATTTGCAATGCTCAAAATAGATCTACCAGGAAGCAATCTACTTCTGTTCTTCTCCGCAATTTTTATGTAGGCGCTACTCCTTGGTACAGATATATCCTTGATACCATTACCGGAGGGAATTTCTTGGGTAGCCATACTTTTGATTCTTATAATGCTATGATCGATTTGTTTGGCTCACCCCCTCTTTTGGTTAATGAAACTATGTTAACTTTGGAGCATGTAATGCAAAGACTTGAAAATATTGAAAATAAAGTTGCTACTGTAGAGTTAATTGAAAATTTGGATAAAAAGATCCACAACCAAATTACCCAATATGGATCTAAAGTAGGAAGGAGAAGGAACCCATAGTTAATGAAAGAATAAATCAGGATTCCACTAGAATCAATAAACTTGAGGGTATCATTACCAACTTGGGAACCGCTTTTTCTTCCATAAAGAATACTCCAAGTCCTCCAACTAAAATTGCCAAGCTTATGTATGTTCCTAAAAATAAAGGTGAATCCTCTAGCAAGGAAACTGCGGATCTCAAATCTATAACTAATCCCAATCTTTTTGTTATCATTAAGGAACCATTTGCTACAAATGAATTTTTCGATTTTGTGCCTAGAAGTTTGATAATTAATAAAAAGAAAGAAACTCCTAAGGGTGATAGATGTCTCATTAATGAAATGCCAACCAAAGATGGCAATACCTAGATCCATCCTTGCTTTTATGCCTGGCTAGGGGCGTTAAACGATAGCGCTTGTTGGGAGGCAACCCAATTTTATTTTTATTCCTTGCTTTTTGCCCCTGTTTAGTAATAAATAATTTATCTAGCCTCTGTTTTGGTTGTGTTTTTTGTGTTTAATTAGTGTTTGTGCCAAGTATAACCGTTGGGAAGACTTGGGGAAAGTCTTTTTAATCTTGCTGTAAAAAACAGAAACTTTAGCGCTCACGAGAATTGCTGCTATTTTTATTTGGATAATGATATTTATTTAATTCGTTTTTAAGATGATTAATAGATAAATTACTCACGTCCAGAAATTTATTTTAAAAATTTTGGGGTTCCAGAAGTTTGCGTTAGCTACAGATTACTACAGACTGTTCTGTTTTTGACAGATTCTGTTTTTCGTGTGTTATTTGCTTATTTTGATGAATCTATGGCTAGTAAAAGAGTTTATAAACCATAGAAAAGTTGGAATACAGTAGTTTTAACACCAATATAAATAAAGAATGAGTTCATTACAGTACCTTGAAGTGGTGTTTTGTTTTCTTTCACTAACGGAGCTCACGAGATTTTCTGTTAAGTTTTGTGTTGTGAAGTTTTCAAGTTTTGGGTAAAAGATTTGATGGATTATGGAACAAGGAGTGGCAAGAGCCTAATATTGGGGATGCCCATGGAACCCCAATATAATCTAAGGACACCTAAAATCCAAAGCTTGGGGATGCCCCGGAAGGCATCCCCTCTTTCGTCTACTTCCATCGGTAACTTTACTTGGAGCTATATTTTTATTCACCACATGATATGTGTTTTGCTTGGAGTGTCTTGTATTATTTGAGTATTTATTTGTTAGTTTACCACAATAATATTTGCTATACACACCTTTTGAGAGAAACACACATGATTCGGAATTTATTAGTATACTCTATGCGCTTCACTTATATCTTTTGAGCTATATAGTTTTTGCTCTAGTGCTTCACTTATATCTTTTAGAGCACGGTGGTGGATTTGTTTTATAGAAACTATTATTCTCTCATGCTTCACTTATATTATTTTGAGAGTCTTAAACAGCATGGTAATTTGCTTAAATTGGGAAATTAATCCTAATATGCTAAGTATTCGAGACTAGTAAAAAACTTTCTTATGAGTGTGCTGAATACTAAGAGAAGTTTGATGATTGATGATTGTTTTGAGATATGGAGGTAGTGATATTAAAGTTATGCTAGTTGAGTACTTGTGAAATTGAGAAATACTTGTGTTGAAGTTTGCAAGTCCCGTAGCATGCACGTATGGTAAGCGTTATGTAACAAATTTGAAACATGAGGTGTTCTCTGATTGTCTTCCTTATGAGTGGCGGTCGGGGACGAGTGATGGTCTTTTCCTACCAATCTATCCCCCTAGGAGCATGCGTGTAGTGCTTGGTTTTTGATGACTTGTAGATTTTTGCAATAATTATATGAGTTCTTTATGACTAATGTTGAGTCCATGGATTATACGCACTCTTACCCTTCCATCATTGCTAGCCTCTTCGGTACCGTGCATTGCCCTTTCTCCATTGAGAGTTGGTGCAAACTTCGCCGGTGCATCCAAACCCCGTGATATGATACGCTCTTTCACACATAAACCTCCTTATATCTTCCTCAAAACAGCCACCATATCTACCTAGTATGGCATTTCCATAGCCATTCTGAGATATATTGCCATGCAACTTTCCACCGTTTCGTTTATCATGACTCGTTCAGCATTGTCATATTTCTTTGCATAATCTTGTAGTTGACATCGTATTTGTGGCAAAGCCACGGTTCATAATTTTTCATACATGTCACTCTTGATTCATTGCTATCCCGGTATACCGCGGAGGCATTCATATAGAGTCATACTTTGTTCTAGTATCGAGTTGTAGTCATTGAGTTGTAAATAAATAGAAGTGTGATGACCATCATTCATAGAGTATTGTCCCCAAAAAAGGCCAAATAAAAAAAGGGAAGGCCCAAAAAAAGAAAATAAAAAGGGACAATGCTACTATCCTTTTTTCCACACTTGTGCTTCAAAGTAGCACCATGATTCTCATGATAGAGAGTCTCTTGTTTTGTCACTTTCATATACTAGTGGGAATTTTTCATTATAGAACTTGGCTTGTATATTCCAACAATGGGCTTCCACAAATGCCCTAGGTCTTCGTGAGCAAGCAAGTTGGATGCACACCCACTTAGTTTCTTTTGTTGAGCTTTCATGCATTTATAGCTCTAGTGCATCCGTTGCATGGCAATCCCTACTCCTTACATTAACATCAATCGATGGGCATCTCCATAGCCCGTTGATTAGTCGCGTTGATGTGAGACTTTCTCCTTTTTGTCTTCTCCACATAACCCCCATCATTATATTCTATTCCACCCATAGTGCTATATCCATGGCTCGTGCTCATGTATTGCGTGAAGGTTGAAAAAGTTTGAGATTACTAAAGTATGAAACAATTTCTTGGCTTGTCATCAGGGTTGTGCATGATGAGAGCATTCTTGTGTGACGAAAATGGAGCATGACTAAACTATATGATTTTATAGGGATGAACTTTCTTTGGCCATGTTATTTTGAGAAGACATAATTGCTTAGTTAGTATGCTTGAAGTATTATTGCTTTTATGTCAATATTAAATATTTATCTTGAATCTTTCAGATCTGAATATTCATACCACAATTAAGATGGTTACATTAAAAAATTATACCAAGTAGCATTCCGCATCAAAAATTCTGTTTTTATCATTTACCTACTCGAGGCCGAGCAGGAATTAAGCTTGGAAATGCTTGATACGTCTCCAACGTATCTATAATTTTTGATTGCTTCATGCTATATTATATTTTGTTTTGAATGATTAATGGGCTTTGTTATAAACTTTTATATTATTTTTGGGACTAACGTATTAACTGGAGGCCCAGCGCAGAATTGCTATTTTTTGACTATTTCAGAGTTTCGCAGAAAAAGAATATCAAACGGAGTCCAAACGGAATGAAACCTTCGGGAACGTGATTTTCGGAACGGATGTGATCCAGAGGACTTGGACCCTACGTCAAGACATCAACCAGGAAGGCACGAGGTAGGGGGCGCGCCTAC
>NC_041392.1:602124424-602206817 GCF_002162155.2 Triticum dicoccoides | reverse complement strand
GCCCTCCACCCTCGTGGGGCCCATGTTGCTCCACCGACGTACTTCTTCCTGCTATATATACCTACGTACCCCCAAACTACCAGATACAGAGCCAAAAACCTAATTCCACCACCGCAACCTTCTATACCCATGAGATCCCATCTTGGGGCCTTTTTCGGAGCTCCGCCGGAGGGGGCATCGATCACGGAGGGCTTCTACATCAACACCATAGCCTCTCCGATGATGTGTGAGTAGTTTACCTCAGACCTTCGGGTCCATAGTTATTAGCTAGATGGCTTCTTCTCTCTTTTTGGATCTCAATACAAAGTTCTCCATGATTCTCGTGGAGATCTATTCGATGTAATCTTCTTTTGCGGTGTGTTTGTTGAGACCGATGAATTGTGGGTTTATGATCAAGTTTATCTATGAACAATATTTGAATCTTCTCTGAATTCTTTTATGTATGATTGGTTATCTTTGCAAGTCTCTTTGAATTATCAGTTTGGTTTGGCCTACTAGATTGATCTTTCTTGCAAGGGGAGAAGTGCTTAGCTTTGGGTTCAATCTTGCGGTGTCCTTCCCTAGTGACAGTAGGGGCAGCAAGGCACGTATTGTATTGTTGCCATCAAGGATAACAAGATGGGGTTTATATCATATTGCATGAGTTTATCCCTCTACATCATGTCATCTTACTTAAAGTGTTACTCTGTCCTTTTGAACTTAATACTCTAGATGCATGCTGGACAGCGGTCGATGTGTGGAGTAATAGTAGTAGATGCAAGCAGGAGTCGGTCTACTTGTCTCGGACATGATGCCTATATACATGATCATACCTAGATATTCTCATAACTATGCTCAATTCTGTAAATTTCTCAACAGTAATTTGTTTACCCACCGTAATATTTATGCTCTGAAGAGAAGCCACTAGTGAAACCTATGCCCCCCAGGTCTATTTTCCATAATATTAATCTCCCGTTAACAAGCTATTTCTGGTGCCATTTTTATTTTGCTTTATTTACTTTGCATCTTTATCATAAAAATACCAAAAATATTATCTTATCATATCTATCAGATCTCACTTTCGTAAGTGACCGTGAAGGGATTGACAACCCCTTTATTGCGTTGGTTGCGAGGATTTTATTTGTTTGTGTAGGTGCGAGGGACTCGTGCATGGCCTCCTACTGGATTGATACCTTGGTTCTCAAAAACTGAGGGAAATACTTATGCTACTTTGCTGCATCACCCTTTCCTCTTCAAGGGAAAACCAACGCAGTGCTCAAGAGGTAGCGTATATATTGCATGTGCTTATCTGTGGTGACAATGGGATATCACGTGATCCACTTGATGTATGTTTTGGTCATAAACTTGCGAGTTCCCTCGTGAACTTATGCATAGGGGTTGGCACATGTTTTCGCCTTGACTCTCCGGTAGAAACTTTGGGGCACTCTTTGAAGTTCTTTGTGTTGGTTGAATAGATGAATCTGAGATTGTGTGATGCATATTGTATAATCATACCCACGGATACTTGAGGTGACATTGGAGTATCTAGGTGACATTAGGGTTTTGGTTGATTTGTGTCTTAAGGTGTTATTCTAGTACGAACTCTATGATAGATTGAACGGAAAGAATAGCTTCATGTTATTTTACTACGGACTCTTGAATAGATTGATCAGAAAGGATAGCTTTGAGGTGGTTTCGTACCCTACCATAATCTCTTCATTTGTTCTCCACTATTAGTGACTTTGGAGTGACTCTTTGTTGCATGTTGAGGGATAGTTATATGATCCAATTATGTTATTATTGTTGAGAGAACTTGCACTAGTGAAAGTATGAACCCTAGGCCTTGTTTCCTAGCATTGCAATACCGTTTTTGCTCACTTTTATCATTAGTTACCTTGCTGTTTTTATATTTTCAGATTACAAAAACCATTATCTACTATCCATATTACACTTATATCACCATATCTTCGCCGAACTAGTGCACCTATACAATTTACCATTGTATTGGGTGTGTTGGGGACACAAGAGACTCTTTGTTATTTGGTTGCAGGTTTGTTTGACAGAGACCATCTTCATCCTACTCCTCCCATGGATTCATAAACCTTAGGTCATCCACTTGAGGGAAATTTGCTACTGTCCTACAAACCTCTGCACTTGGAGGCTCAACAACATCTACAAGAAGAAGGTTGTGTAGTAGACATCAATATACTAGTGGGAATTTTTCATTATAGAACTTGGCTTGTATATTCCAACAATGGGCTTCCTCAAATGCCCTAGGTCTTCGTGAGAAAGCAAGTTGGATGCACACCCACTTAGTTTCTTTTGTTGAGCTTTCATACATTTATAGCTCTAGTGCATCCGTTGCATGGCAATCCCTACTCCTTGCATTGACATCAATTGATGGGCATCTCCCTAGCCCATTGATTGGCCACGTCGATGTGAGACTTTCTCCTTTTTGTCTTCTCCACATAAACCCCTATCATTATTCTATTCCACCCATAGTGTTATATCCATGGCTCACGCTCATGTATTGCGTGAAAGTTGAAAAAAGTTTGAGATTACTAAAGTATGAAACAATTGCATGGCTTGTCATCGGGGTTGTGCAAGATGAGAGGATTCTTGTGTGACGAAAATGGAGCATGACCAAACTATATGATTTTGTAGGGATGAACTTTCTTTTGCCATGTTATTTTGAGAAGACATGATTGCTTAGTTAGTATGCTTGAAGTATTATTGCTTTTATGTCAATATTAAACTTCTGTCTTGAATCTCTCGGATCTGAATATTCATGCCACAATAAAGAAAATTACATTGAGAATTATGCTAGGTAGCATTCCATATCAAAAATTCTGTTTTTATCATTTACCTAATCGAAGACGAGCAGAAATTAAGCTTGGGGATACTTGATACGTCTCCAACGTATCTATAATTTTTGATTGTTCCATGCTATTATATTATCTGTTTTGGATGTTAATGGGCTTATTTATACACTTTTATATTATTTTGGGACTAACCTACTAACCCGAGGCCCAGTGCAAATTGCTGTTTTTTTTGCCTATTTCAATGTTTCGTAGAAAAGGAATATCAAACAGAATCCAAACGGAATGAAACCTTCGGGAGAGTTATTTTTGGAACAAACGTGATCCAGGGGACTTGGAGTGGACGTCAAGAAACCAACAAGGAGGCCACGGGGCAGGGGGACGCGCCTACCCCCCTAGGCGCGCCCTCCGCCCTCGTGGGCCCCTCGTGGATCCACCGACCTACTTCTTCCTCCTATATATATCCATATACCCCGAAAACATCCAGGAGCACCACAAAACCCTATTTCCACCGCCGCAATCTTCTGTACCCAAGAGATCCCATCTTGGGGCCTTTTCCGGAGCTCCGCCGGAGGGGGAATCAATCACGGAGGGCTTCTACATCAACACCATAGCCTCTCCGATGATGTGTGAGTAGTTTACTTCAGACCTTTGGGTCCATAGTTATTAGCTAGATGGCTTCTTCTCTATCTTTGGATCTCAATACAATGTTCTCCTTGATCTTCTTGGAGATCTATTTGATGTAACTCATTTTGCGGTGTGTTTGTCGAGATCCGATGAATTGTGGGTTTATGATCAAGTTTATCTATGAACAATATTTGAATCTTCTCTAAAATCTTTTATGTATGATTGGTTATCTTTGCAAGTCTCTTCGAATTATCAGTTTGGTTTGGCCTACTATATTGATCTTTCTTGCAATGGGAGAAGTGCTTAGCTTTGGGTTCAATCTTGCGGTGTCCTTTCCCAGTGACAGCAGGGGCAACAAGGCACGTATTGTATTGTTGTCGTCGAGGATAAAAAGATGGGGTTTATATCATATTGCTTGAGTTTATCCCTCTACATCATGTCATCTTGCCTAATGCATTACTCTGTTCTTATGAACTTAATACTCTAGATGCATGCTGGACAGCGGTCGATGTGTGAAGTAATAGTAGTAGATGCAGAATCATTTCGGTCTACTTGTCTCGGACGTGATGCCTATATACATGATCATGCCTAGATATTCCCATAAATATGCACTTTTCTATCAATTACTCAATAGTAATTTGTTCACCCACCGTAATACTTATGCTATCTTGAGAGAAGCCACTAGTGAAACCTATGGCCCCCGGGTCTATTCTCCTTTATATTAATCTCCTGTCAACAAGCTATTTCTATTACCATTTAGTTTGCTATCTTTATTTTCCAATCTATATCATAAAAATACCAAAAACACTTATCTTATTATTATTATCTCTATCAGATCTCACTCTCGTAAGTGACCGTGAAGGGATTGACAACCCCTTTATCGCGTTGGTTGCGAGGTTCTTATTTGTTCGTGTAGGTATGAGGACTTGCATGTAGTCTCCTACTGGATTGATACCTTGGTTCTCAAAAACTGAGGGAAATACTTACGCTACTTTGCTGCATCACCTTTTCATCTTCAAGGGAAAACCAACGCAGTGCTCAAGAGGTAGCACACCTCGCCGTCGAGGCAAAGAGGCAGCAGCTCCGGGCTATACCTACAACTTATACCAGGACCTGGACAATAGAGCCAGTCAGGCCAGATCAATCTATGGATCAAGAGGGCATGTGAAGGAAATATGCCCTAGAGGCAATAATAATGTTATTATTTATATTTCCTTATATCATGATAAATGTTTATTATTCATGCTAGAATTGTATTGACCGAAAACTTAGTACATGTGTGAATACATAGACAAACAGAGTGTCCCTAGTATGCCTCTACTTGACTAGCTCATTAATCAAAGATGGTAAAGTTTCCTAGCCATGGACATGTGTTGTCATTTGATTAACGGGATCACATCATTAGAGAATGATGTGATGGACAAGACCCATCCGTTAGCTTAGCATTATGATCGTTTAGTTTATTGCTATTGCTTTCTTCATGACTTATACATGTTCCTATGACTATGAGATTATGCAACTCCCGAATACCGGAGGAACACCTTGTGTGCTATCAAATGTCACAACGTTACTGGGTGATTATAAAGATGCTCTACAGGTGTCTTCGATGGTGTTTGTTGAGTTGGCATAGATCGAGATTACGATTTGTCACTCCGTGTTCCGGAGAGGTATCTCTGGGCCCTCTCGGTAATGCACATCACTATAAGCCTTGCAAGCAATGTAACTAATGAGTTAGTTACGGGATGATGCATTACGGAATGAGTAAAGAGACTTTCCGGTAACGAGATTGAACTAGGTATGAGGATACCGACGATCGAATCTCGGGCAAGTAACATACCGATGACAAAGGGAACAACGTATGTTGTTATGCGGTTTGACCGATAAAGATCTTTGTAGAATATGTAGGAGCCAATATGAGCATCCAGGTTCTGCTATTGGTTATTGACCAGAGATGGGTCTCGGTCATGTCTACATAGTTCTCGAACCCGTAGGGTCCGCACGCTTAACGTTCGATGATGATTTGTATTATGAGTTATGTGATTTGATGTACCGAAGGTTGTTGAGTATCCGGGATGAGATCACGGACATGACGATGAGTCTCGAAATGGTCGAGACGTAAAGATCGATATATTGGAAGGCTATATTCGGACATCGGAATGGTTCCAAGTGATTCGGGTATTTTTCGGAGTACCGGAGAGTTACGGGAATTCGCCGGGGAAGTAGTGGGCCTTAATGGGCCATACGGGAAAGAAGAGAAGGGCCTCAAGGGGTGGCCGCGTGCCCCCCCCCATGGTAAGTCTGAATTGGACTAGGGAGGGGGCGGCGCCCCCTTCTCTTTCCTTCTCCCTCTCCTACTCCTTCCCTCTCTCCCCTCTTGGAAAAGGAAGGGGACTCCAACTAGGATTGGGAATCCTAGTTGGACTCCCCCTATAGGCACGCCCCTCCTAGGCCGGTCTCCTTTGCCCCCCTCCTTTATATACGTGGGCAGGGGGCACCCCAAAGGCACTCCAATATTTGTCTTAGCCGTGTGCGGTGCCCCCCTCCGCAGTTTTCCACCTCGGTGATATTGTCGTAGTGCTTAGGCGAAGGCCTGCGTCGGTAACTTCATCATCACCGTCACCATGTCATCGTGCTGACGAAACTCTCCCTCGGCCTCAACTGGATCAAGAGTTTGAGGGACGTCACCGAGCTGAACGTGTGCAGATCGCGGAGGTGCCATGCGTTCGGTACTTGGATCGGTTGGATCGCGAAGACGTTCGACTACATCAACCGCGTTACTAAACGCTTCCGCTTTCGGTCTACGAGGGTACGTAGACACACTCTCCCCTCTCGTTGCTATGCATATCCTAGATAGATCTTGCGTGTTCATATGTAATTTTTTTAAAATACTGCATTCCCCAAGAGTGGCATCCGAGCCAGGTCTATGCGTAGATGTTATATGCACAAGTAGAACACAAAGGAGTTGTGGGCATGAGTATATACATATTGCTTGCCGCCACTAGTTGTTTCTTGATTCTACGGTATTGTTGGATGAAGCGGCCCGGACCGACATTACATGACTGCGTTCATGAGACTGGTTCTACCGATGTGCTTTGCACACAGGTGGCTGGCGAGTGTCAGTTTCTCCAACCTTAGTTGAATCGGATTCAATGAATAGGGTTCTTTCTGAAGATCAAAAAGCAATCACTATACCGCGTTGTGGTTTTTGATGCGTAGGTAAGAATGGTTCTTGCTAATCCCATAGCAGCCACGTAAAACTTGCAACAACAAAGTAGAGGACGTCTAACTTGTTTTTGCAGGGCATGTTGTGATGTGATATGGTCAAGACGTGATTATATAAATTGTTGTATCAGATGATCATGTTTTGTAACACAGTTATCGGCAACTGGCAGGAGCGGTATGGTTGTCGCTTTATTGTATGAAATGCATTCGCCATGTAATTGCTTTACTTTATCACTAAGTAGTAGCGATAGTCGTAGAAGCAATAGTTGGCGAGACGACAACGATGCTACGATGGAGATCAAGGTGTCAAGCCGGTGACGATGGTGATCATGACGGTTCTTTGGAGATGGAGATCAAAGGCACAAGATGATGATGGCCATATCATATCACTTATATTGATTGCATGTGATGTTTATCCTTTATGCATCTTATTTTGCTAGTATGGCGGTAGCATTATAAGATGATCTCTCACTAAATTTCAAGGTATAAGTGTTCTCCCTGAGTATGCACAGTTACTACAGTTCATCGTGTCGAGACACCACGTGATGATCGGGTGTGATAAGCTCTACGTTCACATACAATGGGTGCAAGCCAGTTTTGCACATGCAGAATACTTGGGTTAAACTTGACGGGCCTAGCATATGCAGATATGGCCTCGGAACACTGAGACCGAAAGGTCGAGCGTGAATCATATAGTAGATATGATCAACATAGTGATGTTCACCATTGAAAACTACTCCATCTCACGTGATGATCGAACATGGTTTAGTTGATATGGATCACGTGATCACTTAGATGATTAGAGGGATGTCTATCTAAGTGGGAGTTCTTAAGTAATATGATCAATTGAACTTTAATTTATCATGAACTTACTCCTGATAGTATTTTACATGTCTATGTTGTAGATCAATAGCTCGCGTATAGCTCCCCGTTTTATTTATGATCTGTTCCTAGAGAAAACTATATTGAAAGATGTTAGTAGCAATGATGCGGACTAGCTCCGTGATCTGAGGATTATCCTCATTGCTGCACAGAAGAATTATGTCCTTGATGCACCACTAGGTGATGGACCTATTGCAGGAGCAGATGCAGATGTTATGAACGTTTGGCAAGCTTGGTATGATGACTACTTGATAGTTTAGTGTGCCATGCTTTACGACTTAGAACTGGGACTTCAAAAATGTTTTGAAACGTCACGGAGCATATAAGATGTTCCAAGAGCTGAAATTGGTATTTCAGACTCATGCCCGTGTAGAGAGGTATGAGACCTCTGACAGTACTTTGCCTACAATATGGAGGAGAATAGCTCAACCAGTGAGCATGTGCTCAAATTGTCTGGATACTACAATTGCTTGAATCAAGTGGGAGTTAATCTTCTAGATAAGATGGTAATTGACAAAGTTCTCTAGTCACTATCACCAAGTTACTAGAACTTAGTGATGAACTATAATATGCAAGGGATGACGAAAGTAATTCCCAAGCTCTTCGCGATGCTGAAATCGGTGAAGGTAGAAATCAAGAAATAGAATCAAGTGTTGATGGTTAACAAGACCACTAGTTTCAAGAAAAGGGCAAAGGGAAAGAAAGAGGAACTTCAGAGAAGAATAGCAAGCAAGTTGCTGCTCCCATGAAGAAGCCCAAAGCTAGACCCAATCATGGAACTGAGTGCTTCTACTGCAAAGGAAATGGTCACTGGAAGTGGAACTGCCCTAGATACTTGGCAGATAAGAAGGATGGCAAAGTGAACAAAAGTATATTGGATATACATGTTATTGATGTGTAATTTACTAGTGTTTATAGCAACCCCTCGGTATTTGATACTGGTTCAGTTGCTAAGAGTAGTAACTCGAAACGGGAGTTGTAAAATAAACAGAGACTAGTTAAGGCAAGGTGATGATGTGAGTTGGAAGTAATTCCAAGGTTGATAAGATCAACATCGCACACTCTCCCTTTACCTTTGGGATTAGTGTTGAACCTAAAATAAATGTTATTTAATACTTGTGTTGAGCATAATATTATTGGATCATGTTTATTGCAATACGGTTATTCATGTAAGTCAAAGAATAATTGTTATTCTGTTTACATGAATAAAACCTTCTGAGGTCATACACCCAAGGTGAATGATTCATTGAATCTCGATCGTACTGATACACATATTCATAATATTGATGCCAAAAGATGCAAAGTTGATAATGATAGTGCAACATTGTCGGGTGGTTGGTGCGACATATGCCAACGGGTGGCTTATCATTGTGGGAGCCAATAAAACATCGCCGGTGTCTGGAAACGGGATAAGGCGAAGACATGCACGCCGGCGGATCTTACCCAGCTTCAGGGCTCTCCATGGAGATAACACCCCTACTGCTGCTCTGCGGGGTCTCCGCATGGTCACTAGATTGACAAGTAGCTACAAGAGGCTCCTTGAGCTGTTTGGTGAAAGGATGAAGAAGGGCCAGGCTTGCTTGCTCCTCCTCTCGTTGCCGTGTCTAAAACTATCCAAAGAGAGATCCCCCTTGCATGGGTGCCCTGGGGGGTTTATATAGGCCTACCCCCTAGGGGTACAATGGTAATCCGGTTGGGCGTGGGCCCCAGCCGTCTGTGTCTACGCTAGCCGACTTCTCCGCCGATCGATGGGCCCGCCACCCGGTAGGCCCCGCCGGCTGCCGACCTTCTGGTCGACAGGCTGGCCCCACCGCTCGGGAGTCTTGTCGGAGGCTGGTTACTATTGCCTTGCCTCTGGTGACGAGGGCTTGTTCGTGGTAAGCATGGCTACAGTGCCGTCGCGGGGCGGCTCATCACTATAGCCTTACCTCGTCTTATCTCCTTAATTAGGCACCTCCTTTGAGGGAGAGAGCCGGCCGGCTATTGGGAGCCGGCCGTACCCCAGGCCGGCTGCGGGAAGCCTGGCCGCCTTTGGGTTCTCCCTGACTGAGGGGGCCCGCCACCCACAGGTCGTACTGACCACTCGCCGTGGGTGATGTCATGATCAACATGGCAACAGTGCCGCGCCGGACAGGTGATGGCCGTCCCGTACGACGCACTGTGGCCATGCGTGCTCCGGGATTCGAGGGTGGCAGGCTTCACTGTAGCCACGCCCCGTCTCGTCACCGTTATGTGGGTGCAGACTCTAAGAGCACGATCTTGGCCGCCTGTTGAGGGGCCGGCTCCTTGGAGTCGGCCTTCTCATGGCCGGCTTCTTGGAGCCGGCCTTCTCATGGTCTTGTTTCTCAAGGTTTCCAGGGCTGGGCCGCCTTTCCGCAGCCGGCCTGAGAGGTGGCCAGCTGGGGGAAGGGGGCCCCATGTCTTGGACACTTGGAGGCTCAATCGGCCTATAATTTTTCTGAAGAACCAGGGGAAGCCGGCTAGGCTACCCGTGGTTATTTACTCCGACAAACATATTTGTGGCACTGCCGTTTAGGTCATATTGGTGTAAAGCGCATGAAGAAACTCCATGTTGATGGGCTTTTGAAATCACTTGATGCTTGCGAACCATGCCTCATGGGCAAGATGACTAAGACTTCGTTCTCCGGAACCATGGAGCGAGCAACTGACTTATTGGAAATAATACATACTGATGTATGCGATCCGATGAGTGTTGAGGCTCACAACGGGTATCGTTATTTTCCGATCTTCACAAATAATTTGAGCAGATATGGATATATCTACTTGATGAAACATAAGTCTGAAACATTTGAAAAGTTCAAAGAATTTCAGAGTGAAGTGGAAAATCATCGTAACAAGAAAATAAAGTTTCTACGATATGATCGTAGAGACAAATATTTGAGTTACGAGTTTGGTCTTCATTTGAAACAATGTGGAATAGTGTCGCAGCTCACACCACCTGAAACACCACACGTAATGGTGTGTCTGAATGTCATAACCATACTTTATTAGATATGGTGCGATTTATAATGTCTCTTATCGATTTACCACTATCAGTTTAGGGTTATGCATTAGAGACAGTTGCATTCACGTTAAATAGGGCACCATCTAAATCCATTGAGACGACACCGTATGAACTATGGTTTGGTAAGAAACCAAAGCTGTCGTTTCTTAAAGTTTGGGGTTGCGACGCTTATGTGAAAAAGTTTCAAACTGGTAAGCTCGAACCCAAATCATAAGAGTGTGTCTTCATAGGATACCTAAAAGAAACTGTTGGGTACATCTTCTATCACAGATACAAAGGCAAGATATTTGTTGCTAAGGATGGATCCTTTCTAGAGAAGGAGTTTCTCTCAAAAGAAGTGAGTGGGAGGAAAGTAGAACTTGATGAGGTAATTGTACCTTCTCTCGAATTGGAAAATGGTTCATCACAGAAATCAGTTCCAGTGATGCCTACACCAATTAGTGAGGAAGTTAATGATGATGGTCATGAAACTTCAGATCAAGTTACTACCGAACCTCGTAGGTCAACCAGAGTACGATTCGTACCATAATGGTATGGTAATCCTGTTCTAAAGGTCATGTTACTTGACCATGACGAACCTACGATCTATGAGGAAGCGATGATGAGCCCAGATTCCGCAAAATGGTTTGAGGCCATGAAATCTGAGATGAGATCCATGTATGAGAACAAAGTATGGACTTTGATTGACTTGCCCGATGATCGGCGAGCCATTGAGAATAAATGGATCTTTAAGAGGAAGACGGACGCTAATAGTAGTGTTACTATCTACAAAGCTTGAATTGACTAACCCTACCACCAGGCTCCGTGGCGGTAGCGAAAGGGTCAAATCCTAAAAAATTCTCAACCGGGGTCAGATCCTGAATTTGTATGCGATAAGGGTCAAAATACGAAATTTTGACAGCAGGCGTGTGCCTAGGTCTAAGGCCATGTTTGGTTAAAAAGTCTTAGGATTTTTTCTAGTCCCAACTAAAGAATCCCCAATCCCTTCCTGTTTGTTTTCAGGGACTAAAAAGTTCCTACTCCCTCCCTAAAGGTTATTAAATGACATGTAAAAGACCATGTCATCTATAGTATATAGAAAAATAACAACCAAACAACATCATGAAATGGCGGGGCAATGATGCAGGAAGGACATTGTTGGAGAAGTACCAAAAAAGTCCAAAAAGATTGTCCTTGAGTGTATAGCCCAGGTCAGGCCGGGCTGGCCCATTTGGCTAGGTTGCGTTTGGAATATTCCCCGGTCCATTACTCTTCTCCCGTTTCTCAAAAAAAAAACACTCGTCTCCCCGGTCGGCTCCAAGCCTCCAACCCAACCACAGCGGGAGCGAGCACACGCGCGCGCTCCAATATCCATGGACGCCTGCTGCCTCGTCCGCCGGCATCTTCACCCTCTGCTGCAGCTTCCGCCCCTCCAGCGTCTGACTCTAGGCCGCCGCGGCTTCACCATCGCCGTCGCCTGCTGCTCAACCGCGCCGGACCACCACCGGGAGCGGCCGTGGGAGTCCTACGACCGCGACATCCAGCCCCGCGCGGGCTCCGACCTCGCCCGCTCGCTCCAACTCCTCCCGGACATGCAGGCCGCCGGGCTGCGCCCCAGCGCCGCCGCCTACGCGCGCTCGAGGCCGAGGCGCTCCTCCTCGAGATGCGCCACCTCGGGCTCCGCCCGGACGCCGCGCACTACAACGCGCTCCTCGAGGGCCTCCTCGCTCGGGCGCACCTCCGCCTCGCCGACCGCCTCCTCCTCCAGATGGCCGACGACGGGGTCGCGCGGAACCGGCGCACCTACATGCTCCTGCTGGACGCCTACGCCACTCACCATGCAGGTGCGCACCTGAATCTCGACCCAGAGTGGCGTCGAACAGTTGACACGTCCTTCTCGCCGGGAATTTGTTTACGGTTTTCCACGCGACTTTGATCACGCACGAGATCTAATGGAGTAGTACGTACGTGCTTGCTATCATTGCTTGCTGCCTAATCCGTTCTT
Source organism: Triticum dicoccoides (assembly GCF_002162155.2). NCBI lineage: Eukaryota > Viridiplantae > Streptophyta > Magnoliopsida > Poales > Poaceae > Triticum > Triticum dicoccoides. Next base: position 602,194,279 of record NC_041392.1, on the reverse strand, counting down.
GTGTGCGCCCGCGCGTGCGTGTCGGGTCTTTGCTTAGCCTGTATGGCTAAATGGCGAAATCCACTGACCAACTCCCACCACACGACCACCGATCTCATTCTCAGTCCACCTACTGGCCAGACACCGGAATTCCGACGACCAAATGGCCGTATGGCCATGGCACCAACCCCAACATCTTACCCTATAAAACGCGGCCATGGTCACCCAGCACACTCACTCCACTCCGCGTCCTCTCACGACGCACTGCATTTCCCACAGCGTTTACACACGCTCGTACGTACGCACAGAGACTAGCTAGCTACCTCGCTTCGAATCGATGGCATCGTCGCTCCTCCCGGCGTTCACGGTGCGGCGGGGCGAGCCGGTGCTGGTGGCCCCGGCGGAGCAGACGCCGCGGGAGACCAAGACGCTGTCCGACATCGACGACGGCGAGGGCATGCGGTTCTACAGCTCGGGCATCCACCTGTACCGCGCCAACCCGGACAAGCAGGGGGTCGACCCGGCCGCCGTCATCAGGGAGGCGCTGGCCAGGGCGCTCGTGCCCTACTACCCGCTCGCCGGCCGCCTCCGCGAGGAGGCCGGGAGGAAGCTCGTCGTCGACTGCGAGGCGCAGGGCGTCATGTTCGTGGAGGCCGACGTGGACCTCACCGCCGCTGACTTCGGGGACGTGCAGAGCCCCCCGTTCCCTTGCTTCGAGCAGTTCATCCTCGAGAGCACCACCGTCGCCGGCGTCGAGCCCGTCATCGACCGCCCCTTGCTCTACATCCAGGTACGTAAACGTGCACGTCTCCCTGTCACGTGAGATGGATCGAGTTGTTTCTCCAGGTAAATAACGATGTTGTTAACTTAACTATGACGTGCAGGTGACGAGGCTCAAGTGCGGGGGCTTCATCTTCGGGCAGCGATTCTGCCACTGCGTGGTGGACGCGCCGGCCGGGATGCAGTTCGAGAAGGCCGTCTGCGAGCTGGCGTGCGGCGCCGCCGCGCCGTCGATCACGCCGTCATGGGGCAGGGAGATGTTCATGGCGAGGCAGCCGCCGCAGCCGTCGTACCCGCACCTAGAGTACAGCGAGCCGGCGGGCGGGGCGGTCGACCGGATGCTGACGACTCCTCCCGGCGACGTCGCGCGCGTGCCCTTCTTCTTCGGGCCACGCGAGATCGCGGGGCTGCGGCAGCGCGCGCCGCCGCACATGAGCCGGAGCTCCCGGTTCGAGCTGGTGGCGGCGTGCATCTGGCTCGGCCGCACGGCGGCGCTCGGCTACGGCGCCGACGAGGAGGTGCGGCTGTCCTTCATCGTGAACGCGCGCGGCCGCCGCGACGTGCCGCTCCCGGAGGGCTTCTACGGGAACGCGTTCGCCTACTCCGTGGCGGCGACCACAGCCGGGGAGCTCTGCACCGGCGGGCTGGGGTACGCGCTGGAGCTGGTGAAGAAGGCCAAGTCGGCCGTGACGTACGACTACCTGCTGTCGGTGGCGGACCTGATGGTGCTCCGGGGGCGGCCCCTGTTCGCGCTGTCGCGGACGTACATCGTGTCGGACGTGAGCCACGCCGGGTTCAAGAGCGTGGACTTCGGGTGGGGTGAGGCCGTGTACGGCGGGCCGGCCAAGGGCGGCGAGGGGCCGATCCCCGGCGTGACCAACTACTTCTCCAGGTCCAAGAACGGCAAGGGGGAGGAGGGCACCGTGGTGCCCATCAGCCTGCCCAAGGACGCCATGGAGAAGTTCCAGCTCGAGGTGGAATGTCTCACCGCCGAGATCTAGGTGCCCGCGATCGAGCACCTGCCCACGTACGTACTCGTCCTGGTGCAGCCGCATATACAAAACATACGTCGTAACGTGTATCACGTGTGGATCTAATACTGTCCAACAATTTTTATGTAATTTCCATGTGAAAAAATTATAATACATGTATGTAATTTACTGTATCTACTAGTAAGGAATAGCAAATATGATGGCTGGGGCAACAACATAATCACGCCCAAAAAAAGCATAAGAGAAATAATTAAGAAGATAAAAAGCCACCGAGTGGCGACCAACATACGGCCCGATGAAGAAGATAAGCGACGCGCGGTAACCAGAAGCGTAGCCAACATGAGCCCGAGCTGCCACGGTCGCGCTGCCTAGAGAGCAGGCAATAATCCTACACTTACGGGGGATTGGGCACAGTAAAGAGGTTACGTGCTAACGTTTCTGCTCTTCATTAATCTCTTCCACCTTGAATTTTGTTGAGGGTCCCATAACTAACCAACCACAGATTTGCACTTTCATCCGTAACTCCTTTCATGTCTAAACAGTCTGTAAGTGTAGCATTCCCAGAGAGCAGGTGCAAATTTGAAGGAGTCAGAGGCCTGCTGGGAAAGGCCCGCTCAATCATCATTTTATTACGTGTCGTCCACAACGTCCACGACATTATCATAAAAGATAAGTTAGAATAAGCAGCGCTGCCACCCAGACTAGGTAGCTATGGCCTGAAGGAACCCCGCAAAGTCTAGGGCCTCCCAATTTGGCCCAGTGCCTCACAGATGAAAGTCCACGGCTTTGTTTGGATAGCAGCCGGTATATGGAAAACGAGTTTGTAGCAGGATTTTAGCAAAATCGGTTTTGCTAATTAATCTTTGGATTACTGATTTACATAATAACACGTTTGGATTTGGAAAGGGGTAAAACTGGCTTGTGTGTTTCCTTGTTTGGATAGATACCGATTCGCTTCCTTCCATGACCTTCTCTCTCTTACTTTACTCAATTTTGGTCATTGCAGATGGATTCCCAAGCTCACCTACGAGCACGTAGACGCCGGTACTCCTCCCTACGGGATGGCCTCGATGACTTCGCGGTTCGTGCGCGGAGGCTTTCCCTGGTCGCGCATAGGCTCTGCTCAAGGAGAGCTGCTGCTCGCGCTCATCACGCTGCTCGCGGCCCCTCGGCGCTCGCCGTACAGAAGCGTCCCTCGTCGGCTTGCATAGGCTCTGCTCGGGGAGCTGCTGGTCCGCCGCCCCTCGACGCTGGACGTCCAGGAGCATCCCTCATCGGCACCGCATAGGTTCTGCTCGGGTTGAGCTCATTCGCAGTTTCGCCGCGCCTACGCTGGCCGTCCAGGAGCATCCATACCAGGAAGAGCAGATCTCAAGAGATTGCTCGACGCCCTCCACACGGACGGCGGCCATGTCGAGGCTGGAGGTGAGCGGCAAAAAACGCAACAAACGGCACGAAGCTGTTGGAAACAACCAGGCGGAGAGGAAAGCTGTTACGATCACGTATATGGTGATCGCGATTGTGGAAAAACGGATAATAGTCGATTTTCCACAAACCTGAAATCCGGGGATTTGGAGAACCAAGTTTCCTATAAACGTGGATTAGTAATTGTAGCCAAACAAGATTTTATTTGGTTGAACCGTTTTCCTGGTTTGTAGAGATCAGATTTTATATATGTGCCCTATCCAAACAACGCCCACAGTACCCGTGCTACCGTGCACGAGAATAGGATGCGGGTCCCATTTTCCAAGACCGCACAAAGAGGGGCAAATGCCATTACCCGGGCTATGCCGCTTAAGCACCTCGGTCCCCGAGGGAATGCGGATCTTGTTGTAGTTGTCACACAAAAATCTTAATTTTCAAGGACAATGATGCCCTCCACTGAGGAGAAAGCTAGGGCATGATGGGCGACCAGCCGCCACAATGCCTGATATGCCGAGGTCATCGAGAACTCACTCAAACACCTTCCATTGTAGATTCTTGTGTTTTCAATTCATGCAGGGTCAACATAGCATCTCCTTCCAATCTTATATTTTTTTTCTATCCCGCATTATTAAGAATCCTGCGGACCCGAGAATTGAAAACATGGAGGAGAGCGAGGATCCGTCCGGATGCATTGACTAATCCTCACTCCCATACATACGGAAACAACCCGGAAGCACATGTACCTATCACCATGTACAGTATTATACAAACAAATACTCATACGACATTGACTGGCTAATCGACCCATAGTCTAGTGACCTCTGTTGCGCGTGCGTATTTCTACAATGCTAGCGATGGTCTTCATCTCCACGCGCGTGCGGGTGGACGGAGTATTTTACTCCCTCCATTTCTAAATATATATCTTTTTAGAGATTTTAAATAGACTACCACATACGGATGTATACAGACATATTTTAAAATATAGATTCACTCATTTTGTTTCGTATGTTCTTGTTGAAATTTCTAAAAAGACAAATATATAAAAACGAAGGGAGTAGATGTTACCGCATCACCTGCTCCACGATCCACACGATACTATATAATCCATGCTTCGCCCGTTGTGCACCGCGAGGTGCTAGCCGATCGATCTTAAGGCTGGTCACAATAGGGAGGAACTTATGAGTAACATCACACACTTCAATACAACTTTGCTTATGTGGCACATATTTAATGAAGAGAGAGGTGTTTGTGGTAACTAGCTAAGTTACCGAAACATCACACACTCCAAGAAACAATGAGTCTATAACCTAATAAATACATCGTTGCATGACACTATATAGATGTTCCTACCCACTATGAAGATAATAACATAATCTAGAAAAATGTGTAAGTTACTTATGTTCTTATCCATTGTGACCAGCCTAACGAACGTGATGGGGCCGCACGAGTGCATGCATGGCCAGGATAGGGTAGGAGGCGGCAGCAGCAGGTCAATTCGTTGCACCAACCCCTTCCTACCACGGCGGGTACCGCCTGCAGGTAGTATACGCCAAGACGAAACTCTCCCGACTTTTCACGCGTGGCTCCTATTATGAGTCTATGGCCACTAGGTTGCTTCAGCCCTGTGCTCACTGAGTTTTTTTTTTTTTTTTGCGAGGGCTGTGCTCACTGAGTTACAGTAACTAGCTAGGAGTAGCTATCATATCTACTGTGGTTGGAACCTGTCCGCTGGTTGATGGAACTTGTTCGGTAAACAAAGGCAAAGTATACGTACGTAGTACGCCTAACTGTCATTTTGTTAGTCCAGTCAAGATGTCGAGAGAAGCGTACTCCAGATGTGCGTGTGCGAAAATGCTGAGTGCTTGCGTACGCCCTCCAGAATACTGTAACCCACGAAGACAATTGTTACCTGGTCCTACTCAACCTCAGAGGATGATTAAGGGCCTATTTGGGACTGCTCTGCTCCTTAAAATTCAACTCTGCTTCGAAAAACACAAGTCAAATGGGTAGCTTCATGATATGCCGCTCTGTGAAAATTACTCACCACTGCCACAAGTAAGTGGATACCCCTTCGTTTCTCCGTCCTCAATCAATCAAATAAATCTTTTCCACCAAATTTCCCACTTTTGAAGCTGAAGCTAGATGAAAGCCAAACATTCTTTTTGGTAGTGCTACAACTTCTGCTTAAAACTGCTTCAAAGTAAATTTAATGAAGCGAGACTTATGTTGGTGAAGTAGAGCAGTCTCAAACAAGCCAGCATACACTTGTTCTTAATTCGACATGCACCAAAACAACAGGAAACGAACGGCTAAGAGGGTGTTGTTTCCAGGGACTTATTGGTCTAGGGAATTAAATAAGTCCTTATAAGTCCCATCTAAACCAAACAGGAGGGACTTATAGGGACTCAGGCATTTGAAACTTATGAAATAAGACTCTTAAGGAGGGATTTATAGTTGTAATATGGTCTTATAAAGACTTATAAGTCCCAGGAATCAAACAGATAAGGATTTTTTAAAAATTTGAGACTTATAAGTTGGAACTAAAAAAAGTCCTAAGACTTACGAAGCAAATAGGGCCTAAGTGGCCAGCATTGTGCTGCAAGTCTTCCCGCCGGGATATAAAATTCGAGAAAGCGGCATCCTGGTTGGTGAAATGTGACTGCATCTTTGACCATTTGAACCTACCTATTTTTCTGATAACGAAGATCGGAGAATCGTTAGGCCACCACCACACGGATGTCATGCTCTGGCTTTTGCTAGTATAGTTTCTCACGCTGTTCTTTGATTCCGCGACAACGGCGCCGGGCTCCACCTCACCGTCTTTTCACATACGTGCTCAGAGACGCAAGCTGGGGTGACACGCGCTGACGTGGATATGATGTTCGCCGGCAGTTGCTCCTTGCTCCCCGCATGATCTGGTAGAATACGGTAGTTGTATTCGCCGGTCTGTGATCCGGTTTAGTTATGAGTAGGGGTGTGCCTAGGTCTTAATCGAATGAGATTTAAACAAATCTCAGCCAAATGACATAACAAGTAAGAGAGAGAAAAAATCTAAAAAAAGTTTACATAAATCTCAATGTAAGATTTTATGGATATTGTATCAACTAAGACTTAGCGAGGTTTTAGTCGACCGAGACTTAGCAAAACTGTACTATGTGCAGAGTATACGAATGCCTAGAGTACTTTGAAGTTAAATATTGTCTGGGCTTGAGATCAGGGACATGCAAATCAAACTAATGGATATCAAAGATTCCAAACCTCTTCACGCAACATCAGGGGCGGACCCAAGACAAAGATGTCCCGTGTACTACGTACATGTCAATCTCAAACTATAATATGTATAATCTTAAAAAGAGTAACTCCAACGCACCAACTCAAACGGACATGTGCTTTATTCGCTTTTTGTTTGTTTGGGTCGGTCGTCTGCTCGTTATTCGTTTATTTTTGCGTTTAGATCCGCCGTGCTTCCAACATGCGGATGCATTTTCGCCCTCGCGACCGGTCAGTCATGTTTTTTCAAACATAATTCAAATAAAATACAACATCGTACATCGTTTCACAATCAAACGATATAGCAAAGTTTAGAAGCCAAATAAATATACCATAGTTTACGGGACAAATTAAATTGTCTCAAATACATTTAAAAAAAGATACATCTATTGGTTGCCAACATGAGCCCACATATACTCAACCAAATCATTTTGCAGCTAAATGTGAGTTTTTCAATCATGCATTTGATGATGAAATTGGATGAACTGTGCAAACGTTGCCGCTCCTCCATGCACAAGCACAACATTGTCACCCTGAAACGGAAACCCTTGGTCGTAGAGACGTTCCGGACGCTCATCCTCTACGATCATATTGTGCATGATCACACAAGCAGTCGTCACCTCCCACAACTTCTTGGTGCTTCATGTTCTAGCAAGATACCGAACAATGCCCCATCGAGATTGCATAACACCGAAGGCACGCTCCACATCCTTCCTAACACTCTCTTGCTCTTGGGCAAATCTCTTTCTCTTCTCTCCTACAGGGTTGGAGATTGTCTTCACCATAGTAGTTCATTGAGGATAGATACCGTCGCTAGATAGTATCATTTGTTGTAGTTGTGGCCATTGATGTTAACACTGACCTCCGGGCAGTTCCCTTCGGCAGGCCTTGCAAACACCTGAAGCATTAAAGCACGTTGATATCATTGTGAGATCCTATGCCGAAGAAAGAGTGCCAAATCCAGAGATCTTGTGAGGCCACGACCTTAAGTATGATAGTGCAACCTTGACATGGACCCTATACTGCCTCTACTAAGCATCCCTGAAAAGCCCAGCTGGCATTCATCGCCAACAGGCGGGCTGTATCTGCAGCATTTGGCTCCCTTAAGTACTCAGGGCCAGACACTCTATCATAGCCTTACAGAACTTGTACATGGACTCTAGGCACGTGGACTCGCTCATACAGACATACTCATCAATGAGATCACCGGGAACTCTGTATGCAAGCATCCGAATAGCTGTAGTGCATTTTTGATAAGAGGAGAAACCAATCTTTCCAATGGCATCCTCCTTGCACTCAAAATACTTATCGTATGCAACCACCCCCTCCCGGATACGGTCGTAAACATGCCTAGCCATACAAAAATGGCGCGGGAATAGGTGATGCTTGCTGAAAGTGCAATATTGCACTAAAGTGTTTTTGACATTGATGACAACTTCATTTGTGTTTCTAACCACATGCTCTAAGTGTTAACATCCCTGATTAAGCTAAAAGTGAAGCATGGATGGTTATTTCCTCTCTTATTGGAAAAAGGAAAAGCGGTGCACTCAAGAAAAGAAGAGTACCTTAAAGTTTTCTTATTTCTTGAGTCCTTAGGGCAGCCGCACTATTAAGAGGGGGTGCATCATAAAAACATCCGGGGAATCAACTTACCTTCTCACATTGATCTAAATATCCTAGTGCCAAGTCTCTGTTCAGGCCGGAACCTCCGGGACGGCCGGAACTTCCGGGAACCGGAATGTCCGGGCAGGGTCCGGGAAGCTTCCGGGGTACCCAGAGAAACTGCACTTTTTCATGCAATCTCTCTATGTAGCCCGGAACCTCGCCGGACCCTGGCCGGAACTTCCGTCACCCTCAACTTCCGGGGCGGCCGGAACTTCCGGGCACCGGAACTTCCGTCCCCTGTGTCAGCAGCTTCCGGGGTACTACTGAGTGGTGCAAACCTTTTGTGTAGCCCGGAACCTATCCGGAACTTGGCCGGAACTTCCGGGGTCCGGAACTTCCGGGCTACGCAGAAATCTGCCTCCAACGGCCAAATTTCATCCCCACCTATAAATAGTCTTCTTCTTCCTCACGAAGGGGTGGACGACTCCATTTCTCTCACCTCCATTTTCAGACCTCGATTTCTTGGAGATCTCCCTCCTTAGCCAACCAAAGCTCTTGATCTTTTGAGAAGCGAAGGAGAAGTGCTCGATCGACACATTCACCAAAGCGAAAGTTGATTCCCCCTTGTTTTTGTGGTGCTTCTTGTTACTCTTGGAGGTTGGAGACTCCTAGGTGGTAGGAGTGCTCCGGCGAGGAATTGACCATTGTGATTTCCCCCGGAAAGTTTGTGAGGGTTTGGAGACCACCCCAAGGTCTACCACTAGTGGTTGAGAAACGCCTTCGTGGTGTTGTCTCAAGGAGAGAATAGGGTGAGCCTTCGTGGCGTTGGTGTGCCTTTGTGGTAACATCCACCTCTCTAAACGGTGACGTAGCTTCCCTCCAAGGAAGTGAACATCGGCATACATCCTCGTGTCTCGGAGTTGCGGTTATTCCTAACCCTAACTCTCTACTTGTGGTTACTTGTCTCTTAGCACTTACTTATATCATCTTGTGCTTTCTTGCTCATATATATTTGTGTCACTTGTTTATCTTGCTTAGCTCATTAGTATCATACTTGCAATTGTTAGGCTCACTTTCATTTTCCACATTATTGCCTAAAATTGCTTAGTAACAATTACAATTTGTAATTGTACCTATTCACCCCCGCTCTAGGTCCATCTCGATCCTTTCAATTGGTATCAGAGCCTCGTGCTCTATTCTTGTGGCTTAACCGCCCTAGAGCGAGATGAACCCCGATGGGACTCCCCTTGTTGTATATCTGAAGGATAAAGGCGAGGCTTCTTCTGAAGTAAAGACCTTTACTTCTGAGGATCTAGAACGAGCCCTTGCTAAGCAAAAGGAGGAGCATGATGCTTCACTTGAGGCCTTGGTCCAAATGAGGATAGCCACGTTGTCCACGGTGCTTGCCCCACTTTCGGGTGGTGCGGCTTCGAGGCCAACTGTGCCTACTCTGTCACTTGGTCAAAAACCTCCTAGCAATGAACACTCTAGTGTTCCTTGGCTTTATGCAAGACCCCAAGTTGAGAAACCGAAATATAACCCTCAAGGCAAACCTCCTTTACTTGATGCCACTTCCAATTTTTCCTTGTGGAGAGTTGCTATGTAGGATCATCTTCGATATGGAAATGATGAGATGCTGGAGATCTTGGAGTATGGTTACCATGTGGTTGATCCAAAGAATCCTACACCAAGAGAAATTTATGACAAGAATCTCAATGACACTGCAACCATGTGTATAAGGAGAGGTATGGTTGAAAAGCAAAGGAAACCTTTCATACACATCACAAGTGCCAAGGAACTATGGGAAAGTATTATAAGATCCAAGACCGGTACCTCCACCCTCCGGAGTACTCAATATGAAATTGCCAAGGGGCAATTGCAAAACTTTTGTATGGAGAAAGGTGAAACTCCCAATCAACTCCTTGAGCGTCTCATGACTCTCACCGCGGATATTGAGTCGTGTGAGTGTGACAAGACACAAGATGGATTCAGGATGACTAAGCGATTCCTTGTGGACAAGGTGCTCCATGCTATTGCTCCATATCACCATCAAATGGTATGGGACATAAGACAACACCATGCCTTCAAGGAAATGACTACAGATGACATCATATCCACTTTCCAACTATTTGAAGAGTCAAAGGCAAATGCTACAAAACATCTTGCCATGCATGGTACTCCATCATCAAAGATCAATCTTGCATTGAAGGCTAAGCATGTATGTGAAGGTGAGCAAAGTGAAGAAGAAGAAGATGATGATGAAGAAGAAGATGGTGATGAGGTTGAATCCGATGAGGGCCCTTCATATGAAGACATGGCTCTCTTTGTCAAGAAGTTTAGCGCCGGAAAATTCAAGGGAAGATTTCAAAAGAAGAAAGTAAGAAAATCTACAACTGTGAAGAAACCAACCACTTCTCAAACGAGTACCCTTATGAGAAGAGAGAAGACAAACCAAGGTTTCCCAAGACCTTTCCCAAGAAGAAGTTGCCAAATCCTTTGAACTCCAAGCTCAAGAAGAGAGATGGGAAAGCAATGGTTGCTCAAGAAGAATCCGATCCGGATGATGTTAGTGGTGTTGCCGGAGTTGCTCAAGATTCTCAAAACACATTGAGGCTAGTCAACAAGAGTGGTGAAGTTGTCACCTACAACTACATGAAGGATTACAAGGGCAACACTCACAAGTATCTCATGGCGAAGGCCGTGGTAGAAGATGGAGAGGACCAACACTCTCCTGACAAGGTCAAGGTAACACCACGACCAAACCCTCCTCTTTTCACTCCTCCTACTCCTAATGATGAGTATCTTGATGTGGAGGATAGTTATGAGGATGATGATATAAATGATCCTATGCTTGCTAAAATAAATAAGTTCATGTGCTCACTTAAAGGAAAGAAGCTCACTATGTTTCGTATGCTTATGGAGATGGTGAGTAAGCACACCATTTCCATTAAGGAACTCGAAACCCTCGTCACCGAGGAAAAGGAAAAATATGGAGTCCTTGAGCAGAAAGGCCAATATGAGGAAGCACACAATGATGAACTATGCTTAAAAATTGGTGCAAACATTGATGTTAATACTAGAGATCTTGCCTCCTTGAAAAAGGCTATCAACTCTTGCGGAGAGTTGATGAATGATAAAAGTAAGCTTGTAAAGTCTAATGCTTCTCTCTCTAAGGATTGTGAGCTTCTATCTGTGTCCCTCAAGACCAAGGAAGAAGAGCTCACCCTTCTTACAAAGAGTTTTGAGACACTCAAGCTTACTTATCTTGAAACTCTAGCCAAGGCTTACTCTTCTCCTATTATCAATGTTGATACTTGTACTACTAACTCTAGTAGTGATCTAGCATCCATTCTTGAGGAGAATCGCTTTCTCAAAGCTCAAATCGAGAAAGGGCTCATGACATGTGCTCAAGGGCAAAAGAACCTCAATGAGGTGTTGAGCCAACACAATGAAGTGTTTGCCAAAGAGGGACTCGGGTTTTACCCGAGCACAAGCAAGAAGAAGACATCCTCTCAAAAGTGCACCACCCCTCTAAAAGAAACTTTTGTACGAGAAGGGCACAAGGAGAAAGGTAAGGTTTATTATGGGAAGGCTACAAGGGGCATGCCCACTGTCAACAAGACAAAAGAGTTCATGCCTCCATCCTATGTTCTTCGTAAGACTAAGGATGGAGAATTTTATGCAAAGTTTGTTGGTCCTCGAAATGCATTTCGGTTTTATGCTATTTGGGTCCCTAAGACCCTTGTGACTAACTTGAGAGGTCCCATTGCAAAATGGGTGCCTCTAACCAAGTAATAATTGTGTGTAGGTTGCCTTCTCCAGTGGAGTAAAATGGGTGATTGATAGTGGATGTACCAATCATATGACCGGAGATAGCAAATTGCTCTACGACTTCATGGAAGCTATTCAACCATTTATGAGCATTATGTTTGGTGCAGGATCAAAAGGACAGGTACTCGGTTTGGGTAAGGTGGCTATCACAAATGACATGTCTCTTCAAATGTCATGCTTGTCCAATCCCTTAAATATCATTTGCTTTCTGTTCGCCAATTGGCTTCTGTTGGTTATGATACACTATTTGGACTAACGTATGTGGAAGTATTTAAGAGAGATACTCTCGAAGTGGCCTTTGTGTTGGGGAACGTAGTAATTTCAAAAAAAAATCCTACGCACACGCAAGATCATGGTGATGCATAGCAATGAGAGGGGAGAGTGTTGTCCACGTACCCTCGTAGACCGTAAGCGGAAGCGTTAGCACAATGCGGTTGATGTAGTCGTACGTCTTCACGATCTGACCGATCAAGTACCGAACGCACGTCACCTCCGAGTTCAGCACATGTTCAGCCCGATGACATCCCTCGAACTCCTATCCAGCCGAGTGTTGAGGGAGACTTTCGTCAGCACGACGGCATGGTGACGATGTTGATGTTCTACCGATGCAGGGCTTCGCCTAAGAACCGCCACAGTATTATCGAGGTGGACTGTGGTGGAGGGGGCACCGCACACAGCTAAAAGATCAAACGATCTATTATTGTGTCTATGGGGTGCCCCCTTGCCCCTGTATATAAAGGAGCAAGGGAGGGTGCGGCCGGCCAGGGAGGAGGCGCGCCAGGAGGAGTCCTACTCCCACCGGGACTAGGACTCCCCCCTTTTCCTAGTTGGATTAGGACTTGGGAAGGGGAAAGAGTGGAGGAGAAGAAGGAAGGGGGGGGGCGCCGCCCCCCTCTCCTTGTACTATTCGGACTAGGGGGGAGGGGCGCGCAGCCCAGCCCTAGCCGCCTCTCCTCTCTTCCACCTAGGCCCGCTAAGGCCCATTAAGTCCCCGGGGGATTCCGGTAACCTCCCGGTACTCCGGTAAAATCCCGATTTCACCCGGAACACTTCCGATATCCAAACATAGGCTTCCAATATATCAATCTTCATGTCTCGACCATTTTGAGACTCCCCGTCATGTCCGTGATCACATTCGGGACTCCGAACAACCTTCGGTACATCAAAACATATAAACTCATAATATAACTGTCATCGAAACGTTAAGCGTGCGGACCCTACGGGTTCGAGAACTATGTAGACATGACCGAGACACGTCTCCGGTCAATAACCAATAGTGGAACCTGGATGCTCATATTGGCTCCCACATATTCTACGAAGATCTTTTATCGGTTAGACCGCATAACAACATACGTTGTTCCCTTTGTCATCGGTATGTTACTTTCTCGAGATTCAATCGTCGGTATCTCAATACCTAGTTCAATCTCGTTACCGGAAGGTCTCTTTACTCGTTCTATAATACATCATCCCGCAACTAACTCATTAGTTGCAATGCTTGCAAGGCTTATAGTGATGTGCATTACCGAGTGGGCCCAGAGATACCTCTCCGACAATCGGAGTGACAAATCCTAATCTCGAAATACGCCAACCCAACAAGTACCTTCGGAGACACCTGTAGAGCACCTTTATAATCACCCAGTTACGTTGTGACGTTTGGTGGCACACAAAGTGTTCCTCCGGTAAACGGGAGTTGCATAATCTCATAGTCATGGGAACATGTATAAGTCATGAAGAAAGCAATAGCAACAAACTAAATGATCAAGTGCTAAGCTAACGGAATGGGTCAAGTCAATCACATCATTCTCCTAATGATGTGATCCCGTTAATCAAATGACAACGAGCTAGTCAAGTAGAGGCATACTAGTGACACTTTGTTTATCTATGTATTCACACATGCATTATGTTTCCGGTTAATACAATTCTAGCATGAATAATAAAAATTCATCATGATATAAAGAAATAAATAATAACTTTATTATTGCCTCTAGGGCATATTTCCTTCAGTCTCCCACTTGCACTAGAGTCAATAATCTAGTTCACATCACCATGTGATTTAATACCAATAGTTCACATCACCATGTGATTAACACCCATAGTTCACATCGACATGTGACCAACACCCAAAGGGTTTACTAGAGTCAATAATCTAGTTCACATCGCTATGTGATTAATACCCAAAGAGTACTAAGGTGTGATGATGTTTTGCTTGTGAGAGAAGTTTAGTCAACGGGTATGCCACATCAGATCCGTAAGTATTTTGTAAATTTTCTATGTCAACAATGCTCTGCACGGAGCTACTCTAGATAATTGCTCCCACTTTCAATATGTATCCAGATTGAGATTTAGAGTCATCTAGATCAATGTCAAAATTTGCATCGACATAACCCTTTACGACGAACCTTTTTGTCACCTCCATGATCGAGAAACATATCCTTATTCCACTAAGGATAATTTTTGACCGCTGTCCAGTGATCTACTCCTAGATCACTATTGTACTCCCTTGCCAAAAACAGTGTAGGGTATACAATAGATCTGGTACACAGCATGGCATATTTTACAGAACCTATGGCCAAGGCATAGGGAATGACTTTCATTCTCTTTCTATCTTCTGCCGTGGTCGGGCTTTGAGTCTTACTCAGTTTCACACCTTGTAACACAGGCAATAATTCTTTCTTTGACTGTTCCATTTTGAGCTACTTCAAAATCTTGTCAAGGTATGTACTCATTGAAGAACTTATCAAGCATCTTTATCTATCTCTATAGATCTTGATGCTTAATATGTAAGCAGCTTCACCGAGGTCTTTCTTTGAAAAAGTCCTTTAAAACACTCCTTTATGCTTTGCAGAATAATTCTACATTATCTCCGATCAACAATATGTCATTCACATATACTTATCAGAAATGTTGTAGTGCTCCCACTCACTTTCTTGTAAATACAGGCTTCACCGCAAGTCTGTATAAAACTATATGCTTTGATCAACTTATCAAAGCGTATATTCCAACTCCGAGATGCTTGCACCAGTCCATAGATGGATCGCTGGAGCTTGCATATTTTGTTAGCACCTTTAGGATTGACAAAATCTTCTGGTTGCATCATATACAACTCTTCTTTAATAAATCCATTAAGGAATGCAATTTTGTTTATCCATTTACCAGATTTCATAAAATGCGGCAATTGCTAACATGATTCGGACAGACTTAAGCATAGATACGAGTGAGAAACTCTCATCGTAGTCAACACCTTGAACTTGTCAAAAACCTTTTGCGACAATTCTAGCTTTGTAGATAGTAACACTACTATCAGCGCCCGTCTTCCTCTTGAAGATCCATTTAATCTCAATGGCTCGCCGATCAATGGGCAAGTCAATCAAAGTCCATACTTTGTTCTCATACATGGATCTCATCTTAGATTTCATGGCCTCAAGCCATGTCGTGGAATCTGGGCTCATCATCGCTTCCTCATAGTTTGTAGGTTTGTCATGGTCAAGTAACATGACCTCCAGAACAGGATTGCCGTACCACTCTGGTGCGGATCTCACTCTGGTTTACCTATGAGGTTCGGTAGTAACTTGATCTGAAGTTACATGATCATCATCATTAGCTTCCTCACTAATTGGTGTAGTAGTCACAGGAACAAATTTCTATGATGAACTACTTTCCAATAAGGGAGCAGCTACAGTTACCTCATCAAGTTCTACTTTCCTCCCACTCACTTCTTTCGAGAGAAACTCCTTCTCTAGAAAGGATCCATTCTCAGCAATGAATATCTTGCCTTCGGATCTATGATAGAAGGTGTACCCAACATTTATTTTTGGGTATCCTATGAAGATGCACTTCTCCGATTTGGGTTTGAGCTTATCAGGTTGAAACTTTTTCACATAAGCATTGCAACCTCAAACTTTAAGAAACGATAGCTTAGGTTTCTTGCCAAACCATAGTTCATACGGTGTCGTCTCAACGGATTTTGATGGTGCCCTATTTAACGTGAATGTAGTTGTCTCTAATGCATAACCCCAAAACGATAGTGGTAAATCGGTAAGAGACATCATAGATCGCACCATATCTAATAAAGTACGGTTATGACGTTCGGACACACCATTACACTGTGGTGTTCCAGGTGGCGTGAGTAGTGAAACTATTTCACATTGTTTTAACTGAAGGCCAAACTCGTAAGTCAAATATTTTACTTCTGCGATCATATCGTAGAAAGTTTTATTTTTTTTATGATGATTCTCCACTTCACTCTGAAATTCTTTGAATTTTTCAAATGTTTCAGACTTGTGTTTCATCAAGTAGATATACTCATATCTGCTCAAATCATCTGTGAAGATCAGAAAATAATGATACCTGTTGTGAGCCTCAATATTCATCAGACCACATACATCAGTATGTATGATTTCCAACAAATCTGTTGCTCGCTCCATTGTTCCGGAGAATGGAGTCTTAGTCATCTTGCCCATGAGGCATGGTTCGCAAGCATCAACTGATTCATCATTAAGTGATTCCAAAAGCCCATCAGCATGGATTTTTCTTCATGCGCTTTACACCAATATGACCTAAACGGCAATGCCACAAATAAGTTGCACTACATTATTAACTTTGCATCTTTTGGCTTCAATATTATGAAAATGTGTATCACCACGATCGAGATCCAACAAACCATTTTCATTGGGTGTATGACCATAGAAGGTTTTATTCATGTAAACAGAACAACAATTATTCTCTAACTTACATGAATAACCGTATTGCAATAAACATGATCCAATCATATTCATGCTCAATGCAAACACAAAATAACATTTATTTTAGGTTTAATACTAATCCCGAAAGTATAGGGAGTGTGCGATGATGATCATATCAATCTTGGAACCATTTCCAATACACATCGTCACTTCACCCTTAACTAGTCTCTGTTCATTCTGCAACTCCCATTTCGAGTTACTATTCTTAGCAACTGAACTAGTATCAAATACTGAGGGGTTGCTATAAACACTAGTAAAGTACACATCAATAACATGTATATCAGATATACCTGTGTTCACTTTGCCATCCTTCTTATCCGCCAATTACTTGGGTAGTTCCGCTTCCAGTGACCAGTCCCTTTGCAGTAGAAGCACTCAGTTTCAGGCTTAGGTCCAGACTTGGGTTTTTTTCACTTGAGCAGCAACTTGCTTGCCGTTCTTCTTGAAGTTCCCCTTTCTTCCCTTTGTCCCTTTACTTGAAACTAGTGGTTTTGTTTACCATCAACACTTGATGCTTTTCTTGATCTCTACCTTCGTCGATTTCAGCATCATGAAGAGCTTGGGAATCGTTTCCGTTATCCCTTGCATATTATAGTTCATCATGAAGTTCTACTAACTTGGTGATGGTGACTAGAGAATTCTGTCAATCACTATTTTATCTGGAAGATTAACTCGCAGTTGATTCAAGCGATTGTAGTACCCAGACAATCTGAGCACATGCTCACTGCTTGAGCTATTCTCCTCCATCTTTTAGCTATAGAACTTGTTGGAGACTTCATATCTCTCAACTCGGGTATTTGCTTGAAATATTAACTTCAACTCCTGGAACATCTCATATGGTCCATGACGTTCAAAACGTCTTTGAAGTCCCGATTCTAAGCCGTTTAAGCATGGTGCACTAAACTATCAAGTAGTCATCATATTGAGCTAGCCAAACATTCATAACATCTGCATCTGCTCCTGCAATAGTTTTGTTACCTAGCGGTGCATCAAGGACAAAATTCTGCTTTGCAGCAATGAGGATAAAACTAAGATTATGGAGCTAGTCCGCATCATTGCTACTAACATTTTTCAACATAGTTTTCTCTAGGAACATATCAAAAAATAAAAGAGGGAGCAAAACGAGAGCTATTGATCTACAACATAGATATGCTAATACTACCAGGACTAAGTTCATGATAAATTTAAGTTCAATTAATCATATAACTTAAGAACTCCCACTTAGAAAGACATCCCTCTAATCTTCTGAGTGATCAAGTGATCCAAATCAACTAAACCATAACCGATCATCACGTGAAATGGAGTAGTTTTCAATGGTGAACATCACTATGTTGATCATATCTACTATATGATTCACGCTCGACCTTTCGGTCTCAGTGTTCCGAGGCCATATCTGCATTTGCTAGTGTCGGTGTCAAAATCGGTGGATCTCGGGTAGGGGGTCCCGAACTGTGCGTCTAGGACGGATGGTAACAGGAGGCAGGGGACACGATGTTTTACCCAGGTCTGGGCCCTCTTGATGGAGGTAAAACCCTACGTCCTGCTTGATTAATATTGAAGATATGTGTAGTACAAGAGTAGATCTACCACGAGATCAGAGAGGCTAAACCCTAGAAGCTAGCCTATGGTATGATTGTATGTTGTGATTGTTGTCCTACGGACTAAAACCCTTCGGTTTATATAGACACTAGAGAGGGTTAGGGTTACACAAGGTCGGTTACAAAGGAGGAGATATCCATATACGTATTGCCTAGCTTGCCTTTCACGCCAAGTAGAGTCCCATCCAGACACGAGATGAAGTCTTCAATCTTGTATCTTCATAGTCTAACAATCCGGCCAATGGAGATAGTCCGGCTGTCTGGAGACCCCCTAATCCAGGACTCCCACAGTAGCCCCTGAACCAGGCTTCAATGATGATGAGTCCGGCGCACAGTATTGTCTTCGGCATTGCAAGGCGGGTTCCTTCTCCGAATACATGACAGAAGAAGTTGAATACGAGGATAGTGTCCAACCCTGCAAAATAAATTCCACATTCCACCGCAAAGAGAATAACATTTTCGCAGATCTAATTTGCTGGCTTGTTTTGGCAGCATGACATTACATCATGGCCCGGTGATTATTCGAACCGTTTCTTTTAACCAGCTCCACACATAACGTGAGGCGGTTTCGTGACACGTCTTGCCGAAGCGGAGATCGTGTTCCCCCAATTACGGGATTCTCATTAATGCCGTCGTGGGTAATCCAACCGTGTCTAGGACTCCTAGATTATAGGCAAGTCCTAAACGGCTACGGAGAGGACGCTTGATATTCACCCTCTTTATAAAGGGACGAGGTTTTTGCTTTCTCTCTCTCGTGCTCAATCGAACCCTTCCTCCGCCTCGAGTTCTAACACCCAAAGCCCAGGTTAGGTGCTCCGGATCTTCAATCATGTCCGGATCCAGCCTTCAAGGCCGATGGATGCCCTCCTTCGTGACAGAAGAGGACATTAAGAAGTCGAGGGAGGCCAGATACCTGACCGCCGAGGTTTCGCATCGGCTGCCTGCTCGAGGGCAGGTCGTCCCTACTCCCGAACCCAACGAGAACGTTGTGTTCGTGTCCCACTTCCTCCAAGGTCTAGGCCTCACTCTGTATCCTTTCGTCAGGGGTTTGATGTTCTATTACGGGCTAGATTTTCACGATCTAGCTCCGGACTCCTTTCTCCACATCTCAACGTTTATTGTCGTGTGTGAGGCCTTCCTCCGTGTTACCCCTCACTTTGGCCTATGGCTCAAGACCTTTGAAGTAAAGCCGAAGATGATCGAGGGGCAACAGACAGCGTGCAGAGGTGCATCAATAGGCAAGATGGCAGGAGCTCCATGGCCGGAAGGTTCCTTTCTAGAGGTGTCCGAATTATGGCAACGGGAGTGGTTTTACGTCACGGCTCCCCGAAGTGCCAAGTGGGCGGCTGCCCCTGCTTTCCGCTCGGGCCCCCACCACAACTGATGTCAGGGTTAGCAGAGGCCTGAGCTGGGGTCCAGCCAAGGACGTGCCTATACTGCAAAGCTGCATTCGAGATCTCTTCGAGGGGGATTTTAATTTGGCTGTGGTAATACAAGTTATGCTGGTTCGGCAAGTCCAGCCTTGCAGACGCCAGCCCCTTCGCTTGTGGGAGTTCAACCCAGAGGGACCGCGTGCCATTCAATGTTTCCTCAGCCTGACGCACAAGGAGATGTACAAGTCATTCTTTGGATCTCAAGTGGAGTGTCCGGATATTACCAAGGACGCGGGCCTGAGCAGTAACCGCGCCGCCGAACAAGTAAGTAATCCTCTGGCCGAACACACTGTCTTTTATTCGAAGTTGTTTCTGAGAGTTTGCTTTTTGACCAGGACTGGCTAACGAAGGCGAAGATGATTCGGTGTTTGGCCCCCCTCCCTGAGGGTTTGGAAAATCCGGTATTGAAAAAGATGCTCGAGGTCACACCTTGCTCGGAGCCCTTGAAGGAAGATACCGGGGGGGGATAATACGGGCGGACGCGGGCCCCTGTCGCTGCTCGTTCCAGCTGAGGGAATGAGCGTCTCCATGAAGGAGGACAACCGGGGGAGGAAAAGGACTGCTTCCGAGGATCCGAAAGCCGAAGCCTCCAAACGGGAGAAGAAATCTCCCACAGAGGGTCCCGCCTTGGGGGGTGCTCCTGCCACACACAGTCCGCGGGGGGATCTGCCCTCCAACGAGTCGTAAGTGATCCCAAAATACTTTAAGGTATGCTATCTTTCTTCTGAGAAAATAACCACCGCATATATCTTGCAGTTCGGGCCTTAGCCCCTCTCAGATAAGCTCGTCTTCGGGGGATCTTCTTCCAGAGATGATGGAGAGCGAAACGCCTCCCCGGACTCCTCCGCTCCAGAAGCGGGCGACCCCGAAGTGTCGTCACGGAGGGCCTCTCCGAATCCGGTGAGGCCAGAAGATAATCCCATAGACCCCCAAAGTCCCCAGCGTCCGGCTCCCGAGGAGAGCAGACAAAAGAGTCCGGCACCGTCTGGTGTGCGGTCGGACGTTCTGAGGGAGTTGGTGGGGCGAGCGGCCATCTCAGAAGAACACCGTGTGCTGATGGGTACGGTGATGGAGAGAATCTCATCCGCCGAAAGCGGATTACATGAAGCCTTTATGAGTCTACTGACAGGCTTTGAGGTACGTAAGATAATATGTGATAGTACTGCACATGTTAGGTGTGCCCTGTGTAGATAGTAGCCCCTGAGACTCTGGTTGCCGTCGAGAATGGCGGCGGACAGAGGATCATATTCTCAGGCAATAACCAGACTACCCTTATGTGCAGGTGGTGGAGGCTCCGGTGGCTAGCCGGACTAGTGAGTTTGCCAAATTAAAACAGCAACTAAATGCGGCAGACGCCGACCTCGAGCTTGTTAACAAGAGGCTTGACGAGGCACAGGGTAAGTGTTATTATCTGGTGAACACCACATAGTAAGAGCAGCATAATGTTGGTATCTTTAATATGTTGTGACTGAAGATGGAGCTGCCTCCGTGGAAGCCTTGCAGGCACAACTTGCCCGAGCCAAGGAACAAGCGAGGATTAGTAATGCCGCTGCTTTGAAGGCGGCCGAAGAGTTGAAGGCCGAGAAGGCCGCACATTGCAAGAGCCAAGAGAAGATGACCAAGATGGCCGTGGAATTAAAAGACACTGCCGACCATTGTTGGGTCCTTCAAAAGGAAAACCGAGCAAAGGCAGCGGACCTTGAGAAGGCCACAGCGGCGGAGAAGGACACCCGTTCTGCTATAAGAGCGAAGAAGGAGGAGCTGCGGGAAGCCGGGGATATTGCGGCTGGGAAACCCTTCATGTTACGGAGGAAGTTTGGAGATCCACGGTATGCCCCTCTAGATCGGCTGTGGAGTTCGGCAGATGCGTATATGGATTTGGCGGCGAGTGCTGCCGATGCTGCCAAGTACTTCCAAGGTCAGACAGATCGTGAAGTGGACAAGTTGTTCTGGTCGCAGCTCAACGTTCCAGAGCGTCCGCTTTCATTGACTGACCAGCTAGCCGAATGGGCCGAACTGAATAGGTTGTCCGGACTCGCCATGAGGGCTGTCGTGGATCAGCTGTGGCTGGAGAAGCAAAAGCCGGATAGCTATTTCAGCTTAGTGCATTAGTTCCTTGGTGCGGTGCCGCGCATTAATGCGATGAAGAGGTCGGCGTGCATAGAAGGCTCGCGGATGGCCCTTGTCCGTGTTAAAGCATATTGGGCGGAGATGGACGCTTCCGTAGTCGCGGTGCAGGGTTCGGCCTTAGGCCGAGTGGCAGCCGAGCATTATTTCGAGGAGGTTCTCGAGGGTGCTCGTTTGATAGAGGCCCAGTGCTCGAAGAATATTATGTTTGAGTGATATGTATTCTCATTGTAAACACAATGCTTTTATGAAGTTTTTATAAGGCTATGTTTATACTTTTGCCTGAAAGTAGTATGATGCCTCCTGTGCGGCCGTTTATGCATACATGTGTATAACCTGAAAGATTGCAGCTGTCGGCTTCAACCCCCACACATATAATGCGGAGGTGCTCGCAAAAAACGGGTGTTCACACTTAACCCAACGTCTTGGTCCTAATAAGGAGGTGATAGCGCAGCGAGCGAGGCAACCGGACTATAATGCTTTAACACTTTCACTTAGCCATAGGAGTTTGACAGTGGGGCTACTAGATAGCCCCTGGTGGCTCCACACTCTCCCGATCACGGGGTGCGTACATGCCTGGCCGGAAAATGGCCCTTCGTTAAGGCGGAGGAATTCTAACATTCCGATAGGTCATCGAGTGGTTGACCAGTCTCACGCTATACCATGACAGTCAGTTTTCGGCTTTCTCTACTGAGGTGCTCGTCCGGATGAATTGGGGCACAATTGTAGTAGTTCTCCTGGTGCTACCTTAGTTGGTAAAGCGGAACGTAAGGCACCAAAACACAGGAGCCGGGCAAACCCAACATTTGACCAAAGACAATGATTCGGAGCTGATGCATATAAGGCCAAACTCGCAACGCCGAACACTCCCTAAGGTATTTGGTCTTTTATGGTATAAACCGGGCCGAAATAGTGTCGTTTGTAAGAAGCCCCTTGTGTCCAGGTACGTGCATTATTCTGACATGGCCACAAGCCAAGACATCAGCATCCTTCTCAACTGTGCTGAGAATTTGGTGCATATGTATCAACAAGAGACAGTAAAAAAGGTTTAAGTAGGGTGTTAATCTAAAAAGAATCCTTAGAGTGGGTCCCTGCTGCACGCCTGCGCCTGTGTCTCTGTTGTGCCGTATCCTGGACGGGTGTAGCACGATGATTATCTGTAAAAGAGAGGAGCTTAGGTGAAAAAGCTGTCGTGCAAAAAGATAGTTTATAAAGAAACCATGTATAATTCAAGGTGAGTAAGAATTGCCACTTGTCTGTGCACGTTGAGCCCCTTGTATTTGTAATAGGGGTGTGATCAT
This sequence comes from Triticum dicoccoides, assembly GCF_002162155.2. Lineage (NCBI taxonomy): Eukaryota > Viridiplantae > Streptophyta > Magnoliopsida > Poales > Poaceae > Triticum > Triticum dicoccoides. Next base: position 602,171,196 of record NC_041392.1, on the reverse strand, counting down.
TGATCCGGTATAAATTGCATATAGCTGCGCCGAACTCGTCTAACCGTGTCCGAGGTCATGACGACCTGCTAAATGCTTTAGTTGGTGAGGGTGTTTTTAGTGTGCGGCTGCCAGGGCAGCTGCATGCTCTTCGGCGTGCAAAGATCGCCTAATACTTCCGTTCACTGTAATGATGCCATGTGGACCAGGCATCTTGAGTGTGAGGGAAGCGTAGTGTGGTATTGCATTAAAGCGAGCGAAAGCTTCGCGTCCAAGTAGTGCTTGATAGCCACTTTGGAACGGAGCGATGTGGAAGGTTAAATGTTTGCTACGGAAGTTATCGGGGAAGCCGAATATAACTTTTAGTAGCAGGGAGCCCGTGCAATGAGCCCCTGGGCCTGGCGTTACTCCTTTGAAGGTAATATTTCTATGGCAAATTTTTGTTGGGTCGATCCCCATTTCGCGAATTGTATCCTGGTATATCAGGTTTAGACTGCTGCCACCGTCCATCAGGACTCGTGTGAAATGGTATCTGTCAATTATTGGGTCTAATACCAGGGCAGCCCATCCTGCACGTCGGATACTTGTTGAGTAATCACGATGCTTGAGAGTGATCGGTTGAGAGGACCAGTGGCAGGACTCCGCGGTGATAGGCCTTCGGGCGTATTTTTCTGGGAGTGCCATTTTGTTTCTTCCATTGATCACGTGTAACACGTTTACTATTTTGACTTCTAGTGGAAATTTCTTTTGTTCCCCAGTGTCTTCCTTGAGAGGCTCATCCTCATCTTCGCTTGGTGTATCCTCCCCCTTGTGTACGGCGTTGAGCTTGCCGGACTGCTTGAAGACCCAACATTCTCTGTGGGTATGATTGGCTGGTTTGCCAGGGGTGCTATGGACCTGACATATTTGGTCCAGAATTTTGTTTAGGCTGGACAGTTCCTCTCTGGCGCCTTTAGGGGGCGGCTTTTGCTGACCTGGCCGAGAGCTTTTGAATCCGGCGTTTACTGTCGTGCTTTTCGTGTTGTCTCCTTTATTTCGGCGTTTGTTATTGCTGTTGCGCCATGATTTCCTGTTTCCATCTCTAACTTGAGATGTACTGGGGTCGCTGGTGCTGCATCGGGCTAGCCAGCTGTCCTCACCCGTGCAAAAGCGGGTCATGAGGCTTGTTAATGCTGCCATTGTTCTCGGTTTTTCTTGGCTGAGGTGTCGGGCAAGCCATTCGTCACGGATGCTGTGCTTAAAAGCTGCCAAGGCTTCGGCGTCCAGACAGTCGACAATTTGGTTCTTTTTAGTAAGAAACCTGTTCCAAAGCTTTCAGGCTAACTCTCCGAGCTGTTGAGTTATATGACTCAAATCATCCGCGTCCGGAGGTCGGACATAAGTCCCTTGAAAGTTTGCCCGAAAAGCGTCTTCGAGCTCTGCCCAGCTTTCAATGGAGTTTTCGGGGAGGCCTTTAAGCCAATGACGAGATGGCCCTTTGAGTTTGAGTGGTAAGTACTTGATGGCGTGGAGATCATCTCCTCGATCCATATGGACGTGGAGGATATAGTCCTCGATCCAGACCCCATGGTCTGTTGTTCCGTCATATGCCTCTATGTTTACAGGTTTGAATCCATGTGGAAATTCATGATCCAGCACCTCATCGGTGAAACATAGGGGGTGTGCAGCACCCTTGTATCTGGGTGTACCACATTGTTCGGATGTTTGTTGTGTTATATCGTATGCTGGGGCACGCTTGCGTGGTCCATAGATGGATCTGGTTGCGTTGTCCTTTTGGTGCAAGCCCTCGCGTGAATCGCGTATTGTCTTGTGAGTGGCATTGTTTGCCGCTCTATGTTGGCTGTGAGGTCGTCTATCCGGCCAGGTGGCTGTTTTGATTTTTGGTTGTGAGGGGTCTGAGGCCTCCTCATCGAATTCAGGTAGCAACTTCCGCTTTGGGTAGCTCTTGGTGGGGCGATTGTCGCCGTACTTCGCTGCTGTGTTGAGTACTTTACTCCATCTGATTTGGAGTGTGTCTTGCACAGCCTTGAGCCTTTGCTTCTACTTTTTCAGACTCCTCGTGGTGGCAACAAGCCTTTGACGGGCATTCTGCTGCTCCGGGTGCCTATCCGGCGTTGTGTCGTCCGGACTATTATCTTTGACAGAATTGGTTTGTTCGGTTTGATTCTCCGTATTGCCGTGGTCCGGCAGTGGTTTGCCCTGCTCCAACGCTGGGTCTGTGTGATCGTTATTTCTGGCAAGGCGGGATTTGGGGTGGCGCTTGCACCGCCGCTTTGACTGCTTCTCGAGGGAACAAGCCTTCGGTGCGTCCTTCCGTTCCTCGTCGTCGTCTTATTTTGGTGTGTCCACCATGTATACGTCATATGATGGAGTGGACGTCCAGCGCCCTGTGGGTGGTGGTTCCTCTTCGCCTCCCGCATCGTTGTCCATACCGTCGATGTCTTCGGAGTCGAAGTCGAGCATGTCGGTTGAGTCATCGACAGTGGCTATTAAGTGGGTGGTGGGTGGGCGTCGAATTTCTTCATCGTCCGCATCCCAATCATGTTGGCCATAATACGGCCAGGGCTCTCCTGACAAAGAGAGAGACCTTAGTGAATTCAGAATGTCGCAGAAGGGCGAGTGCTGAAAGATACTCGCGGCGGTGAATTCCATGATCGGCGCCCAATCGGATTCGATCGGCAGGGGCGCGGATGGTTCGGAGTCCGGAAAAGAGTCCGACACCTTGGAGTCACGAGCTGCGCAGAGGATTATGCTGGTGTTTGGCTCGATCGCCGTCGAGACTGCAGCCCCTGAGGCGGTGTCTAGCCACCCGTCCTCGATTGGCGCAGTTGGCTCCGATCTAAGGGTCGGAGCTGATGCGGGTGCGGCCTCTGGGGTACCGTCCGGTGGCAAAGCTAGGTCATACCCATCGCGACAGTGCGGCGCACCTAGCTTTGGCTCGGATCCGTCGAAGATCAAGTCCCCACGGATGTTGGCCGTGTAATTCAAACTTCCAAATCTGACCTGATGGCCAGGGGCGTAGCTTTCAATCTGCTCCAGATGGCCAAGTGAATTAGCCCGCGGTGCAAAGCCGCGAATACGAAGATCTGTCCGGGGAGAAAAGTCTCACCCTGGACCGCATCGCTATCGATGATAGTAGGAGCCATCAAGCCTAACGGCGATGACACAAAGGAACTCTCAATGAAAGCACCAATGTCGGTGTCAAAACAGGCGGATCTTGGGTAGGGGGTCCCGAACTGTGCATCTAGGCCGGATGGTAACAGGAGGCAGGGGACACGATGTTTTACCCAGGTTCGGGCCCTCTTGATGGAGGTAAAACCCTACGTCCTGCTTGATTAATATTGAAGATATGTGTAGTACAAGAGTAGATCTACCACGAGATCAGAGAGGCTAAACCCTAGAAGCTAGCCTATGGTATGATTGTATGTTGTGATTGTTGTCCTACGGACTAAAACCCTTCGGTTTATATAGACACCGGAGAGGGTTAGGGTTACACAAGGTCGGTTACAAAGGAGGAGATATCCATATACGTATTGCCTAGCTTGCCTTCCACGCCAAGTAGAGTCCCATCCGGACACGAGACGAAGTCTTCAATCTTGTATCTTCATAGTCTAACAATCCGGCCAATGGAGATAGTCCAGCTGTTCGGAGACCCCCTAATCCAGGACTCCCACAGTTAGGCTCGTCAAGTTTAACCTAAGTATTCTGCGTGTGCAAAACTGGCTTGCACCCGTTGTAGATGGACATAGAGCTTATCACACCCGATCATCATGTGGTGTTTGGGCACGACGAACTTTGGCAAGGGTGCATACTCAGGGAGAACACTTTTTATCTTGAAATTTAGTGAGAGATAATCTTATAATGCTACCGTCAATCAAAGCAAGATAAGATGCATAAAAGATAAACATCACATGCAATCAATATAAGTGATATGATATGGCCATCATCATCTTGTGCTTGTGATCTCCATCTCTGAAGCACTGTCATGATCACCATCGTCACCGGCGTGACACCTTGATCTCCATCGTAGCATCATTGTCGTCTCGCCAATCTTATGCTTCCATGACTATCGTTACCGCTTAGTGATAAAGTAAAGCATTACAGGGCGATTGCATTGCATACAATAAAGCGACAACCATATGGCTCCTGCCAGTTGCCGATAACTCGGTTACAAAACATGATCATCTCATACAATAAAATTTAGCATCATGTCTTGACCATATCACATCACAACATGCCCTGCAAAAACAAGTTAGACGTCCTCTACTTTGTTGTTGCAAGTTTTACGTAGCTGCTACGGGCTTAGCAAGAACCATTCTTACCTACGCATCAAAACCACAACGATAGTTTGTCAAGTTGGTGCTGTTTTAACCTTCGCAAGGACCGGGCGTAGCCACACTCGGTTCAACTAAAGTTGGAGAAACCGACACCCGCCAGCCACCTGTGTGCAAAGCATGTCGGTAGAACCAGTCTCGCGTAAGCGTACGTGTAATGTCGGTCCGGGCTGCTTCGTCCAACAATACCGTCGAACCAAAGTATGACATGCTGGTAAGCAGTATGACTTATATCGCCCACAACTCACTTGTGTTCTACTCGTGCATATGACATCTACACATAAAACCTGGCTCGGATGCCACTGTTGGGGAACGTAGTAATTTCAAAAAAAAATCCTACGCACACACTAGATCATAGTGATGCATAGCAATGAGAGGGGAGAATGTTGTCCACGTACCCTCGTAGACTGTAAGCGGAAGCGTTAGCACAACGCGGTTGATGTAGTAGTACATCTTCATGGTCCGACCGATCAAGTACCGAACGCACGGCACCTCCGAGTTCAGCACATGTTCAGCCCGATGACGTCCCTCGAACTCTGATCCAGCCGAGTGTTGAGGGATAGTTCCGTCAGCACAACGGCGTGGTGACGATGTTGATGTTCTACCGACGCAGGGCTTCGCCTAAGCACCGCTACAATATTATCGAGGTGGACTATGGTGGAGGGGGGCACCGCACACGGCTAAAAGATCAAACGATCTATTGTTGTGTCTATGGGGTGCCCCCTGCCTTCATATATAAAGGAGCAAGGGGCGTGCGGCCGGCCAGGGAGGAGGCGTGCCAGGAGGAGTCCTACTCCCACCGGGAGTAGGACTCCCCCCTTTTCCTAGTTGGATTAGGACTTGGGAGGGGGAAAGAGTGGAGGAGAAGAAGGAAGGGGGGGCGCCGCCCCCCTCTCCTTGTCCTATTCGGACCGGGGGGAGGGGCGCATGGCCCAGCCCTAGCCGCCTCTCCTCTCTTCCACCTAGGCCCACTAAGGCCCATTAAGTCCCCAGGGGGTTCCGGTAACCTCCCGGTACTCCGGTAAAATCCCGATTTCACCCGGAACACTTCCGATATCCAAACATAGGCTTCCAATATATCAATCTTCATGTCTCAACCATTTCGAGACTCCTCATCATATCCATGATCACATCTGGGACTCCGAACAACCTTCGGTACATCAAAACATATAAACTCATAATATAACTGTCATCGAAACGTTAAGTGTGCGGACCCTACGGGTTCGAGAACTATGTAGACATGACCGAGACACGTCTCCGGTCAATAACCAATAGCGGAACCTGGATGCTCATATTGTCTCCCACATATTCTACGAAGATCTTTTATCGGTCAGACCGCATAATAACATATGTTGTTCCCTTTGTCATCGGTATGTTACTTGCCCGAGATTCGATCATCGGTATCTCAATACCTAGTTCAATCTCATTACCGGCAGGTCTCTTTACTCGTTTCGTAATGCATCATCCCGCAACTAACTCATTAGTTGCAATGCTTGCAAGGCTTATAGTGATGTGCATTACCGAGTGGGCCCAGAGATACCTCTCCGACAATCGGAGTGACAAATCCTAATCTCGAAATACGCCAACCCAACAAGTACCTTCGGAGAGACCTGTAGAACACCTTTATAATCACCCAGTTACGTTGTGACGTTTGGCGGCACACAAAGTGTTCCTCCGGTAAACAGGAGTTGCATAATCTCATAGTCATAGGAACATGTATAAGTCATGAAGAAAGCAATAGCAACAAACTAAACGATCAAGTGCTAAGCTAACAGAATGGGTCAAGTCAATCACATCATTCTCCTAATGATGTGATCCCGTTAATCAAATGACAACTCATGTCTATGGTTAGGAAACATAACCATCTTTGATCAACGAGCTAGTCAAGTAGAGGCATACTAGTGACACTCTGTTTGTCTATGTATTCACACATGTATTATGTTTCCGGTTAATACAATTCTGGCATGAATAATAAACATTTATCATGATATAAGGAAATAAATAATAACTTTATTATTGCCTCTAGGGCATATTTCCTTCACTTTGTTGGAGAGTTGGATGGCAACCTTTACACGGTTGATTTCTCGAAAGAGAGCACATTCCATGCAACTTGTCTAATGGCCAAGGCCGACAAGGGGTGGCTATGGCATTGTCGGCTAGCCCATGTCGGCATGAGAAATCTTCAAGATCTCTTAAAGGGAAATCACATCCTTGGACTAACAAATGTCTCTTTTGAGAAAGATCGTGTGTGTAGTGTATGCATAGCCGGGAAGCAACATCAATCAAAGCACCCACCCAAGAATATTGTGTCTACTTCAAGGCCTTTGGAGCTCCTTCATGTGGATCTTTTTGGGCCTCCTTCATGGGATAGTCTTGGTGGGAAAAAGTATGGACTTGTCATTGTGGATGATTACTCAAGATACACATGGGTGTTTTTCCTCAAGTCCAAAGACGAGACGAAGATCACCTTCATTGATTTTGCCAAGCAAGCACAACGCAAGTTTGACAAAGAAATCATGGCAATAAGAAGTGATAATGGTTCCGAGTTCAAGAATTACACCTTGGAAGGATTTCTTAGTGATGAAGGGATTGAACATCAATATTCCGCACCATACACCCCTCAACAAAATGGTGTTGCAGAAAGGAAGAATCGTACACTTGTGGAGATGGCAAGGTCCATGTTGGATGAATACAAGTCTCCACACAGTTTTTGGGCCGAGGCTATCAACACCGCATGTCATGCATCAAATCGACTCTTCCTCCGCAAAATAATGGAAAAGACTCCATATGATCTCCTAACCGGGAACAAGCCAAATGTCAAGTACTTCCGTGTATTTGGGTGCAAATGTTTCATCCTCAACAAAAAGGAATGGTTAGGAAAATTTCAATCCAAAACAACCGAGGGTATATTTGTTGGCTATGGATAAAACTCTCACGTCTATAGAGTCTGCAACAAATCCAATGGATGTGTTGTAGAAACTTGTGACGTGGTGTTTGATGAGTTTAATGGCTCCCATGGGGAGCAAGTTGATCTAAGTGATGTAGGTGAAGAAGATTCGTCTCAAGATATTTTGACCATGAGTGTTGGTGCACTTCTCCCAATGGAACAAGAACCTCATGATGATGAAGAAGAAGATGAAAGCCTCACACATCATCAAACAACTTCAACACCCATACCACCACAAGCCCCTATTACTCAACCAATGCCCATAGTCCAAGTACAAGATGATGATCAAGTTCCTCTTCATGATAATCATCAAGAACAAGATCATCCTCAAGGGCAAGTACAAGAAGGTGCAATCATTGACAATGAACCTCAACAAATGCAAGAAGAAGAAGATTTTCCACCACACATTAATGATCCATATGTTGAGGACGTGGATGATGGACATGAAGTTGAACTTCGCGAAACCTTAACCTCCATCATGCCTCGAGTGGCCGGTCGTGTTGATGTTGATAAGATCCTCACTGGCATATCGGAAGGTAGAGTCACTCGTAAACAATTGACAAACTTTTGTGCTCACTTCTCTTTTGTGTCTAGTGTTGAGCCTCTCAAGGTACAAGATGCATTGATAGACAACGATTGGCTCATTGCTATGCAAGAAGAGTTGAATAGTTTTGAGGGCAATCAAGTGTGGTCATTAGTAAAGAGGCCAACTACGGAACACAACGTCATTGGAACAAAGTGGATTTTCAAGAACAAGCAAGATGAGAATGGTGTAATCATCCGCAACAAGGCAAGGTTAGTGGCACAAGGGTACTCACAAGTTGAAGGTTTGGACTTTGGTGAGACCTTTGCCCCCGTTGCCCGTCTTGAATCCATTCGCAACTTACTTGCTTATGTTGCTTTCAATGGCTTTACATTACATCAAATGGATGTGAAGAGTGCTTTCCTTAACGGCCCTCTACAAGAAGAAGTATATGTATCACAACCGCCTGGGTTCGTTGACCCCGATCACAAAGACTATGTGTATAAACTTCATAAGGCTTTGTATGGCCTCAAACAAGCACCTCGTGCTTGGTATGATCATCTTAAGAAGTTTTTACTCGATGATGGCTTTGTGAGAGGGGTGATCGATCCCACTCTTTTTACTAAGAGGGACATAGGTGATTTGATCTTATGCCAAATCTATGTAGATGATATCATTTTTGGTTCTCCTAACATTCATTTATGCAAGAAGTTTGCGGCATCAACGACCAAGAATTTTGAAATTTCACTCAATGCGGATTTGAAGTTCTTCATCGGATTTCAAATTCAACAATTTCAAGAAGGAACTTTCTTGTCTCAAGCAAAATACCTCAAGGATATCCTAGAAAAATTTGGCATGACTGATGCTAGCCCATGTAAGACACCCATGCCAACCAAAATTGTACTCACTGAAGACTCAAACGGTATCCCCTTCGACCCATCTAAATACCGCTCTATGATTGGTTCATTGTTTTATCTTTGTGCATCTAGACCAGACATCATGTTTAGTGTATGCATGTGTGCTAGATTTCAAGCTTCCCCTAGGGAAAGCCATCATAAGGTGGTTAAGCATATTCTTAGATACCTTGTTCACACCCCAAAGTTGAGTCTATGGTACCCCAAGGATGCTAAGTTTGATCTCATTGGGTACACAGATGCGGATTGGGCTGGAGACAAAGTGGATCGTAAATCCACCTCTGGTGCATGTCAATTTCTTGGACGCTCCTTGGTAAGTTGGTCCTTGAAGAAGCAAAACTGTGTTGCCCTCTCCACCGCCGAAGCTGAATATATTGCAACCGCCAGTTGTGCAACTCAGTTACTATGGATGAGGCAAACTTTGAAGGATTACGGTATCACCTATAGACATGTGCCTCTTCTATGTGATAATGAAAGTGCCATTAATATTGCTGAGAACCCCAAATATCATACCCTCACCAAGCACATTAACATTAGGTACCACTTCTTGAGAGATCATGTGGAGAAGGGTGATATTGACATTGCTCATGTTGGCACAGATATGCAACTTGCAAGTATTTTCACCAAGCCATTGGATGAAGCAAGGTTTTGTCAACTTAGGCGTGAACTTGGTATCTTGGAGCTTGACAATATTATGTGAAATCTAGTACCCATTCATGCATTTTCATAATGTCGTGTCTAGATGTAGGCATGTATTTAGGGCGAGACATTCAACCCATGAGTTATCTCACCCTATATGATGCATAAATAAACCAAACACTCTCAAAGTTACTATGTTCTCACTTTGTGACCTAGTACTTTAAATGATGGAGTTGTGATGTTGGGCTCAAGGTTAAAATCTTCGCAGTACCAAGTCACACATACTCAAACATGGTGGACTCTGATACATCTCCAATGTATCTATAATTTTTGATTGCTCCATGCTATATTATCTACTGTTTTGGACTATATTGGGCTTTATTTTCCACTTTTATATTATATTTGGGACTAACATATTAACCGGAGGCCCAGCCCAGAATTGCTGTTTTTTGCCTATTTCAGTGTTTCGGATAAACAAAATATCAAACGGAGTCCAAACGGAATAAAATCTTCGGAAACGTGATTTTCTCACCGAACGTGATCCAGGAGACTTGGACCCTACTCCAAGGGATCAAAGAGGTGGTCACGAGGGTGGGGGCACCCCCCCTAGGGCGTGCCCCGTGCCTCATGGGCCCCTCGGTGCTCCACCGACGTACCCCTTCCTCCTATATATACACACGTACCCCCAAACGATCAGAACAGGAGCCAAAAACCTAATTCCACCGCCGCAACTTTCTGTATCCACGAGATCCCATCTCGGGGCTTGTTCCGGAGCTCCGCCGGAAGAGGGCCTTCATCACGGAGGGCTTCTACATCATCCTAGCCCCTCCGATGAAGTGTGAGTAGTTTACCTTAGACCTTCGGGTCCATAGTTAGTAGCTAGATGGCTTCTTCTCTCTCTTTGAATCTCAATACAAAGTTCTCCCCCTCTCTTGTGGAGATCTATTCGATGTAATCTTCTTTTTGCGGTGTGTTTGTTGAGATCGATGAGTTGTGGGTTTATGATCAAGTCTATCTATGAATAATATTTGAATCTTCTCTGAATTCTTTTATGCATGATTGGTTATCTTTGCAAGTCTCTTCGAATTATCCGTTTTGTTTGGCCAACTAGATTGGTAGTTCTTGCCATGGGAGAAGTGCTTAGCTTTGGGTTCGATCTTGCGGTGTCCTTACCCAGTTACAGAAGGGGCAGCAAGGCACGTATTGTGTCGTTGCCATAGAGGATAACAAGATGGGGTTTATTTCATATTGCATGAATTTATCTCTCTACATCATGTCATCTTGCTTAAGGTGTTACTCTATTTTTAACTTAATACTCTAGATGCATGCTGGATAGCGGTCGATGAGTGGAGTAATAGTAGTAGATGCAGAATCGTTTCGATCTACTTGTCACGGATGTGATGCCTATATACATGATCATGCCTAGATATTCTCATAATTATGCACAATTCTATCAATTGCTCAACAGTAATTTGTTCACCCACCGTAGAATACTTATGCTCTTGAGAGAAGCCACTAGTGAAACCTATGGCTCCCGGGTCTATTCTCATCATATCAATCTCCATCACTTTTATATTGTTTTGCTATTTACTTTGCTTTTACTTTTTACTTTGCATCTTTATATCAAAAATACCAAAAATATTCTATCTATCAGATCTCACTCTCATAAGTGACCGTGAAGGGCTTGACAACCCCTAATCGCGTTGGTTGCGAGTAGCTATCGCTTTGTGTAGGTACGAGGGACTTGAGCGTGGGCTCCTACTGGATTGATACCTTGGTTCTCAAAAACTGAGGGAAATACTTACGCTACTCTGCTGCATCATCCCTTCCTCTTCGGGGAAAACCAACGCGAGCTCAAGACGTAGCAAGAAGGATTTCTGGCCCCGTTGCCGGGGAGTCTACGCAAAAAGTCAACATACCAAGTACCCATCACAATCCCTATCTCTTGCATTACATTATTTGCCATTTGCCTCTCGTTTTCCTCTCCCCCCAATTCACCCTTGCTGTTTTATTCGCCCCCTCTCTCTCTCTATCCTCCCTCTCTATTTGCCTCTTTTTGCCCGCTTGCTTTTGTTTGCCCGTGTGTTAGATTGCTTGTTTGTCGCATGGCTCAAGATACTACCAAATTGTGTGACTTCACCAATACCAATAATAATGATTTCCTTAGCACTCTGATTGGTCCTCTTACCGATGCTGAATCTTGTGAAATTAATACTGCTTTGTTGAATCTTGTTATGAAAGATCAATTCATCGGCCTTCCTAGTGAAGATGCCGCTACTCATCTGAATAGCTTCGTTGATTTATGTGATATGAAAAAGAAAAAAGATGTCAATAATGATGTCGTTAAATTGAAGCTATTTCCTTTTTCGCTTAGAGATCGTGCTAAAGCTTGGTTTTCGTCTTTGCCTAAGAATAGTATTGATTCATGGAACAAGTGCAAAGATGCTTTTATCTCTAAGTATTTTCCTCCCGCTAAGATCATCTCTCTTAGAGACGATATAATGAACTTTAAACAACTTGATCATGAACATGTTGCACAAGCTTGGGAGAGAATGAAATTAATGATACGTAATTGCCCTACTCATGGTTTGAATTTATGGATGATTATACAAATTTTTATGCCGGATTGAATTTTACTTCTAGAAATCTTTTAGATTCGGCCGCGGGAGGCACTTTTATGGAAATCACTTTAGGAGATGCTACTAAACTCCTAGATAATATTATGGTTAATTATTCTCAATGGCATACTTAAAGAACTTCTAATAAAAAAGTGCATGCGATAGAAGAAATTAATGTGTTGAGTGGAAAGATGGATGAACTTATGAAATTATTTGCTACTAAGAGTGTTTCTTCTGGTCCTAATGATATGCCTTTGTCTACTTTGATTGAGAATAATAATGAATCTATGGATGTGAATTTTGTTGGTAGGAATAATTTTGGTAACAACGCTTATAGAGGGAATTTTAATCCTAGGCCATATCCTAATAATCCTTCTAATAATTATGGGAATTCCTACAACAACTCTTATGGAAATTATAATAAGATGCCCTCTGATTTTGAATCTAATATTAAAGAATTTATTTCTTCACAAAAGAATTTTAATGCTATGATTGAAGAAAAATTGCTTAAGATTGATGATTTGGCTAGGAACATTGATAGAATTGCTCTTGATGTTGATGCTTTGAAACTTAGATCTATTCAACCTAAGCATGATATTAATGAGTCTCTAAAATCCATGAGAATTTCAATTGATGAGTGTAAAGAAAGAACCGCTAGGATGCGTGCTTCCAAAGATGCCTTTATTAAAGCGTGTTCTTCCAATTCCTATGAAAATCAAGATGAAGATCTAAAAGTTATTGATGTGTCTCCAATTAAATCTTTATTTTGCAATATGAATCTTGATGAAACTGAATATGATCTTCCTTTACCTAGAAGGCGTTCTAAAAATTCGGAGTGTTTAGATCTTAATGATGAAATTGATGAAAGTGGGATTGAAAGAAATAAAAATATAGATGTTGCTGAACCCACTATATTGGATTTCAAGGAATTTAATTATGAAAGTTTCTCTTTGATTGATTGTATTTCCTTGTTGCAATCCATGCTAAATTCTCCACATGCTTATAGTCGAAATAAAGCTTTCACCGAACATATTGTTGATGCCTTGATGCAATCTTATGAAGAGAAACTTGAGTTGAAAGTTTATATCCCTAGAAAACTCTATGATGAGTGGGAACCAACTATTAAAATTAAAATTAAAGATCATGAGTTTTATGCTTTGTGCGATTTGGGTGCTAGTGTCTCCACTATTCCCAAGACTTTGTGTGATTTACTAGATTTCCGTAATTTTGATGATTGCTCTCTAAACTTGCATCTTGCGGGTTCCTCTATTAAGAAACCTATGGGAAGAATTAATGATGTTCTTATTGTTGCAAATAGGAATTATGTGCTCGTAGATTTCATGTTCTTGATATAGATTGCAATCCTTCTTGCCCTATTATTCTTGGTAGACCTTTCCTTAGAACGGTTGGTGCGATTATTGATATGAAGGAAGGGAATATTAGATTTCAATTTCCATTAAATAAGGGCATGGAACACTTTCCAAGAAATAAAATAAAATTACCATATGAAACTATCATGAGATCCACTTATGGATTGCCTACCAAAGATGGCAATACCTAGATCTATTCTTGCTCGTTATGCCTAGCTAGGGGCGTTAAACGATAGCGCTTGTTGGGAGGCAACCCAATTTTTTTTATTCCTTGATTTTTGCTCCTGTTTAGTAATAAATAAATTATTTAGCCTCTGTTTTGGTTGTGTTTTTTGTGTTTAATTAGTGTTTGTGCCAAGTAGAACCGTTGGGAAGACTTGGGGAAAGTCTTGTCGAACTTGCTGTAAAAAACAGAAACTTTAGCGCTCACGAGAACTGCTGTAATTTTTATTTGAAGAGTGATATTTAGTTAATTATTTTTGAATATGATTAATAGATAAATTCCTCACGTCCAGAAATTTATTTTAGAATTTTTGGGGTTCCAGATATTGCGCTAGCTACAGATTACTACAGACTATTCTGTTTTTGACAGATTCTGTTTTTCGTGTGTTGTTTGCTTATTTTGATGAATCTATGGTTGGTAAAATAGTTTATAATCCATAGAGAAGTTGGAATACAGTAGGGTTAACACCAATATAAATAAAGAATGAGTTCATTACAGTACATTGAAGTGGTCTTTTGTTTTCTTTCGCTAACAGAGCTCACGAGTTTTCTATCTTGAGTTTTGTGTTGTGAAGTTTTCAAGTTTTGGGTGAATTCTTTTGATGGATCATGGAACAAGGAGTGGCAAGAGCCTAAGCTTGGGGATGCCCATGGCACCCCCAAGATAATCCAAGGACACCAAAAAGTCAAAGCTTGGGGATGCCCCGGAAGGCATCCCCTCTTTTCGTCCACTTCCATCGGTAATTTACTTGGAGCTATATTTTTATTCACCAACATGATATGTGTTTTGCTTGGAGCGTCTTGTATTATTCGTGTCTTTGTTTGTTAGTATGCCACAATCATCCTTGCTGTAAACACCTTTTGATAGAGCCATATATGAATTAAAATTTGATAGAATACTCTATGTGCTTCACTTATATCTTTTGAGCTAGATAATTTTGCTCTATGTGCTTCACTTATATCTTTTGAGCTAGATAATTTTGCTCTATGTGCTTCACTTATACCCTTTGAGCTAGATAATTTTGCTCTATGTGCTTCGCTTATATCCTTTGAGCTAGATAATTTTGCTCTATGTGATTCACTTATATCTTTTGAGCTAGATAATTTTGCTCTATGTGCTTCACTTAGATCTTTTAGAGCACGGTGGTGGATTCGTTTTAAAGAAACTATTGATCTCTCATGCTTCACTTAAATTAATTTGAGAGTCTCTTAATAGCATGGTAATTTGCCTAATAATAATATGCTTGGTATTCAAGATTTGTGAAACTTTCTTTTGAGTGTGTTGAATACTAAGAAAAGATTGAAGCATGATAATTGTTTTGAGATATGGAGGTGATAATATTAAAGTCATGCTAGTTGAGTAGTTGTGAATTTAAAGAATACTTGTGTTGAAGTTTGTGATTCCCGTAGCATGCACGTATGGTGAACCGTTATGTGATGAAGTCGGAGCATGATTTATTTATTTATTGTCTTCCTTATGAGTGGCGGTCGGGGACGAGCGATGGTCTTTTCCTACCAATCTATCCCCCTAGGAGCATGCGCGTAACACTTTGCTTTGATAATTCTAAATTTTTGCAATAAGTATATGAGTTCTTTATGACTAATGTTGAGTCCATGGATTATACGCACTCTCACCCTTCCATCTTTGCTAGCCTCTCTCATACCGCGCAACTTTCACCGGTATCATACACCTACCATATACCTTCCTCAAAACAGCCACCATACCTACCTATTATGGCATTTCCATAGCCATTCCAAGATATATTGCCATGCAACTTTCCACCATCTAGTTCATCATGACACATCCATCATTGTCATATTGCTTAGCATGATCATGTAGTTGACATAGTATTTGTGGCAAAGCCACCGTTCATAATTCTTTCATACTTGTCACTCGTGATTCATTGCATATCCCGGTACACCGCCGGAGGCATTCATACAGAGTCATACTTTGTTTTAGTATCGAGTTGTAATCATTGAGTTGTAAATAAATAGAAGTGTGATGATCATCATTCAATAGAGCATTGTCCCAAAAAAAAGAAAGGCCAAAGAAAAAAAAAGAAGGCCCAAAAAAATATAAATAAATAAAAGGGGCAATGCTACTATCCTTTTTTCCACACTTGTGCTTCAAAGTAGCACCATGATATAGCAAGTCTCATATATTGTGCTTCAAAGTAGCACCATGTTCTTCATATAGAGAGTCTCATATGTTGTCATTTTCATATACTAGTGGGAATTTTATGTTATAGAACTTGGCTTGTATATTCCAATGATGGGCTTCCTCAAATTTCCCTAGGTCTTCGTAAGCAAGCAAGTTGGATGCACACCCACTAGATTCTTTTGTTGAGCTTTCATACATTTATAGCTCTAGTGCATCCGTTGCATGGCAATCCCTTCTCACTCACATTGATATCTATTGATCCATAGCCCGTTGATACGCCTAGTCGATGTGAGACTATCTTCTCCTTTTTTGTCTTCTCCACAACCACCATTCTATTCCACCTATAGTGCTATATCCATGGCTCACGCTCATGTATTGCGTGAAGATTGGAAAAGTTTTGAAAAAGTTAGAGTATGAAACAATTGCTTGGCTTGTCATCGGGGTTGTGCATGATTTAAATACTTTGTGTGGGGAAGATGGAGCATAGCCAGACTATATGATTTTGTAGGGATAACTTTCTTTGGCCATGTTATTTTGAGAAGACATAATTGCTTTGTTAGTATGCTTGAAGTATTATTATTTTGTATGTCAATATAAACTTTTGTCTTGAAACCTTCTAATCTGAATATTCATACCACAATTAAGAAGATTTGCATTGAAATTATGCCAAGTAGCACTCCGCATCAAAAATTCTCTTTTTATCATTTACCTACTCGAGGACGAGCAGGAATTAAGCCTGGGGATGCCTGATACGTCTCCAACGTATCTATAATTTTTGATTGCTCCATGCTATATTATCTACTGTTTTGTACTATATTGGGCTTTATTTTCCACTTTTATATTATTTTTGGGACTAACCTATTAACCGGAGGCCCATCCTAGAATTGCTGTTTTTTTGCCTATTTCAGTGTTTCGGATAAACAGAATATCAAACGGAGTCCAAACGGAATAAAATCTTCGGAAACGTGATTTTCTCACCGAACGTGATCTGGGAGACTTGGACCCTACTACAAGGGATCAAAGAGGTGGTCACGAGGGTGGGGGCGCCCCCCCTAGGGCGCGCCCCCTGCCTCGTGGGCCCCTCGGTGCTCCACCGACGTACTCCTTCCTCCTATATATACACACGTACCCCCAAACAATCAGAATAGGAGCCAAAAACCTAATTGCACCGCCGCAACTTTCTGTATCCACGAGATCCCATCTTGGGGCCTGTTCCGGAGCTCCGCCAGAAGAGGGCCGTCATCACGGAGGGCTTCTACATCATCCTAGCCCCTCCGATGAAGTGTGAGTAGTTTACCTCAGACCTTTGGGTCCATAGTTAGTAGCTAGATGGCTTCTTCTCTCTCTTTGAATCTCAATACAAAGTTCTCCCCCTCTCTTGTGGAGATCTATTCAATGTAATCTTCTTTTTGCGGTGTGTTTGTTGAGATCGATGAATTGTGGGTTTATGATCAAGTCTATCTATGAATAATATTTGAATCTTCTCTGAATTCTTTTATGCATGATTGGTTATCTTTGGAAGTCTCTTCGAATTATCCGTTTGGTTTGGCCAACTAGATTGGTAGTTCTTGCCATGGGAGAAGTGATTAGCTTTGGGTTCGATCTTGCGGTGTCCTTACCCAATGACAGAAGGGGCAGCAAGGCACGTATTGTATCGTTGCCATCGGGGATAACAAGATGGGGTTTATTTCATATTGCATGAATTTATCTCTCTACATCATGTCATCTTGCTTAAGGCGTTACTCTGTTTTTAACTTAATACTCTAGATGCATGCTGGATAGCGGTCGATGAGTGGAGTAATAGTAGTAGATGCAGAATCATTTCGATCTACTTATCACGGACGTGATGCCTATATACATGATCATGCCTAGATATTCTCATAATTATGCACAATTCTATCAATTGCTCAACAGTAATTTGTTCACCCACCGTAGAATACGTATGCTCTTGAGAGAAGCCACTAGTGAAACCTATGGCCCCCGGGTCTATTCTCATCATATCAATCTCCATCACTTTTATATTGTTTTGCTATTTACTTTGCTTTTACTTTTTACTTTGCATCTTTATATCAAAAATACCAAAAATATTCTATCTATCAGATCTCACTCTCGTAAGTGACCGTGAAGGGCTTGACAACCCCTAATCATGTTGGTTGCGAGTAGCTATCGCTTTGTGCAGGTACGAGGGACTTGAGTGTGGGCTCCTACTGGATTGATACCTTGGTTCTCAAAAACTAAGGGAAACACTTACGCTACTCTGCTGCATCATCCCTTCCTCTTCGGTGAAAACCAACACGAGCTCAAGACGTAGCAGACTCGTCCACCGCCCTCTCTTAGAGAGGCTGGACTTATTCTTCATTTCTACATTTCTTTTTCTGTGTGTTTGTCCGGTGTTTTTTTCTCTCTATTTGAGTGTTCTCGTTGTTGCTCTTGTGTTTTTCCCTTCTTCTCTGTTTTTGCCTTCTTCTCTGTTCCACTGCTCTCTCTCCCTGTAGTGCCCCTCACCTATCGGCAAATTCCGGGCGAGCTGTCGGCCCCCGGAACCTCCGGCCCCTTCTTCCCTTTCATCGTGCTTGGAGGGGATCTGTCCTCTCTACCATCTCCATGGAGGAAGGTAACCTAAGCTTCTCTCTGCTCTCTCTAGATTCCTAGGGATTGTAGGCTACGCTTATGGTTCTAAGATAAAACCAACCTCACATTCTCAAGCCATGCATCCACTTTAGATCTACAGTGCTCCATGACTTCCATTTCTCAAATTGGTCGATCCATGTCAGTCCCCTACTTAGATTCGGAAGGAACCCTGCGACCATGTTGGTGCCCGGAACTTCCGGGCAGGCCGGACCTTCCGGCCTCGCTAGGGTTTCCATGTTCGGGCTGGGCCGGTACTTCCGTTGGCCAGAACTTCCGGGCTCCCCAGAACTTCCGGCTTCCGGAACTTCCGTCCACCCCGGAACTTCCGGCCTAAGCAGAGTTCTGTCAAATTTTCGACCAGTGAGATTCTTTGATTTTCCTTTTTTTAGGCTTGTGTACTTATTATATCCCCATGTTATTCTCTATCTTTGTTAGCAGGAGGGTCCGGTTCGTGTACTCACTCATCCAAGGTGTATGAACGGAAAACCAAAGCTAGGGTCAAGAAGACAACGGCTGTTGTTTTAGGGCGTGAGAACATGTTTGACTGCCATCCTGAGGAAGATGTTGAGGCTGAAGACAGTGCATCTCCTCCTGCTGCTCCCGCCCACTCCAAGAAGCAGAAGACCACTTCCAAGAAGGCAAAAGCAAAAAATGTACAACCTCCTCCTCCTGAGACAGTCACCATGAAGGAAATGCCCGCACCGGAGTGGATTGCTCTGCGCCGTGTCAATCCCTATCGTCAAGACCGTGATCATGTGGCTGATTCCATGTTTTGGACACTTTTCCAGCAACGCAACTATGAAGAGATTTTTTTTCTCAGTTCTTCAACAAGTGTGTCATTCAGAAGAGTATCAACATTGCTCACTTTGACAAGACTCCAACAAACTCTGCTTACTTTGAGGGGATCCAGAACATGTGTGTGAAGCTCAACCTCCTTCCACTCATGCGCTTTCAACATGAAGTGTCTCCGCCTCTTGTGGCTCAATTCTATGCCACTGTGCATTTTGGGACTGATATGCAGCGCACTCTTACTTGGATGAGTGGTAATGAGAATTCTCTGCTCCGTTCTCCGTCCTGGGCGGTCTTCTGGGCTATGAGTATACTGACATTACTGCTGACCGTGTCCACAAGATTCACGACAAAGGGTTCTTCCAAGCTATTCACTTGGCTGATTTGTATCCTCCGTCCAGAAAGGTTGGATCTATTAGTGATCTTCTGCCTTTCTATGACATCATGCACCGTATCTTTCGAGAGATCCTTGCGGTCAAGGTGGGTGACAAGAACAAGATTCATGGCCACCTCATCAACCTTCTTCACTACACTTGTCATAACTCCAAGCAGGGCCCCATTGATGTGATGGACTTTATGTGGCATGAGATGTACAGTGTGGTAATGAACCGCAAGGTTCCTATCTATGCTCCATACATTACTGCTTTGATTGCTGAGGTTGCTCCTGATGCACTTGCGGGTCGGCTTCTGACTGGCCACTCCAGTGTTAACTTGCTTGTTAAGAAGGGCAAGGCAACTGCTCATGAGGGTGAAGATGAGGAGGAAGAGGGGCTACATGCTGAAAATCCACACCACTTTGAGCTCCGTCCCCGCTCACATACTTTTCATCATGGGGAGCCCAGTGACTCCGGGTCCAAGAAGAGCAACAAAATTTGGCGTCTTATCAAGAACATGTTTTGTCTTCAGCAAGATATGCATAAGAAGCAGTGGGAGGAACACAAGTCTAGGAAGGAGAGCATGAAGGATCTTAAGGATGGTATGCGTGCATCTGGTATGGACATTGCTCACGGCTCCGAGTCTCATGTGACTTCTTTTGAGAAATACCAGTCGAAGTTTGCTCGGTTTGATGTTGAAGCCGGAGATGAAGCCTCTTCTCACCGGCCTCCTGGCTCAGAATCTTCTGGAGATTCGTCTGATGACCCTTCCGCGTCCCTCTCCTACACTACAAAAAAGACACATCTGTGACATTTTGGGCTGAACAAAAAAAAATCTGTCATACATATGACACTTCTATGACGATAATTGTGACAAAACCCGGTATCATCATAGATGTGGTGGGCTCCTACTTCTATGACAGAAAATCATGACAGAAAATGGGCTTTTCATCCTGGGCGGGCCGGAGACGCAGTTGCATGACATTCTTTGGGCCGTCCATGATGAAAAAACCGTGGTAGAAGCAAGGGGGAGGAAAATTTCAGGGAGTTCCCGGTTACGGTGGGAGGTTGGGGGCCGAGCGATGCGCGTTTCTCTCATACACGTACGCGCGTGTGTGCGAGGTGTTGGCTCTAATTGAACTCGAGCGAGGCGTTGGGCTCTAACTGAACCCGAGCGATTGCACTGCAGGCTACGCGTTACTGAACCCGAGCGATCGATCGATGGCTGTTAACTGAACCTGATCGAGCGATTCCTTCGCTACTGCTACTAACTGAAGCCGATCAATGGGATGAACAGTGAGCGTTGCGGGGGGGTTGGATAAACAGTGAGCGGCGGCGGTGCCTCTGGATGAACAGGACCCCGTGGTGTGGTGGAGGGCTGGATGAACACTAGACGGTGGAGGGGTGCCCGTGGAGGGGTGGATGAACAGGACCCCGTGGTGTGGAGGGCTGGATGAACAGTAGACGGTGGAGGGGTGGTTGAATAGGACCCCGTGGTGTGGAGGGCTGGATGAACAGTAGACGGTGGAGGGGTGGATGAACAGTAGATGATGGAGGGGTGGTTGAACAGTAGCCGGTGGAGTAGCGCACGGTGGAGGCTGGATGAACAGGAGCCCGTGGAGGCTGGATGAATAGGAGCCCGTGGAGGCTGGAGGAGGTCGACGGTGGAGATGAACAGTATCCCTTGGAGTCCCGTTTTGCGGTACGCCACACCCCTCTTGATGAACAAGACCCCCGTTTCGACCGTAGCGCTCCAACACAAGTCAGTTTCCTCCGTTTTGCGGTACGCCACACCCCTCCCGATCAACAGGACCCCCGTTTCGACCGTAGGAGGTCCGTTTCCTCCGTTTTGCGGTACACCAGACCCCTCCCGATGAACAGGATCCCGTTTCGAACGTGGCTGGTCGAACACAAGGCCGTTTCCTCCATTCTGCGGTATGCCAGGCCTCGTTTCCATCGCCTGTTCCGTCCAAGCCCTCCCGATGAACACGACGCATTCCGTTGCCTCCCCATGAACACGACGCATCTCGTTGCCTCCCCATGAACACGACGACGATGTTGTTTCTCCGTTCCGACCCAGCCATGTACACGAGCCATCGCCGCACGTATGCGCGAGTAGGCGTTCGAGACCCCGCCCGTATGTACACATACGTGGCCGTATTTTCTTTCTTGCACCCTGGTCGCTGTACGTACGTGTAAATGTTACGTGCGCGCCTCTATTACGACACGTGCGCGCCTCTACTACAACACGTGCGCGCCTCTACATCGACCAGTATGTACGTACACGTTCGCGGCCAGAATGACAACGCTACGTACGCTTCGACCAGGTGGGTCCCGACTATCAGGCACTTCCTTGCCTGCGAAGATGTAGCTGGTGGGTCCCAGCAGTTAGGGGGCGAATCATTTTTTTTGCCCAGACGCACTTCCTTGCGTGCGAAGATGTAGCTGGTGGGTCCCAGCAGTCAGGGGGAAACGTTTTTTTCACGAAATACGGTGGCCCGTCCGGTGGGCCCCGCTGTTAGGTGGAGGAATAATTATTTTGCATGTAATAAGGAGGCACTTCCTTGCTGCGGCCGTGGACCCAGCTGTCAGCCTCTCCACGTACAGTCCATGTTTGATGGAAGCCGTTCCTTGACCACGTTGACCACGCCGCGCTGAGAGCACCAGGGCAGTGGACGGCGCGGAGCCGGGGAAGACACGGCAGTGGATGCCCACGCGTAGAGGAGTACGAGGGTTCACTAGTTCGCTACGGTGTGAGGCTGCCGTCGCCACAGAATAACAGGGGGTGTGGGTGAGTAGAGGGATGGCCTGGCCAGCGGTGGGAGTAGTAGGGGCGGTGAGGCCTCCGCCGCATCGCAGCCGGCCACGGGAGGCAGGAGCACGAGGCACGACCGGCGCTGGTTTGGGCGGCTTGAGCAAGAAGACCAGAGGTTGAAAAAGCACTACGGCCGTTGGATGGACATCGTACGGTCACTGGAGCTAGAATCGTGCATATTGACTAAGTTGACAAAGCCCTCCGTCCCCGTCAACTTAGTAGGCCCACAAGTCAGCCTCCCACCAAGGTGGGTCCCAGCTAGCAGGGGGTATTCATTTTTTTGAGCGTAATAAGGAGGAACTTCCTTGCGTGCAAAGATATAGCTGGTGGGTCCGAGCTGTCAGCGGCGGTAACGTTTTTTTCGCGAAATACAGAGGCCCTTTCGGTGGGTCCCTGATGTCAGGTGGAGGAATCATTATTTTGCGCGTAATAAGGAGGCATTTCCTTGCGTGAGGTTGTGGACCCAGCTGTCGGCCTCTCCATGTATAGTCCACTTCAGATACTTGTCGGTCGTTGACCACGTTGACCAGGCCGCGCCGAGAGCACCAGGGCGGTGGACGACGGCGAGGCCTAGGAAGGGAACGACACAGAGGCAGGGAAGACACGACAGTTGTTTCCCACGCAGAGGAGAGTACGACTATACGAGGGTTTACTGGTTCGTCTGCCGTCGCCGGAGAATAACAGCAGGTGTGGGTGAGTAGAGGGATGGCTAGGCCAGCGATGGGAGTACGGTGGGGCGGTGAGGCCTGCGCGGCAGCAGAGCCGGCCGCGGGGAGAAGGGAGCAGGCAGTCCCGCCGGCGTCTGTTTGAGCGGCTGGAGCAGGAAGAGAAGAGATTGAAGAAGCACGACGGCCGTTGGATGGCCATCCAGCAGTCACTGCTTGTGCGTCAACCTTTTTTTAGAAAAGCCTCAAATCTATGGAAAATAGCATACAGCCCATCTGCCATTATTTCTAATAATTTACAGCCCATTTGCTAATTATTAAGGTTTTTGGAGCCCATATTCTTTTTGTTAGCATTACAGCCCATATTGTGGCCACGGTTAAAAAATTATATGAAATTTTGCATATTTCGGTGCGGTCCGAACTGTTTTTAATCCCAAAATTTCGACTCACATTCAAACTGATTTTAAAAATAAATGCATATCAATATAAAATCCAACAAATTCTCCACGCATAAAAATTAATATAATTTCAAATCTTGAAATGAAGAAAATATATTTGAAACTAATTGTCGGTTTGATGTGTTTTAAAAATGTACAGCCCATTTCTCATTACTGATGGGCCATTTTCTCGGCTAGCCGAATGAAAGCTCTCCTCGTCTTGAAAGATTTGCAGCCCAACAGGCCCAACAAAGCGACTTACTTGGCAAATCACAAAAAACCGGGATGTGGCCGTGGACCCAGCTGTCAGCCTCTCCACGTACAGTACTCTTCCGATGGAATGTCGTTGACCACGTTGACCACGCCGCGCCGAGAGCACCAAGGCGGTGGATGACGGCGAAGCCTAGGAAGGGGACGACGTGAAGCCAGGGAAGACGCGGTAGTGGATGCCCACGCGGAGAGGAGTACGAGGGTTCACTGGTTCGGCTGCGGTGTGAGGCTGCCGTCGCCGCAGGGCCTGGCTAGCAGTGGGAGTAGTAGGGGCGATGAGGCCTCATCGGCAGCACAGCCAGCCACTGGAGGCAGGAGCAGGCGGTCTCCCCGGCACTGGTTTGGGCGGCTGGTGCAAGAAGAGCAGCGATTGAAGAAGCAGCATGATCGTTCGATTCAAATCCAACGGTTACTACTGCTAGAATCGTTTGTTGACTAAGTTGACAAGCCCTACGTACGCGTCAACTTAGTAGGCCCATAGGTCAGCCTCCCAACCGGTGCGCCCCAGATGTCAGTGGGAGGAATCATTTTTTCGCGTAATAAGGAGGCAGTTGATTGCGTGTGGTCAGGCCAGCAGAGGGAGTAGGGTGGGCCGAGGAAGCCTGCGCGGCATCACAGTGGGCCACAAGAGGAGGGAGCAGGCAGTCCGGCCGGCGCTAGTTTAGGTGGCTGGAGAAGGAAGATCAGAGATTGAAGAAGCACGTCGGCCGTTTGATGGACATCCAACACTAACTGCTGCTAGAATCGTGTGTTCACTGACAAAACCTTGCGTAAACAAGTCAGCCTCGAAATATGTGGCGTGTATAGCCCATTTGCTATTATTTTTATAATTTTTACTCATTTTCTAATTCATATGGAATTTATTGCAGCCCATTTTCCATTTTTAGAATTGCTGGCCATTTTTTGGTCAGTACCAGGGTCAAAAAATTAATTAAATATGTGCGAAATTTTGAAAATTCGCAAATTCTTGCCGGGGAACGAAATATTCTTAATCCAAAAATTAATAGCCATACTAAAACAAATTTAAAAATAAATTAGTACTATGTCATGTTAAATCCAATGAAATACGTATAAGATATCAGTGAAGAACAAAAACAAAAAAAGAAACTTATATCCCATTTGCTATAATTTTTTTGGAATTTTCAACCCCTTTTGATATTACTTTTAACAGACATTGACCATACTCTTAAGCCAGGCTGGAATGCATCCCTCCTCGTCTTGAAAGATTTGCAGCCCAGTAATTCGGAGAAAACAAACAGGCCTAGCTTGGGTATTCTTCAAAAAGAAATACTAGGCTACCTATTTTCCCAAAGAACTGGTGCATGAGCATTTAGCTTTATTTATTTATTTATTTACTTATTTATGTTTAGGGGACCATGAGCATGTACCTGGGCCGGATTCATGTGAGAGCCTCCCTTCCAGTTAATTATGGGCTTCTCTATTGGGCCTTCATCTGTGGGCTGCATGTTATCAACAGGTGGAAAATGTGTTCTGAGTTTCAAAAAAAATGTGTTCCATACGATAAATAGTATGCGCTACGTACGGTACGGGGCACTAAAAGGTCGAACCATGCAATGACTTCCAAAACATTGTGTTTGTCGTTCTAACAACACATTTATTCAACCAACAGACGAAATATACTACTGATTGTACATTGAAAACAGCAGCAGCAACCAGGGCTGGGGGTGCAACAGAAGCAGTAAGCAGGCCAGAAAAGTGAAGACGCAGCTCTCTCTTCCAAACCAAACATGAGCCATCATTACAAAAGGGCTACCAAAAAAGAACAAGTGTATGCATCAAACTAAATAAAGATCCTACTACACCAAGTGTACGCATCTAACTAACTGGCTCAGTTGGACGTTACTATTTATTAAGCTGCGGAGATTGACTGATGGCTTGAACCAGATGGGTGCCTGACGGGGGAAACTCCAGCCAGCAGATCGAAGTCTGATACTTGCGACCCCCTCTCCTACTTTGGGCTGCAGAGCGTGGCGGCACATATCAGGGTATGGTGCATGCAGAGACACATGGTATGCTGTGTACACACAGTTTTGCCTGATGAACGAAACCGCGTTGCCATCATGATCCTTGCCGTCGGTTATCTCCTGGTTAATCGGATAATTCAGTCCGTCAAACAGAGAGCATGTACCAAGGCTACTTACCAGCCTCCAGTCAAAAATTCCCGAAGGCCCAGAGAAGCTGGGATCCTGCTCAAAGACCTTGCAGTGACTGTGATTGTATTCTGCGAAACAACACGTCCGGTATGTGTGAACGATCATCAATCTTTCGCCATCGTCTGATCGAGCCAGGAACCACCTGCAACTGCCATGCCGCTTTTCTTTGAAAGGTTCTGGGATTAGGAAGGGTAGGGACACCAGGCGGCCTACAACATCATATCAAGTTGGAGTCAAATAAAAAAGGGCTGTTGGTTTAGTCAATCTTAAGAACAGCATGTTATGAGCATGAATATTTTTTCAGCAAATGTTGACAGTAATATAAGCAAGCCATCATGATATCATAGGAAAGTAACGTACTGCGGTAACAGCCGTTTGTAGCGATGACTGGAGTAGGCCAGCAATACGTCTAGCCATAGAAGGAGTCGACAGCGTAAATGAAGCCCTTGTGTTCAATGGCATCAGAGAACCATGGAGGATGTATGATCCTGCGATGGACGTGCGGACTTATCCACTTACCGTAGTGACCTGTCAGATAGGCGAGACCGCGATTGAAGAACGCAATTAGCCTGAAGTCTTTATAATTCGCAGATCTTGTGGGAACTTGGCAGATTACAACCTTGGGCAAATCAAACTTGGTATCATGTTGGCTACTGTAAGATTCCGAGTATTCTGGGCCACGGTGCCAAAGCAGTGCAGTGTTAGTCGAAGGAAGGGGGATCAATCGCCGGGTGTAGACCTCCACGAACATCTAGCTGCCGCGACCATCGACGAGCACCATCCAAGACGTGTTCATGCCGACCCAGTACATACCGTTAATGTAGTTGAGGCTGACGGGGATCGGATCATAGTCAAGGGGGTTGATGCTCGCCACCCTACGATCGTTATGCTGCGTGACACGCCATTTCTGAAGATCAGGCGGCATCAACAAGCAAGGAGCTAGCTTAAAAAGCTCCGGCCTAAGGGCTTTGAGTAAACGGTACAGCCCCGACGAGCACACGGTGAGCGGCATGGTACTGAGATTGTCCACACGCGAAACAATGAGCTTGATTACCTCTGTGGGGAGCGAATTCCAACCACTCTTTCGATGGACGCTGCTCGGTTCTGCCATTGTTAGTGCTTGGGTTTTGGACGAGGGGGGAGGTGCCTTAGCGGGGATGGAAGATTGGACGAGATTATGTGCAGACAAAGATGGAGAAGCAAATATGTGCTACGGGAAGTGGATAGGTGATGATGACTACAGCACGCCGCTTGACTTACGAGACACATACCAGCAGCGTAGGGTCATGTCGATGCTAGACAACTTGCTTGAGTGATCACAGTACTGGTACTCCCTACAATGCTATGCCCTAACTTGCTTGAGTAGAGTAGTAGAGTAGGACTCCGCTCTACTACTAGCACCGGAGGAGTAGTATATTCTAATCTAAAATAGTTACAAACTTCAATGCCCGAGCGTGGAACGACTACGAACCGTGCTCAAAGACCGTGTCTACATGGTGTTTGGACATGGGCGACAACCTCAACGCCAACGGTGCAGCTCCCGTTGCACCGTATGTGTTTCTGTCCTTCCTGTTTGAAATCATGGTAAAATTCATGTTTCTACTCTGTATCCTACTACTATGCTAGTCCACATGATTAGTTTCGAACGACGACTTCTTCCCTGACCTTGGCAACCTCATCCTCGACGACATGGGCGACAACGTCAACACTGACAACCAGTGAGATACAAGGTGTAGGAAGCGGTTTGGGAATTTGCATGCCTTTCCAACCAGTGAGATACTCCGTACAAAGTACAACAGATAAATAACCATAGAGAAGGAAGCTAAAAGTAAACAATCAAACGAGCATTTTTGCTTTTGTTTTGCATTGAATCATTTCACAAGCTTGACTAGTGCTATTTTTCTACTTTTACAAAAACCACATCGTAATGTTAAAATGTGCATTTGCACGTACATAAGTAATAGTAGTACTCCCTCCGTCTAGGTGTATAAGTCTTCCCTCCTTCTTGGTCACGGTGCACAACCGAAGATGACTTATTAACCTGGACGGAGGGAGTAGCACAGTCTGCAAGCATATATCGAGAGAGACGTGTAGTGCGATAGTGGAAAAAAATTACTCGTATATGAGACCAGGTCTCACGGTTAGCAGGTGAGACCCGTCCTGATGGATGGCACGTGGCTTTTAAGTGGGGGTGAGGGATGCTTTGTGATTTGTGAATGCCACGTGTCATCCATCAGGATGGGTCTCACGTGAGACCTGGTCTCATAGAATTCTTTTCCTACGATAGTATATAGTAAAGTTTGTGCTATATGCACGTACTTGCAAAATGCGTACGAATACACAAGGTTTCCAAACTTTCCCTTTTACATACTTAATTAAGGATGCTAAAAATTCCTGAACGTTCAGGATTTATCATTTGCGTCCCAAAACTAATGAGATCGCCTTACGAAACAAAAATTATACTCCTCCTAAAAGCCACGGCGCTCGCAGGAGCGCTTGCGGCGCGCCACGAGTGCCCTGGTGTGCGGCCGTTTCCCAGCGTGCTAACACAACGCCTCTTCCTCCACCTTGCAACTCGCGAGGTGCTGATTGGCGGCTTGCCGGCGGGCGAGTGCGATCTCACCGGTGTGGTGATCCGGCACCAACAGGTACTCCTCCTCACTGGAAGCGTGCATCCGGTCCACGCACCGCCAAGCGTAGATGAGGCGCTTGGGCCCGATTGCACTCAGGGCGTCGGCACGGGCGTCCTCCGCCACCCTCACGGCCCTCGCACAAGCCTTCTGCCAAAGAGCCAATTGCCTGACTCTCTCGGACGCGACATAGGCCTCCAGGCAGCTTGTTCCGCGGTGCGCTTCTCTTCCTCGGCCTTCTTCTCCACCTCTATTTTGGCGCGCTCTGCTGGAGGCAAAGCCTCCCACAAGGCGACATCCATTTCTTTCCAAAGCTCCTCAAGGCTAGGGGGCTCGGCTGGCGGCATGGCATTCTCCTCGTAGCGGGGAGCCAACGCGTCCTCCGGCGCGCGTGCTGGCGAGATTGGGAATGCCGACGCGTCCACCTCGACGCTTCGCGGCGAGGAGCGGAACGCCGACGCGTCCTCCTCAACTAGTGCCGGCGAGGAAAGGAACGGCGACGCGTGACCGTCCGCGCGGTGCAGCGAGGGGCTCCTAGGGCTTGGGAGGGGCGATGCCATGGTGGTCGACGTGAGAGGGAGGGGGAGGAGATAGCGATGAACGTGAACGTGAGGGGGAGGAGATAGCGATGTCATGGGAGGCGCAGTATTTATAGCGAGCAATGGCACACCTACGTAAGATATGGACTGAGCTGCACTGACTTAACTGCCGGTCCAGTTGCGTCACTGACATGTGGGCCAGACCCATGTTGGGCCCATATGTTAGTGACCGAATGCACCTGTAGTTAAGTAACAGCTACGTGGGTATATTTGTTCGAGTAAATTACGGGGGAGCGAAGGGGTGGAAATATTGCTTGTCACAACGGATTGGACGAGCGTGGGGGAGGAGAGTCATGCATGCAGATTTTTTCACACGGGGTGGAGTGGTGGGACCGCCGGAGGGAGAAGGAGAGTTTGGCAAGCATATTTTTTCATACATGGAGAGGAAAAAATTTGGAGACGAACGGGCTTCCTGCAGGTATGGGGAACGGTGCATAATAAGTCATCTTGCATGCCGGCTAGGTATAGTCTCAAGTCATTAAAAACAAACACGCCCCACACATGTTCATATTTCAAGGTGCACTAAATTATTGCATGCGATGATTAAGGCTGGCCATAATGGTGGTATCTTAGCTGGTATCATGCACATGGGAATAGCAAACATGCTGATGTGGCAAAGAATTAAAGAAGAGAGGGGGGTTAGAGTAACTAGAGTTCATGCATGCATTGGTAAACACATTTTTTGTGGAGAACAACAGCACTAGTTGAGTACTTTTGCAGACTTCAAAAACTATTCCACAATGTGTCAACATTCACAATGTCAAATCAATATTTTTACACTCATTATAAAACATAGTTCTTATACTAGTACTAGTTGAGTACTCATTATAATCAGTACTCCATCCGTCTAGGTGAGCAAGTCATCTTAGATTGTGCACTATGACCAAGGAGGAGGGGAAAACGAGAGATCTTAATGTTTATAATCAGTACTCCCTCCGTCTAGGTGAGCAAGTCATCTTAGATTGTGCACTGTGACCAAGGAGGAGGGGAAAACGAGAGATCTTAATGTTTATTTGCTAATTAATAGCATTGCATGCAATGAACTAACCACTGCATGTCGTGTTTGGTAGTCTCAGGTCATTAAAAGCATGCACACCCACATCTCCTATTGGTTGATATGTCAAGAAACAATAAACGAGGTAGAAGTTAATGCACCGCGCCTAAGTGTTTTGGGAGTATTGTAGATATTGATATTTTTAGTATAAATTTGGTCGTGGGATTTCATTGATGCCTGTCAAAGCGTTGACAGGTCTGCTATGTGTGACCTGAAGATGAAAGTGTTGAGCATCTCGAAGTTGATCAACAATCTTCAATTGTCAAAGATTAGCCATTCGGCCAATAAGGTGGCACACTTAATCGCTAAGTATAGCTTTGACAATAGATTAGATGGTATTCTTGTAAATAACATACCGCCCTGTGTGGTGAATATTGTATCGAATGAGTGTACTGGTGTGGCTGGTTAATTAATATAAGGTGGTGTTCAAAAAAAAGTATAAATTTGGTCAAGCACTTTGCAAACGGTTGACGGGAGTAAAAAGGACCAGAGGGAGTATCATGCACGCGGAGTAGGCAAAAAAATTGCTTGTCTAAAAAAAGGCAAAAAAAGTGCTCATTTATAGCCAGTCGAAGTCTCAAAGGACGCGACCGCGCGAGGGAGGCGAAGGTCGTGGGAGGCGCGACGTTTGACGGAATTAAGTGAAGTTACATCCACGTGCCAGCATGGCATGCGAACAGGCAGAAGCTATACCGTCAGGCCTACGATATAGGTCTAGTAGACATTACATCTAGTGGGTCCCGCATAGTTCTCGAGAACTCTTTGGGGGCTTGGGCCGTTTATCCATCGGGCAAGCCAGCAACCCCACGCCGTTCGCACGCCCTACACATCCCCGTCTTCTACCTTACAACAGTTCGCTCCCAGTCATCCCGTCCTTTCACATTAGTTCGCTCCCAGTTTTTTTTGCGGGGTACAACAGTTCAACTTCTCCTAACCCTCCTCCAAAATCCATGGCCTCCCAAATCTCCATGGTCGCCGCTGAGTACCAGGTTAGAGCCATCACCGGCAATCAGTTCATCGTCATCTACACACGTGGATCCGAGACGGTGAAAGCATGGCTTGCTCACTTCCTACGCATGTTCAAACAGTTCAACGGATGAGTGGGTCGCTGGGCTAGATGTTGAGTACACCACAGTCCTGGGACGAGAGAAGGATCTAAAGGACGAAGAGAGGAAGAAACCCGCCGTGATCCAGGTTTGCGTACATAACGTTTGCTTGGTCTACCACATATGCCATGCCGACGTTGAGTGCCAGGATTTTAAGAACTTCCTCAAGGACAAAAGAGTGAAATTCGTTACTGTAGGCTTTAAGAACGACAGTGACGTCCTGCGTCGGATAGGTCTTGTTGTAGGCCAGCCCTTCTCCAGAAGGCAAGCCTGGTGTCCTCCTCTCAACCTTCAATGCTGACCCTAGCAGCAGCCATGATTGATCCTTCGTACGCTAAACTGAAGAAACCTCATCACGAGTTTCATCATGCATGGGAGTTGAAGACATTAGATGAAGATCACATCCTGTACGCAGCAATGGATGCCTACCTTTGTTTAAATATCTACAAGGGTTGGATGAAGAAGCAGAGCCCAGTGTCCGGTTCAAGCAAAGAAGCATCGGCGAAGAGGAAGAGGAAGAGGGACGAGGACGAAGTCGAGGACGTGGACTCGGACTCCAAGTAGGTGGCAGTGTCGTCGCTCATGCTGGTTCTACTGTAGTGTCAAGCGGACTAGTTGCTTATTAGTTTATTTTCAAGTGTGTGTTGTGCTGAGGCCCCAGCAGAACTATGGGGCTGTTTGGATTGTGATTATCTTTGCCATATGTTGCCACATGATTTTTTCCACATTTGTCACACTTGCCTTACTTGAGTTGCTCAAATTGTTAGCCATACTTTGGCTTGCCTAAGGGAATCTTGCCACACTTTTTGTGTCTATGACATGTGGGGTTCACTGCTCATAAAAAATTCCTTGTCTCAAGTGTGGCTAGAACCAAATACCTACCTAACTTGGTCAAACTTGCCTAAGGTTAGGTGTGGCAAAGTGTGGCAATGTGTGGCTAGGAACCAAACAGCCCCTATGTTTATGTTCTTTCTCGTTATTTGAACTCTTTAGTACGTACAGTAGTACTAGTACTATGTCTTACTACTGTTCTTCTTGCAGTTGGTACTACTGCTCGTATCTTCGTGTTCCTACTATACTTAATACGTTCGTACTAGTACTATAATTTGGGTCAGTCGATTTGTGAAAGAAATTCGACGGAGCGAAGGAAGAAGACGGCAGAAGAGGTGGAAGAAGCCCTTCTAGCCATCCATATTGCATCAAACGGCTCACATGAGTCGACTGACCCAAATGCTCCTTCAGATTGCAGGATCCACGTGGCATTCAAGGTCTTGAAGGTAGATTCCGCGTCTGCACCCGGTTTGCGGGCTCAACGCGCGCGCGACCGGCTTCCGCCGCGACAGCCACCATGCGCGCCTCCTCCACACGGGCGGAGACGACAATGACACGCTAGTTCCTCCTCGCCAGCGTGTTGGAGCACGCGCTCGTCCTCCTCTTCGTACGCTGCGTGCATAGATGCGGCTCCACCAGCTGCTCGCGTGCTTGGCAGCGCGGTGGCATCGCAAGGAGGGACTGCAGACGACGTGAGCGGGCGAGCCTTCGGCTTCATGGCACAGGGATGGCGGCGACATGGCGGTGATGGGCGAGAAATTGTTGGCCGGAGCAGGCGGGCGCCAGCATGCGCAACGGCGGCGGCGGCATATTGATGAGTGCGCGTGTGGGAGCTTACTTTAGTTTTATATATAAGGTTGGTCAAACTTAAAAGAAAACCGTACTAGTACACGTAAACATTAGACTTAGGCAGCGCTTTTATTAGTTACTAGCTTATGTTCTTGCCCATTGTGACCAGCCTTAGTACCACGGCCACGATACGGAATCCTGTGCAAGTGCGTGAACCGCGGCCGCGCGGTCGATCGAACGGTGCATCACCGTGTCGCGCTCGAAGGACATCCACCGAACCTTTTTGTGTGTGTGAAAACAATCCTCGAATATTACTCAACTTTTTTTTCCTGTGAAAGTTCTTGACGCTGTGATATTTCCATATATTTGAATTTAGCTCCAGTTCGTGTTTATTTGGATTTGGACGTTTTTGGTGCGCCCTAGTTTTTTTTAATACTGATATTGTGTGTGTGACTGAGAGAGAACGTGTGTGTGTGTGTGTCCATATGTGTGTTGTGGCGGAAGGGCAATGTGGAGACGGTGTGCGTGTGATACAGACATAGAGAGGTGTGAATGTGCAAATGATCGTTCATGAGTGAGACATAGACAGATGCCGATATGTTGTGTATACATGAGAGAACGGTCTTCTAGTTTACTTGTGTGTGTGTGAGAGAGAGAGGGGGGAGAGAGAGAGACAGAGAGAGGAGCATCCATAACACAACAACCATCTCTCTCGATTTGTCCGTCCCTCGCACGGTCGCATGCAACACATGCATCAACGCGCACATTTTGACACCCTCACCCAGCCCCTGCCCACCTCAAGGCTCGTACAATCTCTTCGTGAATACCCATTTCTCTCATTAGGTTTGTTTTCTCTCAACATCTGACACACACACACGCATGCACACACACACAGAGAGAGAGAGACACACGCAGCACAACACACACACACACACACTCCCCCGAGCACACAATTCATCCCCATCCAAGGTTATACGGCGACCACTCTCGCTTGTGCTTCTTTGCACCCCAACATGCACAACACCTCAATCTTCAAAGAGGGCGACGAGCAGATCGAAGACGGCGACCACACCACGCTAGAGAATGCGGGATCATTTGGAAGCAGGGTGATGTGACGACGGCTGACTGACTCCTCCCCCCACCCTCTCTCTCTCTTGCACAAAATTACCAATCCATCTCTCCCCCGCACAAAATTTTCAATCCCTCAACCCACGAGATCCTTCCCCTCTCGTCCATGTTTTTCCTGCTCTCTCATCAAACATGTTGTCTCTTCTCCTTCCACGTATACAGAATCCAGATGCACACGCATCTCATGTATATTACATGTATGCATCTTTCTCACAGACCTAACTTCTTTCTCTCTCTTTCTCTCTTTATCTCTCTCTCTGTCTCGTTAGGTTTGTCTCCTACTCTCTCGTCCACATACATACAATCTTTCCCTCCCTATCTGCTCCATCTCCAAAAGCTCTCTCTGCACGTTTCATTCACACATTGGGATATGTCAAAATGTTGCTTCTATAATGGCTGATGTAGAGTTATGGTTGTTCTTGTTGCATCCTACAAAGTAATAACTATGAAATGCATTTAGATTCTCATTTGACTCGGATTATGTGAGTTTGAGCATGTTGTGAAGTACTATAGACCTTGTATACATCTTGGATTCGACAATGATTGTAACTATTGAATTGTATAGACCATTACATTCGAAGTCAATAGCCTAATATATTTATTTCACAATTTCAACAAATGATTAGTTCACTACAAACTAAGAAAACAAATGTGTACTCCCTCCGTTTTTATTTAAGTCCGCGTATTATCATTGGTCAAAGTCAAGTTTTGTAAACTCTCAGAAAACTTATAACAAAAAATATTAACATATACAATAACAAATAAATACCATTAGATTCATTATTGAATGTACTTTCACATCATACATATTTGTTATGGTAAATGTTTATATTTTTCTATAAACTTGGTCAAACTTTAGGAAGTTTGACTTCGGTCAAACCTAATACGCAGAGTTTACTACTACTACTACTCGCTAATTGCTTAGCCGAATCACTCAACACGCCACACGGGGAGTCCAGTGTCACAAAATTTTGAGGTCGGCGGGAAAATCTCCCGCGACCCTGATTCGAGCATTGGGAAGTTACCATCATAGCCTTCGAAATAGGCCTATGGATGACGCTTGGTAGGGGGCTGTTTTTGTAACTTCAGGTTCACCCTACCCAGCCAACCCCACCCCGGCACCCAGAGTACTACACCTGAATAATCCCCAATTTCTATCCCCACCGCAAAATAGACTTCTCCACGGCACCGCAGCCTTCGTGCTCCTCCCCTTTACATCGGCGCACTCATCCACCGTAGCGCATCTGCCTAATCAACGACCTCGTACGCCGCACTAGAGCCGGTCCACCGTCGTCGTTGTACATGGAGCCTCTTCCCCGGCATCGTCTTCCACGGTCTCGTATCTGCTTCCCGGAAGCCGACGCCAAGCGCAGAAGTACCACCATCATGGACAATGAACTGACTCCCGTTGCCGACCATGACTCACAGAGGCCGTCGCGACCATCGTTCTCCTCCTCGATTGGTAATGTGTGTATTGAATCACTTAGCAGTACATGTGCAGTTCCAATTTTGTTCATACCTACCCTTCAAATTTCCTGGGTGCTATTGTTCCCGTAAAAGTAATTGGTTATAGCCTCCATTGTCTAACAGAATATCAACTTGTAATTGTGCGTCGCTCCTGTAAAGCGTTGTGCTTGGGTAGGTTTTTCATCTGCAACCAGTAGTGTGGCAAATGATGGAAAGGTTTTTAGAACTAGCAAAATGCCCATGCGTTGCACGCATCAAGATGCATTTGTATGAGTAGTTTATCTGGTTGGAGATGCTCTAACATGGCAGACGAGTGCTTTAATGTTGCCCACAAGATGCGCGAGTATTACTAGTAGTATATTTTTCTTGCCATGTTGAGATTTTAAAACCACTAGTGCGAACATGCAAAGGAGCAATGAAGATCAAACACGGGATATTCGGGACATCTTCAAGGAGCGTGGCAAGTTAAAGAGGAGTTGCACCGAACCTGTAAAACGAGCTTTGGTAAGTAACACCCTTTCAATTACTTCCGTGTAGCCTCGTGTTCTTCGATGTGTATATGTTGTAGTTTTTATTTCTCTTAAGTGTGGTGTTCTTCGATGTGTAATAAGAAGAGTCTTAATCGTCCTAATGCTTTCACTTTTTAGCTTGATGTAGGAAGTGGGTGTTCTCACCTTGTAGTCTGTTTTTATTTATTTATTCCTTTTGAATTCACTTCTCTGAGTTCTGTTTATCTGGCTTCTACTAAATGGATCTAGGTTTCTCTGAGTATTAATCTAAAAAAGAAGTAACTTCATGTCAGGATGCAGTTCCTGCGAGGAGGGAAGTATGGTCAACCTCGAGATCATGTTTCCAAAATGAGGCTGGATTACACACAAGGTGCCAGTTCCCTAATGATGCTGGATTAGACACAAAGTGCAAATTCCCAGATGATGCTGGATTACACACAAGCCAGGTGGAGTCGTCAGTTGTTCGTGTCCTCGTGGCATTAGTAAAGGCTGAAAGAAAGCGTGCAGCAACCCTTGAGAATGTAGCTGAGTTCCTGAAGAAGCGAAAAGAGCAATCAGATGCTCTCTTCACCCAAGCCAAAGAAGAGATGGAAAAAGCCAGAAATAAGCTAGCAGAGGCAGAGCAGGCTAGGCGTCTCCTGCTATCTAAAACTGTTGTCAATACAAAATTTCCTTCATAATAGCTAGGTTCAAATGTTTATCCAGTCAGCATGCCTGTTGTGATGTCCGTGCATCTACTGATGTGGCACAAAATGTTTTTTTCGGGTCATGTAATAACAGCAATTACTTTCCAAACAATAACAGACGAAGCATTGGACATGGTATAGTTCACGCGCAAGCCCGACATTCCAAGTTCAACTTCCACATCAAACTCATGTTCACAGATATCTGCACATTCATACATAATGTCCACAACCATGATTCACTTCAAAGCCAAAAAAATGTGAGGAGAGTTATAAATAAAGAAAATCCTCTACTAGTTCCTGCTACCAGTGCGATCACAACAAGTGAAGACCATGCGTAAATTAATTATATTGTAGTCATTTTTCCGTTCTAAAATGTCTGTCGGCTCGCGAAAGTACGTGTTGCCGGCACACGCGCAGATTCAATGAAGGTAGGCGGGGCAGTCTTAAGCTGGTTGCACGCGGCGAGGAGGCGTCCTCAGCCGGGCCTGCAGCGAGTGCGGCCCTCTTGGCCGGCGTGCCGGTTCAATGCCTGCGCTATGAGAGGTCGCGTCCGTGTCAGAGCAATCACTCCCTCCGGTCCTTTTTTGTTTGGGTATAACAAAATCTCGTTTTCCATTCACATTTTAGTGGTAGGAGTTGTGCGTGTGTGTCTGTGAGAGAGAGAGAGAGGAGACGGTAGTCGGGGTTGTCTGATCGGTAAACAAATGAATAATGTCAGTCTGGGATGGAGACGAAAAGGAGACCGCAACAAATGTTGTGTCCACAGGAGAGATAGAGAGAGTAATTTTAGTGGTATGAGTCATATGTAGAGACATATAGGGTGTGTGAGAGAATCCCATAGAGAGAAAGACAAAGTGAAAGACGAGTGGAGACTGTGTGTTTAGCGGTGAAAAAGAAAGCTTAGGTACCGAGTGATACCAGAGAACAGTAGAGGCGTGAGAGATAATGAAAACCGTGTAATTTATAATGATAGGGAGAGTGTGACACTTCTCAAGGGAGACGTCGAGAGACCATGTTTGCGAGGATAGGAGCAACATGAAGTGAGCGTGCGGGTGAGCTGGAGAAAAGAGAGTGATAGCTACCTGAAGGAGCATGCATGCGAGAGAGATGGGCGTGAAAGGAGTGAACAAAAAAGGGATTCAAATATTTGAATTCGATATGATGATACATGTAATCCATACTCAAACCAAAATTGATCTATCAAACATGCATACTCATATGAATTCACGCACATCTATGTTATTTAATATGTAGATATTACTGATCCATACATTTTAGTAGAACATAATTTGGTTAAAAAAATTTTGAATTCAACCTTAAGATTTCGAGATCGTTGTATTTGTAGATCGTATTATACATATAAAGGAGCAGAATTCTTTGTTGTGCTTTTGAAAGTATATATATAAAAAATGATGTATATAGAATGTAATTCTAATTGAAAATGGATCCCGCCCGAAAAAATAGAATACAAACGGGATTCGAATTGAGTTGGCACGGTAAACGTGCACTCTGCAAAATTTGAATGAAGCAGGGAAAGTCGCAGTAACCGCCCGAAACCAAAATCTGCGAGATGGAAATCACTACTGCCTATCCCTGCCACGCAAAGCCTGTATGCTAGATTTCTATAGGTTTCGATAGGGGTAGGTTTGTAATTTCACCCAAACGTGACGTAACCGCCTCTCACCCAGATTCATACACGTGGGCGCCAAAACACAGTGTGTCCTCGCCGAAATCGACTCCCTCCCCGAATCATATTCATACACGGTGGGCGCCAAAAACAAACTCTCGTCGACAAATATTCGGTGTATGCGAGATTACCATCCTATCCCCGACCGACTAGTGTTGCTGTGATGTAGTAGAAATTTGAAACGGGGGCTAAGTTTGTAAATTTCCTCGCATTTGAGACAAGTGTGCCCTGAATACATGGTTCCCCCCTTCCTCTCTACCTCCCTTTTCCCCATTCGTACTCCGTGGACGCCAAAACACCCTCTCCACCCCACCCTCCTCCGTCCGCCACCGTCCGTCACCCCATCCACCGCCGTCCTCCTCCACCATGCCGGAGCTGATACCCCGACGCCGCCGTCCATTACAAGAGATCGACCTCTCTCATCCACGGCTTCGGACCATGATCCTTGCATCCCGTCCTCTCGCTTCATCCCCGCCATCGTCCACCTTGTCGGCGCCGCTCCTACGACCGTCTCGTCCATCGCGCCCCGCCGCCACCGTCTACCCTCCTAGATCTGCTTCCACGCCGCTGACAGCCATCGCTACCGCAGCACCGTCAAATTCTCAGCAGATGCGTACATGGCGCCGCACTAGAGGCGGTACTCTTTCGTATCTGCTCAACTTATTTATCGCAGCAAGAAAATAGATCGCCACTGCTTTACTCTGATTTCTTGTCTTGGTTGCGAAGTTGCCATTGTCCGGTTTGCACCTTCAGATCCTCCATGGCACACTCAACACCATACTCGCAATGCTTATGGTTTTCCCCTTTTATATTCCACACTAGTTAAATCATAGTAGACTAAATTTCAAAATTGGGTCAGTCGATTTTTCAGAGCTCGCCATAGTTCGCCGGTGCGATCGAAGGGGCTCAGGTGGTTGTGGGGCCTCGCCGAATGAAGAAAACTCGATGCGGGTGGGGGTTGGGGTGGGGGTGGCGGAGGAACACAGGCGGTGGGGGCCGGTGGTCCGGCCGGCGGCCCGTGCGGTGTTCTATATGGTAAGAATCAGAGAGGAGGAAGATGGGTTAGGAGATGTAGGATCTTCATCCAACCGCCTGAAATGGTCGAGAGACAGCTAGGAGTTGCATTCTTAATGCGCTCTAGTTCATCATGTGTGGGCACTGCGCAACCAACATTTTATTATCCAAAATCTGCTTGCTCTTCTTTACCATGTTCCTCTTCCATTCTTCTTTAATATGTACTCTCTCCGTTCTAAATACAAGTCTTTGTATAGATTCCAAATTGGACTACATATGGAGCAAAATGAGTGAATCTACACTCTAAAATGTACCTAGATACATCTGTATGTGATCCATAGTGGAAATCTCTACCAAGACTTATATTTTGGAACGGAGGGAGTATGATAGTAGTACAGTATATTCCTTGTACTGAAGATGAGCAGGGACATTTGCAGTGTAGAGATCTATACGGTCGGTTGTGATGGAAACTTTGAGCCTCTTTGATTCGTAGGATCTTGTAAACATAGGAATAGGATTTGTAGTGGCCTGCCCACTTGAATCCTATAAGAATAGCAAGGAAATGCGGGAGCTGTGTCGCCTTTGAGAGTTACATTGATATTAACAATACCGCACCTTCACTTGAAGAGAGCTGGTATCCGAAGCCTTTCTAGCCGTACCGGCAATACTAGCACATATATTCCAGTAAGTTCCACTTTGCTGATTTTACTCTGGTGCTTAAGGTTTTCCCGTTATATCTACACTATGATCTGTGTAGCTGCTTTGTGTCGCACTAGCAGCAGTCCACTCTTGAAGCTAAACACTGCAATGACTTACAAAATTGGCACCAAGGCATTGAGTGCCATTCTGGATGCAATGAAACTCATACGCTCCCCACCCATTGATTCTTGTTCAGAATATCATCCTAATGACTATTCTAACCTCGAGGAGTCAAAGGCAGATGGCCTGTCCTGCTCACCCATCAAGGTGCATGTTCTAATTTGGCAATTGCGGGTATCTTGCATATGTTATCTTGCATTTCTTCTATTTTGTTGCACCGCCATCTGCTTAGTTTACTCATCATATATGTCGAGATGCCATGCCCATCCATTATCAATACATATTCCATCTGTCATCATACCATGTTTTCCCACTCAAATGTTGTTCTTGTGCATCAGACATTAAAAAGGAAGAGGGTGATTGCCGAACCTGAAGGAGCACCAGCAAAGTCCTTGAAAAACATGATGGTGCCGGAGAAATCAGACAGCACCCCACTTATATTGGCTGTACAACCAGTGACACAAAACGTAGGACCGACTCCAGCAGACTGTACCCATACTTCACTGGCCACACCACTAGCCCCACCACACAGGACCTGCACTCCAGCAAAAGGTATACCGATTTCATTTGCCATAGCACCAGTTGTACCACAGAAAAATCCCACTCCAGCAAAAAGTACAGCAAGTCCACCGGCCGAAGACCTGTCCCAACTGCAGAGACGGCCAATTCCTGCAGATTGGAACCCCATTCCATTTATTCCCAGTTTAAAAGACAATGCTTTCAATGTTGTTAGGGACTACGTGCATATATTCCCATCATGGGAAGATTATTGTGAAGACAAACGCCATTTTCACATCTTCCTGTCCAACTTACGTGTAAGTGCTATTATTCATGGCTATTATTTTCCTGTTTTCTGTTGATTGAACACATCAATGATTTA
Source organism: Triticum dicoccoides (assembly GCF_002162155.2). Lineage (NCBI taxonomy): Eukaryota > Viridiplantae > Streptophyta > Magnoliopsida > Poales > Poaceae > Triticum > Triticum dicoccoides. Next base: position 602,130,135 of record NC_041392.1, on the reverse strand, counting down.
CATTACATTGTTGTAACTAGGCGATGGTCAATCTGGATAGTCATGACGAGCAAAGCTTGCTTCTGCTTTTCAAGGAAGCATTGCAACAGTATCGGTATTACCTGAGGAAATCACACTTTGATGGCAAGTCTATAAACGAATTCCTGGTGAAGTCTCCTGTGCTAAATTTAGAAGACATTGAATGGAAAAACCTTGTTATGCACTGGTCTCGTTCCCAGGATGAGGTATTGTCTATGAAATCATATGACAATTTCAACTTCTACTTTTCCGCATGTGCCTTACGGATCTTTTTTGCAGGAAATCTGCTCGAAGAAGAATTCCGGTTTGATAAGAACGACATGATATCTCAAATATGCTTCCCGCTGCTTTGCTCTTGTTAGTACCTGTTGTCCTGTATCACTGTACTTGCATACATACCTGGTTCATTATGTGACAGCAGTATGCATGATAGCTTGCTTATCAATTGTTCGCTCCAAATTATCTGATCTGTATGAATGGTTACATTAGTGTAGAATATATCCAATGCCAATGTTTTTTTAGCTCTGCATTGTTCTTGTAAGTACATGTTGTCCTTTATCAGTGTACTTATAATGACAGGTAGTTGTTCATGTACCATCACTCTGCAGCTTATTTTCCTTTGCCCTCCATTTTCTACACATCAGATCTATATTTACTCTTACCATAAGGTTGGTACTGAAAAAGTTTAGTTGTGCATTGCTCTTGGCTGTACCTTTTGCCTGTATCGCTGCACTTACATTTATAGCTACTTGGTTATGTAGCATCACTCTTCATCTTATCTTAAATATTCTCCATTTTTTCATATATTATCACATCTATATTTACTCTTAACAAAATGTAGAATAAAGGCAATGCTTTTGAAGAAGATTCTGTGGTAAACTTCTTGAATTGCCCCCCCCCCCATCAGCATAGACAAGGCCTTTATAGAGCCTGTCTTCACCAATAATGTAAGTTTGTCCATCTCAAGCCTTCAAACTTTGTTGTATATATTTGGTTAGGCATGACTGCAACAACTGTTTATTTTTTGTGTTTGCATCAAATTTCTTATTTAAATTTTATTATATGTAGTTCATAAACAAAAGTTTATCCTTTCTCAATTTAAGTTTTCAGTTGTACAACCAAGTTCCTTCTTCATACCATGTAAATTAAACTATACAGAGCAAATGATCTTCTTTTGCACTGCATGTATGCTTCTGTTCTTCATCTATAATCCAGTGGTGTGGTGAACCTACCCACTACAGCACAATGTCATATTATGCAATGTCTTAACTATGAAAAATGTCATATAATTCTACTATTATTTAAACCGTCTCTTTATTTGCCAAACTGAAATGGTATAAATTGACAGCACACTAACCATTAATACTTATGAGTTCTTGATCTGTAATCCAGTGGTGTCGTGAAACTGCCAACTCCTTCACAATGTCATTTCCTGCCATGTCTTGACCTGAACAATATCATATTGTGTTAATGCAAATTTAAACTGTGTCACTTTATTCGTCAGTAAGAAATGTGATGAATTGTCGGCACTGATACTTTTATGTGCAAAACATGTCATCTGTCTGCTTGTTTATCTTTCAGAGTGACGAAGATAAGTGTTGAACAAGCGCAGTCTCATCATCTTGCTCAGCTGCTTGCGCTGCAGCTCCCCAGCAGGCTAACCTTTCTTGAACTCTATTGAAGTACTGTCGGTTTTGTATATTATTTTGTCGGCGTGTTTATTTGCACTGGTGGCGATCTTTGATGCCAAGTGTATGTAATCTGCTGTCTGCTTGTGCTTTATTATCATAGTGGCGAACTTTGATGCCCAGTGGATGTAATATGCCGTAATTTCTTTATTCTATAGTATAGGTTTTTTCTTATTCACGATGCTGCAGTTATTTTACTGTATATATATCCTATCTTCGCAGTAAACCGGCCAAACCGTAAAATTACGGTACATAATCGGGCCGTCATGCAATCACGATGTAGGTTGGGCCTGGAACGTGACGATCAGCTCACGGGCCGGCAGCAACCCGAAATGAACCCCGACCCATGATTGTGCGAATCAAATCACGGGCTTTTAACAGGACAAAAAATTGTCTCGGTCCTTGTTTGGCCCAATCAGATATCGGTTGCGAGCAGGCCGGATGCAAACCGGGCCGTAGTTAGGCCCAACTATATGACGTACTTTTAACAGGCTGAAATTAATATACGGCCGAAATGTTAAACGGGCCCTTAACAGGCCAAAACTAATATCAGGCCGAATTACTAAGTGGGCCTTTAGCAAGTGGGCCCAAAAGCATAGTGTCTAGTTGACGGGTCGAATCTGATATGGGCCATAATTAGGCCCAAAACCTCTTAAAGGGCCGGACCTGATCTGGGCCGTAATTTGGCCCAGAACGTGGTAGGCTTTTAACGGGCCGGATCTCATATGGGCCACTATTAGGCCCGAAGCGTGGCAGACTATTAATAGACCGTATCAAATATGGGCCGGCATTTGGCCCAATACATGGCAGCCAGTTAACGAGCCAGCCTACTAGGGTCCTCAAAATCTTGTGGGCCTACAGCTGGGCCGGCCCATTAATGTTGGCGAAATCTCGTGGGCCTTTAGCTGGGCCGGCCCATTATGATCCGCAAGAATTTTGTGGGCCTTTACCTGGGCCGGCCTATTATGGCACACAAAAATCTTGTGGGCCTATACCTGGGCCGGTCCATTATGGCCCGCGAAATCTTGTGGGCCTTTAGCTGGGCCAGCCCATTATGGTCCACAAAATCTCGTGGGCCTTTAGCTGGGTCGGCCCATTATGGTCCGCAAAATCTTGTGCGCCTTTAGTTGGGCCGTGCCACATGTCGACATATCATAGGCGCCTTCTGTCCGGTGAGTGGATGACATCTGTCCCGACGATGAGCCGACACGTGTTTCCTCTAGCCAATGATGATTTTACACGTGGAAAATCCCCATTGGTCGGGACTGTTAACGGGTTATCGGATCCAAAACCCGACCCAATAGCTTAACGGCGTTCCGTTACGGTGGATGCCACGTGTCGGTCACCCTTGACGAAAGCACTTCTGTGATGCGCGATTTATCATCATGGAAGTGGACACTTCCGTGATGATAATTTTGGTAATGTCATGGAACACTTCTATGACAGCACAGGTATGACTATCTTGATTCTGTCATAAATTTGTCATGGATGTACATGCATGACAAAAAAAGGGACCTACTGTGACAAACACGTATCATCACGGAAGTGTATTTTTTGTAGTGCTAGGGGTTGTTTGTGGATTCCTCCATCTTTCCGTCTTGCCATCTAGGTGACAACAGGGGGAGATGTTGTGGTGCTTGGTAGGGCTTATCATTTATCCTTGTTTATCTGCCTATTTACCGTTGTCGTTGATCCTTGAACCCTTGCTTTTATTTGCCTCCATTTGGATCTGAGCTTGCTATTTGAACCTATTTATGTTCCGTTAATTAATCTATCTATGTGTGAGAAACTTATGGCAAGGAGGTTACATGGCATATTCTATTTGCTCATATTGTAAGAGATATCTATCAGGTATGATTATATCTATATATGTACCCTCACTATGAAGAACAAAGATTAGTAAAGTGTGCTATGTCTATATATCATTCTTGTGTGGGTATGCACAGTGATAGGGGGAGAATCCTCTAACCATGTCATTTCATTTCAAATGCAATCTTAAAATAAGGCATGGGTTGTGTGGGAGTACCTTCCTGTCATTAAAGTTGCTTAATTATGTATATACTTTATGAGTTTACCCTCTCAAGCATTGTTGTCATCTATGTCAAAAGGGGGAGATTGAAAGTGCAATATTGCACTAAAGTGTTTTTGACATTAATGGCAACTTCATTTGTGTTTCTAACCACATGCTCTAAGTGTTAACAGCCCTGATTAAGCTAAAAGTGAAGCATGGATGGTTATTTCCTCTCTTATTAGAAAAAGGAAAAGAGGTGTGCTCAAGAAAAGAAGAGTACCTTAAAGTGTTCTTATTTCTTGAGTCCTTAGGGCAGCCGCACTATTAAGAGGGGGTGCATCATAAAAACATCCGGGGAATCAACTTACCTTCTCACATTGATCTAAATATCCTAGTGCCAAGTCTCTGTTCAGGCCGGAACCTCCGGGACGGCCGGAACTTCCGGGGACCGGAATGTCCGGGCCGGGTCCGGGAAGCTTCCGGGGTACCCAGAGAAACTGCACTTTTTCGTGCAATCTCTCTGTGTAGCCCGGAACCTCGCCGGACCCTGGTTGGAACTTCCATCACCCGGAACTTCCGGGGCGGCCAGAACTTCCGTCCCCTGTGTCAGCAGCTTCTGGGGTACTACTGAGTGGTGCAAACCTTATGTGTAGCCCGGAACCTGTCCGGAACTTGGCCGAAACTTCCGGGGTCCGGAACTTCCGGGCTACGCAGAAATCTGCCTCCAACGGCCAAATTTCATCCTCACCTATAAATAGTCTTCTTCTTCCTCACGAAGGGGTGGACGACTCCATTTATCTCACCTCCATTTTCAGACCTCGATTTCTTGGAGATCTCCCTCCTTAGCCAACCAAAGCTCTTGATCTTTTGAGAAGCGAAGGAGAAGTGCTCGATCTACACATTCACCAAAGCGAAAGTTGATTCCCCCTTGTTTTTGTGGTGCTTCTTGTTACTCTTGGAGGTTGGAGACTCCTAGGCGGTAGGAGTGCTCCGGCGAGGAATCGACCATTGTGCTTTCCCTCGGAAAGTTTGTGAGGGTTTGGAGACCACCCCAAGGTCTACCACTAGTGGTTGAGAAACGCCTTCGTGGTGTTGTCTCAAGGAGAGAATAGGGTGAGCCTTCGTGGCGTTGGTGTGCCTTCGTGGTAACATCCACCTCTCTAAACGGTAACGTAGCTTCCCTCCAAGGAAGTGAACATCGGCATACATCCTCGTCTCTCGGAGTTGCGGTTATTCCTAACCCTAACTCTCTACTTGTGGTTACTTGTCTCTTAGCACTTACTTATATCATCTTGTGCTTGCTTACTCATATATATTTGTGTCACTTGTTTATCTTGCTTAGCTCATTAGTATCATACTTGCAATTGTTAGGCTCACTTTCATTTTCCGCATTATTGCCTAAAATTGCTTAGTAACAATTAAAATTTGTAATTGTACCTATTCACCCCCCGCCTCTAGGTCCATCTCGATCCTTTCACTTGCAGAGTGGGTTGGGTGTCTCGAAATAGTCCTTCTAGAGAAGCAAATAGCCGCTCTCTCGGTTGCGATTCAACGTCGGAGTGTGCCCCGGGGTCGAGCCCTGGAACAACGATCGTTGCCTACTCAGGTGGTCATGGACGACCAACACAACAACCACCATCTCATCATCGTCCGATGAAGAATCATCCGAGCCGCAAATGAAATTGTGGAAAAAGAACTCGTCGGCGGAGTCCATTTGTACCTTGCGGGCAAACCGTCGAACAACTTGCGGGCGGCGTTGAAGAAGCAGGTCGGCGAAGAGCCGCACACTTCCCTTGGACTAGGTAGCTGGCGTGGCGTCGTCGTCGAAGGAGCTGGCTGGGGCACGGGGGGCGAGGTGGTGCTGGTGGCGACATCGGAGGAAGCTGCGGTCGTCCGGTGGTGAGAAGGTGGTGACAGCGACATTGGAAGGTGCGTGTTGTGGGGGTATATGTGGGTACAGACGGCTGGCTAGGACACTGGAACGGGGCGACGGC